>NC_091444.1:21360089-21676086 GCF_964237555.1 Oryctolagus cuniculus | reverse complement strand
CCCACCCAAGGGTGCACGGGCCCCCGGCCCACCCCCTGCCGCCCTTGAGGCTTGCAGGGCCTGCCCCTCACCTTGTTGCGGGCCTTGTACACGCTGGCAGTGGCACCCTGCCCCAGCAGGTCATCCGTGTGCCACAGGTAGCTGGCCGTGCTCTGCATCTCCGGCCCCGAAAGACAGCCTGCGGGGAGCCCCGGAGTTCGTCCCTGAGCGGCAGCCAGGCCCCAGGGCCCAGAGGGGCTCCATGTGGTCTTTCCACGGGCAAGAGGCCGGGGAAGTGGAAAGCACAGAAAGGTTACGTAACTTCCCCAAAAAGCACAGCACAGCACTGCACGCAAGCCCTCAGCGAGAGCACAGGTGGCCTGGCTCTCCCTGCAGCCCCTCACCAGACAGACACACCTCTCCTCTCTGTCCCCTCTCCTGGGCAATGAGGATTCTGGGGGTTTGGTGTGCAGGCCTGGGGTTGTCCCAGGAAGTAGCAATAGCGCAGGTGGAATGGCCCGGGTCAGCACACCACCCCGAATCTCCAGGATTGCAACACGAGCTGCACCAGGAGCCCCTACCCCACCCACCGGCCCGCCTGCAGGGCCCACACTTCCTGCTGCCGGGAGCTGACAGCCAGCTGGGCCAGCTCAGTGCTGCTCCAAAGAGGACAGGGCTGCAGGGGCAGGGGAGCTAGAGAGAGAGACACAGAGAGAGGGGAGGATCGGGAGGCCCGAGACCCTCAAACCCAAGGGCTCAGGAGCCCCTGGGGGGCCCCAAGACCCCTATCCTATCGCTGCTGCTGTCCTGTTCTCTCTAAAGGCCAGTTCCTCTAGAGCCTGGCGTCCAGAGTCAAGTTCAGTGGCTGTCTGAGGCCCGGCCAGGGTTGGCCTTTCTGAGATGTGCGGCAGAAGAAGTGTAAGGAGGCCGCTATCCCTAAAATACTTTTTTAAAAGAAGTTTGTTTGAGAGGCAGAGAGAAAGAGAGGGATAGAGACACTCAGGGAAACAGGCTGAGAGAGCTCTCCCCTCTGCTGGGTCACTCCCGGGATGCCCATGATGGCCAGGGGGCAAAGACGATCCCGGAGCCAGGAACCCCACCCAGGTCTCCCCCGAGCCTGGCAGGGACCCCGTCACGGGAGCATCACCCGCGTCCTCCGGCAAGGAGCTGGACTCGGGAGCCGGGAGCCAGGGTGGGGAGTCAAAGATGCTGGACACAGCAGCTTCATGTCCGGACCAGACACCGGCCACTTTTCCCTTCAATACGGTGGGGAAGGCTGGGCTGGGCTAGACGGGGCCTCTTCAAACTGCGGGCTGCCCTGCCTGCCCTGGGAGGATGCACTGGTGCCTACGGTGAGCTGGCCAGTCTTTCCTGGGGGCTGAGCGGGAGTCGCCATCGAGGCCAGAGCTGTGAGGCTGGGGCAGAACCTACTGGTACCAAAGCCAGGGGCCCAGCCTGGGGAGCCAGCAGGCAGCAGACTTTACCCCCTTCAGCATCCTCCCCAGGGCCAGCAAGGGACCTGGGGCCGGGCAGAGCAGAGCTGAACACCCGGGGTCGCGGGCAGTGTGGTGCAAAGGGCAGAGCCCAGGCCAGGGTGGCCAGTCCCTGGGTCTGTACGCTCTGCGACCACTCCCTGCCCCCACCCCTGCACCCGGCAGAGGGGCTGGGGAGCTGCCCGCCCACCCACCACCGCTCCCGCCTCCTGGGGCTCCAGCGCGGCCAAACGCACTCACCGCACGCTCTGAGCTGGAGTCAGGCCCAGCCTCTCCCTGGCGAGCGTGTGTCCGGCTTCCTGTGTGCGGCGGCGAGCCCAGGAGCTGAGCTGCACCGGAAAGAGGAGGGCGGATGAGACGCAGCCTTGGGTGCTGTGTGATCTTTCAGTCTCCATCAAAGGCCACCAGCCTCAGCCCATTAACCCTTTCCTGTCGGTCACCTCCCCCACGGGGCGGGGGGGGATGGGGGTGGTTTCCAGTCCTTTTCCCCAAGCGGTTCCGGGACCCTTTCCGGGCCACGCCCTCTCCTGGGACTCTGGCCAGGGAGCAGGGCCCCAGGGAGAGGTGAGGGCAGGCAGTCGGGGGCATCAGGCAGCGGAGCCTGGGAAGAGAGCCCTGTTGACCACGGGCAGCGCCCTAACCCGCGACCCTGCCAGCCTCAGGCCGGCTTCCCACGCGAGCACAGGACGCCACGGCCCTGCGCGCGGCCCTGGCCTGGCCGCCCCTCCCCCGCGCAGCAGCCCACTCACCCCATCTCCTGCCTCAGCGGGCGGCAGGAGGGGAGTGCGGGCTTGCGGGAGGGGAGCGCGGCGCCCCGGGCTCTCGGGGCTCCCTGTCACTCACTGGCAGCTCCACAGCATCCTGGGCCCAGAGGCAGCGCCCGATGAAGCGGCCCGGTGGCGCCCCAGGAGCGGGGGCTGTGGGGTTTCCGCGGGACACTCAGCTCGGCACAGCACAGTGCGGTGGCTCGCAGCTCTCACACTTCCTGATTTCGTTCTCTCTTGCTCCCTCGGGCTCCCTTTCGCTCTCTCTCTCTTAAAGAGACAGGCAGCTTGGCTGCTGCCAACCACACCTGCCGGCTGGAGGAAGAGTGTGAGGTCCAGAGGCCTGAGCTGCAGTGGCACGCGGCTGGGTGCCTCCCTGCCCCGATTGCGTTCACTGGAGCAGAGAAGTTCAAAGCTCTGCCCAGCGTCTACAGAGCAGGCAGGACAACTCGGCCTGGTGGAGAGCTTCCTGGGAAGCCAGCACCCACAGCTGGGAGACTCACGGAGGCTCAGGCCCCCTGTCCAGGTCCAGCCACTCCTTGGACTCAGCACGGTGAGCACGCAGAGGCCCAAGAGTACGCGCCGAACCAGGGCATGCGCTCCCTGGAGACCCAAGGAGAGACGCGTGGCCGGGAGCGATATTTGGAGAGCGCAGGAGCCTGGAAGGCATTTTGTGGGCAGATACTGGGGGCCCTGAGACCCACACATCTCGAGGGATTTGCGCAGGGTCCTCAGAGACACTGGAACACGCCAACCTCCCAGCCAGGGTGTGTCGGGGGGGTGGGGTTGTGGCTCTGAGAACGCAGCCGGACAACCAGGAAATTCCATGTTTCTGTAGTGTTGGGGGGACTTTCCCACGGCAACACCTGGTGGTTTCTCTGCCAGCCCCGCCCCGTCGCAGTGACACCAGGAAGGAGCAGAGCCTTGCCTCACCTCCTGCTCAGAGATGCACCTGCTGATAAGGCGGAACAGAGGCCCGGCTGCAGGCGCTCCCGGCAGAGCCAGAAGGAAAGTCCGAGATCGTCCTGCCCCACCCACCACTCCCCGATGCACCTGCTGGCAGGTGGGAGAGCTGTGCTTCCTGGGTGCCTTGGTGCACTTCCTGGGTGATCCGGGTGGGGCAGGGGACCCCACCAAAGCTTTTGCAGGGTTGCCTCCTCCCTCCCCCCCAGCTCCTGCCTCCGATAAAGGGATTGGGGGAAAAGCAATCCTTCCATGAATCTGAGTCCCTGAGTAGCCATGAGGGGCAGATCCCCCCCACCCCCCGCAATCTCCGCTGGCCCACAAGGGACATTCAGCTTTGCTGAGAAATCAGCCAGTGTTGATTTCGGCTACTGAGTTTTGCAACATGTCCCAGCTGATCCTTGCCATCAACCCCTTTCTGGGATGAACCTACTGAGGCCTTACCAGCAGCCCTTCTTTCCTCTCCAGGAAGCCCAATCTCTCGTTCACAGTGTGGTCAGCCCCTTCGAGCAACAAACATGTGCCACCTCTGAGAGGCAGGCACACCTGCGCTAAGCTGGAGGGTGTAGCCCTCAGCAGAGGCCGGCTTTGTGGACCCTGGCAGCGGGGCTGCAGGGTTGGCGGGGGTCAGGGGGCCAGAAGTGTTGGCTAGAGGCAGGGCTGCATGACCAGACTTTGCAAAGAGGGGAGTGGGGTAGAGGAGAGGGAGGCAGCATGGAGGCAAGAACGGAGTGGGGCTGGTTCAGGACCTCACCCCACCCCCACCTGCTGTCTGTGGCAGGCCAGGGTGGAAGGGGGCCTGCGATCAAGTTCCCCTGAGCCTGACCTGTGGGTTCACATCCTGTGCGGCCAAGATGAAGGAACCTCTTGCCGGGGCCCCAGCTGGGCAGCGTGGCCAGGATTTGGTCTGGGCAGGTGCGGGCGCCTGGTGAGCATCGGCAGGGCAGAAGTCCGGGAGAGTCACGCTTTCCCGGGGTGGGGGCTCTGGAGCCCTGGAGACCGAAGCAGCCATCAAAGGCAGCACAAGGAGCAGAGGCCGGGAGAGGGGGTCCTTGGGGGCAGCTGTGAGGGAAAACACGGCAGATCTGCCTCCAGCGGCCGGGGCTCTGAGGCTTAACTTGGGTCACTTACCCTGGGTGACCTTGGGGCAAGTCATCCAACCCTTCTCCTAGGGTTGGTGTGAAAACAAAAGATGATGGTGCAGTAGATTAACGCTCTGGCCTGAAGCGCCCGCATCCCACATGGGCGCTGGTTCTAGTCCCGGCTGCTCCTCTTCCAATCCAGGTCTGTGCTATGGCCCGGGAAAGCAGTAAAAGATGGCCCAAGTGCTTGGGCCCCTGCACCCATGTGGGAGACCCGGAAGAAGCTCCTGGCTCCTGGCTTCGGATTGGTGCAGCTCCAGCAGTTGCGGCCATCTGGGGTGTGAACCATCGGATGGAAGGCCTCTCTCTCTCTCTGCCTCTTCTCTCTCTGGGTAACTCTGACTTTCAAATAAATAAATAAAATCTTTTATATACATATAAAAAAAGATGATGTGCCTAGTACCTGGCATTTTGTCATCTCTTCTACCCCTGCCTGGCCGGAAGCAATTTTTCCCAGCCCAGGAAAGGAACAGGGCAGGGTGGGGATGCAGTGCTGAGCACGGCCGTGGGTCCTCAGGGCCGGTGGAGGCCAGAGCCAGCCCTGGCCAGGAGCGTGTGGGCAGAAGGAGGGGCAGCTCCCCCAGGCAGCGCGCGGCCCCCAGGCCCCTGTGCGACCTCTGTCCTGGTTCCTGGTACAGAAGAGAGAGCATTTCCCGCCATTCTCTCCCACACTCTGAGCTCAAGCCTTCGCCTTCCGCCTTCCGCGGCTCTGGAACCCAAGCGGCGCTGAACAGGGAGTGCAGCCACTGCCTGCTTCCCCACTGAGACAGCGGGAAGTGCGTCTCCACCCGGCCAACCTTGCCACCCGCGCTCTGCAGCTCACCGTTCAGGCCCAGGGCTCCTGCCCTCTGACCACACTGCCTCTCCGCTGCTCATCTCAAAAACCAAAGCCTGCTCCCACAGCCTCTCCTGAAGCCCCTTCGCTGAGACGCCCTCGATTGAGTCTTCCTCCCTCCCCACTGGCTGCCCATTCAGACTCACGTCCCCTCTACTGAAAACAGTCATGTCGGGGTCACCTTTCTACACGTCAACACCCTCCCCCGCCCGCGACACTTCCGTCTCTGAACCACACCCCTCACAGTCACTCTGCAGGATTTCTAGTCATTGGCACCCTCTCTTTTGTTCATCTACCCGTTTTTCCCAGAGATCTCATGATTTGAATGCGTCTGTCATCTAATAGCTGCCAAGTTTGCTATCAAGCAGGATCTCTCCCTGGAACCCGCAGGCTGTCAGCCTGTGTCACCCCCAGCCCCGGGCCCAGGCCGACCCCTCTCGTCTTCCTGCTCAACTCCTTCCTGCCATGATGGGCTTTCTCCACCAGGCAGGCCCTGCTCTCCCTCACGGTTTCACTTTCAGAGTGACAGCTGTGTTGTTTGTGTGTCCTCTTTGAAAAGTTCCTTCCCCATTTCTCCTATTCAGCGCTGTAGGACAGGCTCCAAAGTTTGCTGACTGACTCAATGATTGGTCTCTGCCAAATGTCACAAGCTGGGGTTGTTAACGGAAGCCTCCTATTCCTGTGGATGTAAACATTTAGCTCATCTTAAAGATTGTTTCCTAAATGCATCCCCACCTTGTCTCTGCTGGTTTCTATCTGGAATAGAGTAGAATGGGCTTGTGTCTCAATGGTGGTAGCAATGGTCTCATTGCTACCACTTCCCATCAAGCTCCCAACAGAACATGGGAGATAGATGGAGAGGAAGCTGTTTTGCCCTCTGCTGACGGTGGAGGAATGGGCTGCCTCTCCCTCTGGGGTGCTCCAGGCCCGACCCGCGGTCCCTCTACTCCAGCAGTGAAAACACATTCACACCACAGTGTGGCAGAACAGCCTCGGCTTTGACTCACCCACCCGTGTAGCTGTTCCATTAGAACAGGAGTGGAGGGGCCGGCGCTGTGGCGTAGTGGACTAAACTGCCGCCTGCAATGCTGGCTTCCCCTATGGGCGCCGGTTCTAGTCCCGGCTGCTCCGATCCAGCTCTCTGCTGTGGCCTGGGAAAGCAGTGGAAGGTGGCCCAAGTCCTTGGGCCCCTGCACTTACATGGGAGACCCCGGAAGAAGGTCCTGGCTCCTTCTGGATCAGCTCAGCTCTGGCTGTTGTGGTCATTTGGGGAGTGAACCAGCAGCTGGAAGACCTCTCTCTCTCTCTGACTCTCTGCCTTTCAAATAAATAAATAAATCTTTTTTTTTTTTTTTTTTAATATGGGAGTGGGAAGAGACACAGGTTGGAAGGGCAGGGCTGAGCTGGACGATACGTGACAGGTGGAGATGGCAGACCTAAGAGACTGGGACGTGTCCCAGCCGGGGCTGTGGCCAGGAGTCTTCATACTCCCAGTGAACAGGGCACCTCTTGCGTGTGAGAGATTGAACCAGCTCCTAGGGCATCTGGCTATTAGAATAATCCCACTAAAAATAAGCATGGGCACTAGGGAGGGGCTCTAGGCTGCATTTGAGTTGTTATCTTTCAATAACGTCACCTTGAATTCGCGCTCTGCTTGAGTCAAAATCTAAAGGACAGAAAGCACACCGGGCTCCCCCGCCTCTGCTCAGCACCTCTCCTGGGGCAGGGGCTGCCACGGGCAGAACGGCTCGGGGTCTGGCTATGGAAGAAACAGCCCCGCTGGGTCAGCCCAGGTCGCAGCAGGCAAAGGCTTCAAGCAACTAATTCTTGGGCTTCGCGCCTCCCAGTGGAGAGATCTGATACAGATGGAGAGAACAGTCTTCATTGAAAACGGGGACGGGGATTCTTGAGGGAAATGGTTCTCATGGCAACAGACTGTCCAATGGCGAGCCGGAAGACTTTCCTCCGAACCTCTTACATTGCACACATGGGCTAAAGGGAAATGCAGGGCGGGGGGGGGGGGGGGGATTCACATTCTCAAACCACAACTCTGCTGCGCTTGGTGGGGAGAAGGGGGCGGGAGGGCTCCCATTTCTCCCTCTGTTGCCAGGCAGGGCTCCATTAGCACAGGCGAATCAGAAGCCCTTGTGGGCAGCTGTACTCCTCAATCAGATTTCAGTGGGAAAGTGATATATGAGTGACAGCATCGAAACCTAAAAATGTATTTTATTTTGAAGTTGTGCTTTGGATTTTCCCCAATCCAACATCTGTTGAGTGATAGTCTTAGGTTCACACGAAGTATCTCCGAGCATACATACAATATTCCAGTTATCAACACTATTGTAAAGAATATACCATTGTACACCAACGTGACATACGAGTCAGACGCCACGACACTGCAGTTCCCTGGAGGATCTAACTTCTCTTCTGAACGGGAAATACATTTACACCAGCCCTTGCAGCCGTCTCTATCCTGGGGCCGGCAGCATCGTGCCTCATCTTCTGGGGGGAGAAACCAGGGCACCCTGAGGTTGGCTGAGATCAGTGTTTCCAGGGTCCAGGCTGCTGGCTGCAAACTCCTCTGTTTTCCAAATCGGGATGCTGGTGGCCCCGCCCCACTGCTCTCCCCCTAGAGACGGACCCTCCTGAGTCCACACCAGGAAGAAGATCCACGCCCCCAGGGGCAGAGCGGGGCTCTCCACAGCATCATGCTGGTTTCGGCACGCACATCTGAGGAAGGCTGGGCCCCCGAGCCCTGGGCAGCCAGCCCCTTTTGGCTTTTCAGTGTCAGAATCACAGTGTGCAAGCTCAGTTCCAGGCGGCTGCAGTGGGCTCTGCTGAGGGTTCTCCTCCCGTGGGTTCCCAGTCCCCTTGCCAGGACCATCTCGCAGCTGTCAGGAGCACCAGAGGTGGGGAAGACGGCTCGGCCCCCCGAGACGGGGGTAGTGGGTGACCGCACACGCTGTTCAGTTCCTGATGCAAATCAGCAGGTGCACATTGACCAAGGGGATGGCAAACACAAGTCATGTACAGAGTTGAAAGAGAAATAAGGCAGGAGCAACAGAACAGGTCCAAAGCACTGCGTTAAGAAAGTTCTGCTTCTCCCTTCTCAGCGGAGAGGGTGCTGGAGAAGACGGGAGAGCGCAGGGGAGGGTCTCAGCGCTGCTCCGTGGGGTTCACAGGAATGTAAGGTGAAGGGTGGGCTTCCTTTTCGGCAAGGAGACAGATCCTTGCATAGAAGACCCCCTCCTGGCTCAGGACCTGTGTAGGCCCAGGTGACAGACAAGGACAGGCCACTGAACAGAGCAACAAAAACCAAGATTCTCAGGTGCGGTGGGTTGCCTCTTCCAAGCTGGCTCTCTGCGGCAGGACTGCTCAGGTTCTCTCTCTGGCTCTTGGCTTCCCTGATGTTGCATGACTGATTCCCCACAAAGGTCCCTGACAGGGAAAATCCCACCACTTCCCATCGATGCAACTACCAACTTTACATGCTAGTCCAAAAAGGATCTCTTTTACGCCAATATAGGAAATCCCAGGTTTTCCGACATGAATAGCAACCCACCATCTCTCCTGAACTACAGAAAATAACAGGTGAAATATAGACACAGCTTGCACGCGAGGAAAAGACAGAGAAGAGGAACGTGCGTCAGCTTGGGCATGAGCAGGCGGCTGCGGCCCGTGAGCCCGGCTGTGCACTCTCCTGGCACAGCGTGGAGCTGGGGAAGTTGGACCGTGGGCACTAGGTCTGGAGACAGAATTAGAGCAAATGTTAAGGTGTCATTTTTGTAGTTTGAAGGGGAATCAGAAAAAAGACAAAACATTTGTCATCCAATTTTTTTCTTTAGATTTTGGCCTTGGGAAGCTTTAGACTCTGTGGGGTTAAAGTTCCCTTAATTATCCGCATTTTGAAAAGCAAAAACCAGTTGTTAGGGGTCAGAGTCTCTCTTGAATCTAACTAGAGCTCTCCAAGCCCCTGCTGGTCCCTGAAGGGAGAGAGAGAGAGACAGAGAGAGAGAGAGAGAAGGAGAGAGACCTTGTTCAATAGCAAAACTAAGGCTGTTCATTTGGGAACAATTTTGGGATTAGCAAAACTGAATTTAATTTGTTTAATGATAATGCATCTGATGTTTTAAGTGCTGAAAAGAAGTGGGAGAAACAAGGACCTATTTCTTACCTTTTTCAAACCTGCCACAAACACAATAAAATTCTTAAAATTCTTCAGCCTAAAAGGAATCAGCTATAAAACTTTCTTATGCAGGAAAATGCCTCTGTGGACAGCGGTCCAGCAGCGACAGACAGGAACTCCAGAAAGGTCTCTCCGTTCAGAAAGCCCGGCAAAGATCCGGTCCTAACACTGGGCTGTAGTTCTAGAGCACGAAGGAGAGTGACAGCAAACAGCAGTGAGCAGCTCACAGCAACAGAGAGACGACAGAGAAAGCCCGGCCCCACGCGGATCCCAGGATCGTCCCGTGCTGCTGATCTCACATGACGGAGAGATTTCAAAGGCTAGGTGCTCTGGTCCAGATAGAACAAAGTTTGTAACGGAAACAGACGCCCCTGGCGGCTCCTGCGTGAACTGCCACAATAATAACTTACAAAGAGGCTGGTCCTAGGACCAGGAGAGGCTACACATGCCAGAGACTAGAAGTGTGTGTGTGTAAAACGAGGAATGGCATACCTATGATTCTCTATAACCAGTACCCAAAACAAGATGCCACTGAATGCTGGGTGGCAGGAGCCAGGGACCGGGCAAGGCGTCCCCGGGGGGGACTCAGGGGACTGAGGCTCATGCCCATGTCCTCGTGACTTGCCTTGCCAGATTTCACAGTGACCTGATAATGAAAAACTGCCTCTGGCTAACCTAAGAACGGTGTGTACTGCAACTGGCTGGGTTACCACGACTGGGGGAAGCAGGGGCGGGGGGACGGAGAGCAAAGGGAATGAGGGCTTCATTCTCAAGGTTTCGGGGGACGGGAAGGCTAATTCCTGCAAGAACAACTTAGAATCTAATTGTCAACTCAAGTCCCCGAACTAGTTAAATAGGAATATTTTTAATAATAGTCAGTCCCTATAGTCCCTTTATCTAGAACAATTAAATTACATCCCTCAGACAGTACAAGACTTGTCAGTGGACTGTGGGGAGGTGGACGAGTTGACACCAGGGCTAGTGGCATTTGTTTTGGGGAAGACGGTGGGCTTGGGCCGCGTGGCTGGGGGTTTCACGGGGGCGGCCATCTTGACAGACTTGACGGGTCGGAAGGCGCAGGCGATGTCCCCAGCAGTACTGGCGCTGCGCTGGAAGGCGGGCTCAGGGTCCTTGAGGAGCTGGGTGTGCAGGGGGCTGGAGGGCTCCGAGGTGGGGGCCACCACTGGGGAGGTTTTGAGGGGCTCCAAGGTGTCCAGGACCACATCAGGGGTGTGCTTCACACTGCTCTGCCGCTCGAGCTCCCGCAGCTCATTCAAGGCCGAGTTCATGGTCGCCTCAATATCCTGAAAAACAGGAAAAAGGAGCAGATAACTATGGCAGAGGGAGGGAAATCCCCAAGTCAGGAAGAAAGCACCCGTAAGGAGATGTCCAGATCACTTTACGTGGACAAAATCCTTGACCATGCAAATGCTCGGGGGGGGGGGGGGGGGCGCAGGGATTTTCATCACCACGAGATCTTTTGTTCCTTTAGAGTGGTTGAGGGCTCTTTTTTAACTAGAGTTCCGGGTTTTAGAGCTAGGGACTGAAATCCTTATGGATGAAAGGAGCAATGACCCAGCAGGGAGGGAGGTGGATGAACCGAGCGTCAGCGGTTTGGTCGTGCGCACACGGGGATTCATCATCCAATCCTCTCCGCTTCTGTGGATGCTCCAAATTGTACACAGTCAAAATACACTTCAACAAACGCTACAGGCGAAGTGTAACTTTTACTTTCTTGGACTTCAAGGCCAAAGGTGAAGAGGGTCGGCCCTTCCCCCACAGAGCCAGGCCCTGAGGCTCAGGACACCTCCCCCTGCCCTCAGGGCCCCGCCAACTTGATGAAACCATTTCCTCCTACCCATCACCACGGGAGGATACCCAGGAGTGACCAGGAGGGGGAGCCAAAGCCCACAGAGGGGAACTGCCTTCCTTAAACCAGGGGAGCCTGCAGCCCTTAGGAAACAGCAGTCCAGCCCAGGGAACATTTGTGTGCAAGCCAGCTGCCTCTGGGGGAGACCATCCAGCTCCCTCACCCCTCAGACCACCACAGTGACAGTACCTGTTCCCAAGCAAGGTCCCAGGCTAAGGTTTCTTTGTCCTACAGAGTCACCCAGGTTTCCTGTTGTGATCGAATTTCCCTCGTCCTTAAGACACTCAGGTAGAACGGCCTCTCCCCTGGGTCCCGCTCTGCAGCCCGCCTGTCCCAGCTGCCCACCCTTTCTGGCATCCTTAGTCACACCTGGCCAAGGAGGGAGCTGGGAGGAGTCCATGGTCAAGGCAGAGGGCAGCCAGGAGCTCACACAGAGACACAGAACAGCAGGCGAGCAAAGCAAGACATCGCAGGCCCACAGCTCAGTCCTGGGCTTGCCAGGGAGACCTCCTTCAGCAGAGCCCCACTTAAGCCAATAGAGACCATGCCAGCCTCTATTGGCCCAGGATGACGGGGTGAGGAGGCTCCCAATTCGGTGGAGACGTAAGCGCGCCAGCAGTGACCCTTAGTTCCTACCTGGTCTAACGGAAATTATATAGTTGGGAGAGACGTCTGAGGGAACTGCTTGGAGTGGCCCCGGTGGTCGGATTTTTACAGGTGGGGTTGAATCGCTAATGTTTCATGGAAAACAGAGAGTCATCAGTGTGGCGCAGACACAGGCAGGCCCTGGAGTCAGGGAACTCATCTCCACTGCATCGGAGACTTGGCTGGAAACCTCTCTGGCATCCGAGCTCCCGGGAACCAGAGCAGGCTTGGGCCTTGAAGACCAGGAGCACTTGTTGCCTGACCATCCACGCAGAGGGCCCAGAGATGAGCCTTAGGAAACGGGGTGCTGGGGGTGGGCAGAGTGACAGGAACACATGGCGAGAACTGTATCCGAGCCAAAACACTCAGGCAGCTGCACTTAAGAAGGGTCTTACGACCCCCAACTTGGGCCAAATGGACCTTCTCAAAGTACTCCTTTAATTATGTGTCCCTTAAAATTGACAGCAGCTTTGTAAACAGCCGGCACCATGAGGCAGAAGCCAGAATTCTTTCATTTGTTTGCAGGTTCTTCTTGGGGAGAGAGAAAGGCAGACTGCTGGTGGAGCTGTTTTATCAAGGCCACACATCCAATACTTGCTGAACTCAACATCTAAGCACAAAGCACCATTCTGATTCAGGTTCCCTGTCCTAAGTGGAAACGCTGTGTGCAGGTGCGCGCTGTTTGTCCAGGAGCCCCCAGTTACCTGTGCAATGACCTCAGGGTCCATGGGCCGATGGTTATTGAAGCTCTTCGACCTCCCTGCCGTGGCGGTCTTGCGGATCTGTGGGCTGTCCAGCCGATTCTTCAGGGATGAGTGGCGGCTGATGGAGTTGAGGCTCCCGTGCCCGCTGATGGAACACTTATCTGGCCCTTCCTTGGGGAGACTCTGGCTGAGGATGGGCTGGGAGGACGGGCGGCAGCTAGCCCCCACCCCCGGGGAGGAGGAGTCAGTCAGGGAACCGCTCAGCCCGTGGCTGTCGCTACGGAATGTTTTCCGGATGCTCCCAGATTCCGGCCGCTTCCTTTGCCTTCAATTACAAACAGAGAGGGCAGTGTGATCAGGGAGGCCGGACTCCAAGGAAGCTGGGAGGAGCGGGGGAGGGGCAGATGTCGGCGCCCAGGGATTTCTGGAAGGAGAGGGACACGAGGCACCTTCTCTCCTCGGGTGCCACAGCCTCTTGCCTTCTCCACAGAGCTGCTCCCCTCCCACCCAGGGTCTGGGCAAAGGAGAAATGGATACTTACTCGGTGGTCGTGGGCTCTGGGTTCTCAAGACGTAAGGTGCTGTCAGAAAGAAGTCTGATTAAGGGGAAGTTTCTAGAGGGAGGAAGGCTCGTGGAAAGCCCCTCCGTTACCTGCTTTGAACGGAAACCTAAGGCCCCGGGTAGGAGAGGTCTCCCCATCACCAAGGAGGCAGGAAGTGATGGCAAGAGGAGAGCTGACTTTTCCAACTCTTAGCGTGTCTTTTAGTCCAACTCCAGCGAGATGGGAATCATTTTGGGTTCTGGCAAGAGGCTGTTGCTTATTTTGTAGACATGGAACAGAAGAGGCTGCCGTGCTGCGGTGAGGGCCCGGCTTGTGCCTTCTCTTAGGGTGAAGATACAGATCCTGACTCCTACGTCACCCTGCACTGGGCCCACCCTGGCTCTGGACCAGCCTGCTGGAGACTACCTGATACGAGGGCGCGGCGGAGCTCTGGTGCTATGGGTGCTGCCTGCTGCTGGACAATTTCACTTTCTCTTGGAATCAGATGTTCAGACCTAATCCCTGAAGCAACAATGCCGCAGCTAAGGGAGACCAGGACTGAGGGGGAACGCGAGACAGAAGGAGGGGAGGAGCAGCAGCCTGCAAACGAGGAGCTGCACAGCCCGCGCCCCAGTCAGCCCTGGTCCTGGTCACGGCTCCGGTCTTCCTCGGGGCCCGGCCCAGAACCTGGCCCGCAGCAGCCACTCCAAGAGTCTGCCCGCTGGGCAGTTCTAGCCTTGGGAGCCAGCCATTCTCAAGTGGAAGAATGGAGTTCTCAGCTCTCGGAGCTGTAAAGAGTACAGGCACCGCACAGTCCAAATGAAGGCAGAAGGGATGGATCCCTGCCGCCCCGCTTCCTTCAGAGCGCCCACGGCACTGCCCTCACCTGTCCATTCGGCCTTCGCTTTGCCAGCCTGTGAGCTCCGAGGCCAGGGGCCGCGTCTGATTCACTTCTGAGTAACTGGCCTCACTGCTCAGCACAAGAGCAGATGCTCACTACACGTGTGGACTCAAACGGCAATGCCACAGCCTAGCAACTCCTCGCTGACTTCCTCTTTTCCCTCAAGCTCGGCTGACTCACAGGCCTGTGCCTGCTGAGAAGGCAGATTTATGGGGTGGCTGCAGGGTGCCAGGCCCTGGGGCCACGAACACGAGGAGGACAGCACAGTGGGCCCTGTTTCAGGGAGCTGCAGCTGGCGGGGGGTCGAGGGCGGTGTGGGTCCTAGATGCACTCAGCTGCTGTGGGAATGCAGAGGAAGGGGACTGAGTGCAGCACGTGGGCACTCAAAGGTGTGACACCGGCCTCCCCGGAGAGGTCAGCCTTTGCGCTGGGTCTCAAGGGAGAGTGAGGGAGCAGACAGCAGACGTGAAGGGGGAAAGTTGGGGGCCCAGGCACTCAGGAAACTGAAGGATTTGGGGGAGGAGTGGGCCGGAGATCGGGGCCGGAGGTGGGGCTCAAAGGCTGACAGTGGTGAGGGGCAGGCGCACCCAGGGCTGCCACGTACTGCTGAACAGTCAGCTTCGGAGCAGGCTGTGGCCACAGAACCTGTCCTCCAAGAACCGCGTCCCCAGAGACCTGACCCGGCCCAGCGAGGGCGTCAAGCGAACGGCCTTGACTTCCAGCAGATGACCAGCGTCACCATCTTAGCTGTTGGTCTCCACAGCCCCTTTGCCCAGATGGCATCAAATAGCTGATGGCTACAGAGATGTTCCTAACTAACCGCTTAACTCTCCCTCTGCGAACCCGCCTGGGTTTCCGGGTTCATTACAGGCTTAAGGACCCTAGGACTGCAGACTCACAATGAACACAGACTTGTAAACAAGAAGAGAAACGTGGTCTCACACAGTCGCTTTTTACTAGCTTGCCTTCCCAGCAGGGCAATGCGCTGGAGGAAAACCAGAAACCTCCCTTTTTTTCCCCCTCTTTTTTGCCGGCCTGAATTAAATCATAACTACACGAAGTGAGCTGAAGAACCTTCTTTACAAACTTGAAGGTGAAAGAGATGGAAAAGAGCCACGTGTCCCAACCACTCCCCCTGCTACCGAGGGTTGGAAGAAAGCCACGAGATCTGGGCAACCCGGTGTAGTTTAAAAACAACAAGCATCTTTTATTCTTCCAGTCTCAGTGTCCAGAGGCTACGGTTAACAGGTTTTCAAAGTGCAAATCGTTTCATTCCTCCAAAGCCAGGGGGGAATAAAAACTGTACATCATCTCCAATCCATATTCATCAGGAGCGCCCTGGGGCTTGTCATCCTGCTGGCACTGGGCCAGGTTTCAGGGTCTGGCGGAAAGAGGTCTGTAGGCTTTGGGACTTGGTGTCTGGCCCCTTGAGATGAGATTAGTTCTCCAATAACCTGAATGCCTCTGGGGAGGCAGCAGCACGCAGGCGTGGAGTCCCTCTGGACAGCCAGCTCGGTGTGGGTGGAGTTAAAACCCCAGGATGTTGCTAACGGCCACAGTGAAAGCTGGGGGTCAGAGGTAAGAGCCCGCTGGACAGGAGTGGGAATCTGTAAAGGGACTAACAGGGGAGGATAAACACAGGGCTAAAGCAACAGGAAACAAATGGAAAATGATTTCTCCTGGTGTGAGGGCAGAGGAAAAGGGCGCCAGGGGTTAGGCAAGGAGCAGAGAGCTCAGGACGAAGCTTCCCTTGGGGGGCTCAGTGCTCTCCTCTCCTCCACAGGAGTGAACGCAGGACACGTGATATCCACATGAACCCACCTGGCACACGTTAGCCTGGCACAGGACACACAAGACTTTGCATTTTGGGACAGACACGGGTCAAGGAAGACATCAGAGACTAGGACTTGAGTAAGAATTGGAAAAGAGAAGGCACCTCTAAGAAACAGTACGAAACCAAGTTGCATGAAGTGACTGAAGCCTTGGCCAGAGTTGTAGCCCTAAGACAGCCAGGTGGGTCTGGGCTGCTGGACACCGTGGGAGCACACAGTGCAGCGCCCTTCCCCAGCGTGACGGCAGCTGGCAGGAGCCCTGCCCCTGCCCCAGAGGCCGGCAGCAGCCTCCTCAGCCCTGCGGGCCTCGCAGCAGCGGTGAACACATGCGAACTGTTAGGCTGAGGGAGCTGGCAGCCCTACGGACAGCACAGAATGGAGGGGTTAGGCCAGAGGGGAGCGGGGCGTGGCACACCATGGAGGGAGCAGAAAATGAAAAGCAGAGCTTACTTGTTGATGTTTGCAAGATAAATATCGGCTACATGACCCCCACTGGGACAGCTGGCCCCCGCTCTGGCTGTCACCTTTTCTTCAGGTGGCTCAGAAATGACCTCAATCTCAGACTTGGGGCTGGACCTCTCCACGACACCGTCCTCGCTGGGGGGGAAGGGGTGGGCAGGCAGGCAGGGGAGGGAAAACACAACACAAAAAGCAGCGTTAGATTGGCAAGATGGCCCCCCAGACAGCACACGCGACCCCACACGGCTCTCGGGCAGCAGCCACGCCTGGCGGGGCTAGCTCTCTGGGCACAGGCAAGGCAGCCTAGGGGCCTCCTGCGGGGGCTTTAAATAAAATAAATAATCCGCTGAGTCCTGTGGCCCCTCAGCTCCCGGGGAAGCTCGGCTAGGGCGACACCCGCGTTCGTGGCTTTCCTGGGGCGGCTGTGCTGGGGCCACCTCCTGGAGAAGGAGGCGGCGAGTCCAGGTTGCGTTTTATCTGCTGAGGTCCCGAGCACTGCCGGGAAAGGACAGTCGGCTCTGCTGCGGCTCAGGAGATGCCGGCGCTGGGGCAGGACGCGGCCATATCTGTCGTAGCGCGTCGAGCCCCGCTTAGAGCATCCAAGCCGGTCCCGGTCTCTCCACTGCTCTCCTGGCCCCTTTGGCTACTGACGACAAAGCAAGCCCCCTTTTCCCCACAATTCATCTTCTCTCCATCCTGTGGTGAAGTCATAATGCTAAATTTGGGAGGGTCCTGTCCACGCACAGGTCGCCACCAGGTTTGCGATGTTATCAAGAGAGAGGCTTTCCCCGAAGAACGAGCTGGGGGAGGCTGGGAGGGTGCAGACTCACTCAGGATATCAACCTTTAAAAAATAATATTAAGGGAAGGACTAAAAACACTGACAGCAGTGGAGCCAAGGGAAGGGAGTTGGGGGCAGAGGCAGGGCCAAGGGACAGGGAGGAAGGCTTGGGCGGGTCACAGGTACTTCCTGTCTGGGGGACCCACTTAATGCGTGGGAGCCAACCAACAGCCCATCCAGCAGAACCTCTGAGACCGGTTCAGGTTCCTCTTGTCCTCCCGCACCTTTTTCTCTCCTCGCCCCCATCTTCCCCCTACTCAACCTCATCTCGGTTAAATGCACTGCGTCCCTTCTATAGGGCTGCTTGGACCAGAGTTCTCCTCAAAAAATGACCTATCGTTTTCATTTGTGAGTGGAAAATGCCAGCAGTGGCCACACAGGCTGAGGTGAGCATAACTGTTTATGCTCTCCCAATCTGCTCTTTCCCGAAAGGAAACATTGAATAAAAACCCTGTGGTATCACTCATCGGATAACAAGGTGGATAAGCGCTGACTAGTAGGTTTCTTTCTTTCTTTTTTTTTTTTTTAAATTTTTTTTGACAGGCAGAGTGGACAGTAAGAGAGAGAGAGACAGAGAGAAAGGTCTTCTTTTGCCGTTGGTTCACCCTCCAATGGCCGCCGCGGCCGGCGTGCTGCGGCTGGCGCACCGCGCTGATCCGATGGCAGGAGCCAGGTATTTCTCCTGGTCTCCCATGGGGTGCAGGGCCCAAGGACTTGGGCCATCCTCCACTGCACTCCCTGGCCACAGCAGAGAGCTGGCCTGGAAGAGGGGCAACCGGGACAGAATCCAGCGCCCTGACCAAGACTAGAACCCCGTGTGCCGGCGCCGCAAGGCGGAGGATTAGCCTAGTGAGCCGCGGCGCCGGCCATGACTGGTAGGTTTCTAACAGGACCAGATCAGAGGATGATGTGCAGGGGGAACAGCACGGGGAGATTTAAAAAAACTCACTGAGTGAGTGGGGAGAGGGAGTCCAGGAGCTCCATGAGCCTTGGGAAGTCACTGGTGTCCTCGGGGGTCGCCCTCCCTCACCCTCACAGTGCAGCCCGGGGCCACCCCCAGGTGCCGGGGCCCGACGTACGTGTCTTGGACCACGATGTACTGGTGTGGGATGAGCCCGTCGATGCCGTTGTGCCGGCCTTCCCACCAGTCGTCGGAAGCCCGCTGGTAAAGCAGCAGGGATGCTCCCTTCTTGAAGGACAGTTCTCGCGCTGTCCGGCCCACGTAGTCAAACTTGGCAATGGCCTCGATGGGCTCACACTCTGAGGGGCAGAAGAGAAGGAAGCACATGTTGTGGGGCCTTAGAGATGCAGGCAATGGTGGAAAAGCCCCACTAGCGGAACCGACCCTGGAGGGAAGACAACCTCACAGCAGAGCCAAGGCTGCTCTCGGAAGCAGACAGCTCCATACTGACCAAGCCATCACCCTGAGGGCACTGGTGTTCTCTCCTCTGCCCTTGCTCATGTGGTTCCCACCACTTGCAATCCCTGGTCCTGCATCTCCCTGATGAAACCCATCAAGACACAAGCACCATGGGCTGTCTCCTTTTTAAAAAAAAATTAAAAAAAAAATTTGTTTGAATGGCAGAGTTACACAGGGGCAGTGAGGGAGAGAGAGAGATCCGTTATCTGCTGGTTCATTCCACAGATGGCTAGAACAGCTGGGGCTGGGCCAGGCAGAAGCCAGGAGCCTGGAACTCTATGCAGGTCTCCCATGTGGATTGCAGGAGTTCAAGAACTTGGGCCATCCTCTGCTGCTCTTCCAGGCGAATTAGCAGGAAGCTAGAGAGGAAGTGGAGCAGCTGGGACTCAAACTGGCACCCATACGGGATGCTGATGTTGCAGGTGGTGGCTTAACCCACTTGCACCACAATGCTGCCCCTGTCATCTGTTTGATATACTAACTTCTTTGGTGAGTCCATAGCTATTACCATCAAGCTTGCCATATTGTATTACTTGTTTTTCTAATGATATAACTCCATTAATTACAGAAAAAAGTTATTATCCTATATTTTAAATAAATAAATGTTTTATATTCCCTCAAATAGAATGTGCTTTTAGTTTCTATAAAGAGAAAATAACTTGTCCAATCAATTTTCCAAGGAGCAAAATATGGACATATTTTGTGAGCAATATGTGAAAAAATGCACAAGAAAGTAATTGTAAAAATTAAAAGGGGTTGGGAGCTGGCACTATGGCATAGTGGGTAAGGCTACCGTCTACAGTGTTGGCATCCCATGTGGGCACCAGTTTGAGTCTTGGCTGCTCCGCTTTCCCTGCTGGTGCGCCTGGGAAAGCAGCAGAAAGTGACCCAAGAACTTGGGTCCCTGCACATGTGTGGGAGATCCAGATGAGGCTCCTGTCTCCTAGCTTCAGCCTGGCCCAGCTCTGGCCATTGTAGCCATTTGAGGAGTGAACCAGTGGATGATGGAGGATCTCTCTCTCTCTCTCTCTGCCTCTGCCTCTCTGTAGCTCTGCTTTTCAAATAAATAAATCTTAAAAAAAAAAAAAGAAAGTTGAAAAGGTCTTACAAATGCAATGTATCTTTACTTTTGTGTGGGTTTCCATCTTCTCATCTGTAAAAAGAGGATAATAACAGTGCCTCCTGGGGGCAGGCGTTTGGCCTATCTGTTAAGATATCTCCAGTCTACCTTGGGATATCCAGGTTCGAATCCCATCTCTGGCTTCTGACTCAACTTCTTGCTCATGCAGACCCCCGGAAGCAGTGGTGGTGGCTCAACTAATTGGGTCTCTGACACTCTCGTGGGAGACCTGGATTGAGTTCCTGGCTCCTAACTTCAGTCCACTAGCTGTTGAAGGCACTGGAGGAGTGAACCAGCAGACAACAGCTCTCTGCCTCTCAAATGAATAAGTAATAAATAAATGTTACTTTTTCATGAAGTTATTGTGAGCAATCAATAAATTGTGATGGGTAAAGTGCTTAGAACAATGCCCAGAGCAGAGTGAGTGGTACGTATGCCTCGGCGATTGTTCTCATTATCTGGTCTAGGCTGCTGATGGAGAGCAGAGAGTTAAAAAAAAAAAAAAGGGCTCCCAGAATCTTAGAATCCATGATGAAGGTCAGATATTACGGTGCGTAGACAGCCCCGCTGGTGGGTTTGCTTCTGAATGGCTAGGGTGCAAGAGCTCACTACAGGAGGCAGAGCAGACAGAGCAGGCCTGTCTAACTGCCCCAGTCTCAGTCCTCTGCAGCCTTGGGCATGGCACTTGACCTGTCTGACCTCTGCTTTCTCAGCTATAAAACAGCAGCCAAATCTATTTCGCTAGGGATTAAGAGATAATATATAAAGCCTTTAACAGTACAAGCACAAGGTGGTTTCTGTTTCAGTCCCCTAGTTTACCTACTCTTCTCCAATAGCGCAGCAAATGATCATACCAATCCTTTTGACATCAGGATTTAAATAAGCAGACCTAATTTTTTTTTCCTCTTTGAAAGTTGGCCCGGGATTGCAGAATTCACAGCAAGGCAGGAAGGAGGGAACACTCCACAGACTGTGCCATTTCATTCTTGTGCCCAGAAAATTCTGAGGCCCCTTGTCAGCTTCTGAGACTTCCAGAAGCCCAAGTGATCCAGAAGTGGAGGTGTGGAACTGTTGGAAGGAGGGGAAATTATGCTGGCCGGACAGACCCTAATAAATCATGGGCGCTGCAGAGGGGCCCGAGGGTGACAGCCGAGCATTCCGCTGCTTGCCGCACACCCGCCAGGCTGCTCAGCGCTCGCCTGTCTGTACTGTGGAAGGGGCCGGCTTCTCCAGTCGGCAGGCACAGACACGGGGGTCTGCCTCCCCTGTACTACCCCCTTCTGGCTTGCTTTTTTGTTGGATTCTTGGCACCCAGCTTCTCGATTCCCCAGGCTCACTGGTTTTCAAATGATTTCTCTTTCACGTTGGTCTCCAGCTACCTGGCAGAGGTCTGAGCTGTGATAAAGGACAGACATGGTGCTGCAAAAGTTGAGACTGAAAGACCTCGTTCTTCACCTCTGGCTTCACACAGACACCAAGGAAGGGAAGGAATGAAAACCAGAGACAGGAGAGCTCTCGGCTGTCGTCAGAGGGCTGCTGTGCAGGAGAGCTCATCAGGTGTGGGGGCCCCGTGGCCACACTGGCCGGGAAGCAGGGCCTCCTACCGTCATCGCTGGTGTGATGCTCTGTGGTCACGTCCTGGGTCGAGTCTTCAGCGGAGGTCGTCTCTCCGTGAGGGCTGTCACTGCAATAGAACCGCAAATGAGCAGGACTTTACCGCTCACTTCCCCTCCATACAGCCTCCTCGCACTCAAAGTAAGGGCACCAAATCAACCTCACGCTCTTGGTACTCTACCTGTATAAAGAGACCAAGGCTTATACTGAAACATAAGTCTCCATCCAGCTATTCTCCAACGTAGCACCTGCTACAGAGACTACTTGAGACCATCTGGGACTTCGAATACCTCAAGACAATGGGAAGCCCTTTTGAAGATACACAATAAAATCTTCAGAAAACAGAAAATCATGGATGCTCCTACGTGAAGTTGTTCCTGGTTCTCAAGGAGGGAGCATGGTGGGAGGGAAACGTTGCTGTTAGTGTCAGCTACAACTGGATTCAAAACCCATCTCTGACACTTGGTAGCTGTACGACACCGTGGGCGAGTTACTTCAGCTCTGTAAGCTTCAACTGCCTAAGCTAGAAATGGAGAAGGATCTGTACACTTCACAGATTTGGGTGAGGAGTCAATGCAACAATCCAGTAGAGTTCGGCCCAGAGAAGGGGTTTACTAAGTGGTACTTCCTTTCCTTCTTCTTTCTCCTTTTGCTTGAGGTCTCTAGGCTGGTTCTGTGGTCCAGCCTGTGTGCTGGTGACAAAGCGGGGAGGGAGTCACACCAGAGTCGGTGGAAACTGAGAGCGAGGGAAGACTGCTGTGGACTGGACGCTGCAAGAAGGCAGGGGTGAAGGCTGGGCCAGGTTCCTGAAAACATTCGTAAAGTCTAAAATCATCCAGGGTGGAGACTGGAGATGGCTGGGGAGGTCGCCAGGAAAAGTTATCTCTACTCCTGATCTCCTGGCTCCTGGATTGGAGAGTAGTTAGAAGTTCTTACTTTGGAAAAAGTATAGAGAAAACTATTTAGTTCTAAATAAAATGTCTTTCTGTGACAAGCGAGCCTTTCCAGGCATCTCTACAGAAGCAACGCCACAATCTGGCTGCACAGTCTCCTCCTTTGGGCCCTACAGCCTCTCCTTCCTTATGCAGTGGTTCCTGCACTCTTGGGAAGTGCCTCAATCATGGGCATCAGTTCAGGTCTTACCCTGTGTGGACCAAGTCAGTTCCAAAGGAGTTTCCAACTCCAGAGAACTTTCTGGGAGAACATCCACAGAAATGCTGCTTTGTCCAAAAATGTAGGCATAATTCCTCACTGTCTTCTGGGCTTAAAAACCCTGTGATGAGTTTGGAGATGTTCTGGAAACTCTTGGGGGCCCCAAGCATGTATAAGACAAAGCAGACTCCCCCTAGGGCTTCAAGTTCATCTACGGCAGCCATCCATTACAACAGTTCTCAAACTTCAGGGAACCTCAGAGGACTTGCTAAAAAACAGATTGCCTCACCCCTAGAGTCTCTGAGTCACTGGATCTGGGTGGAGCTGGAGAATCTACATTTCCAAGCAGCCCCACATGATACAGAGACATTTGTCTGGGGGACGGCATTTTGAAAACCACTGCTCCATGGTCAAGGCAAAATGAAGCCTTTAAGGTCCCTTCTAGCCCTAAGGTCCTATGCTTCATTTGCCCCACACCCATCCTCCAGTAACAGCTCCCAGGCCCACCAATACCTGAGGTCCCAGCTGAAGCCCACCCACAGGCAGCCCTAGAAAACAGGGTTCTGATTTAGGGCTGGTGAGAGAGTAGTGAAACGGGTTTGCCTCTCTTCCCCCGGCAGCCCCGGGCTGGGCCTCCCTGGCCACTCCCCAGGGCTCCAGGGCTCACCGCCGTCATCGCTGTAGATCACTAGCACTTCTCCCTCTTCCGAAAGAGAGGAGAGGAGAGAGGCCAGGAGCTTCTGCGTGGGTGTCAATCCAGGGGCCGGAAAGTCCCTCTCAACCCAAGGTTGCACCAAGCAAACTCCATCTGCTTAGGTGCTTGTGGCCTGAGGTCCGGGGCCCTCCCACCCAGGCTGAAGCAGTAATGTTCCCTGACTAAGCTTGTGGTTTTCCACAAGCTGCTGCTAGTGTCTGCTGCACAACACATGGAGGCGGCTGGGGAGAACACCTTGGAGAAAGCTGGAGAAAGGTGCCGGCCTGACCAGGCCCTGTGAGCCACACCCCGCAGGGTTCTGCCTGCTCCCCTGGAATGGGGCGGGGGGCTGTGTATCTGAGCATTGGTTCAGAGCCTGCAATGGTTTGATTTTTGAGAAGTGAGGACAGGCCATGCTGCCTGACTTTAGAAGGGAGGCAGAGCAAGAACCAGGAGCACTATGGGAACACTACAGCCTTTCAGCCCTCATACAAGGGGGAAACCAACTCCCGCAGTCATGTGGACAGGACAGCTCCCTGGAACTCACCAGCCAGGACCAACCTCCCTGGTTTCCACAAACCATCTGTCAGTGACAAAAGCTTTCTCTCCAAGCTGGCCAGCTTAGGTTCCTGCAACTCAGACCCAGATTTGGGGCTCTCAGCTCAGCAGAGAGGAGTGAGGCCCAGCGTGTCCCTGGTATAATGATGTTCAGAAGCACAAATGCTACTACTCTTGTCGCTCGTTGGGCAGGAGGCTCTTCTGTGGGTGTCAGGGGGAAGTGGGGACCAGCTAGCTTCTCATTAAGTAAATAACCTCCTCTGGCCTCCCCTACCTCAGTCGATAGCAATGGGGCTGGCCAAATTGGTTCCAGATGTTGAATTCAGATGGAATCCGATTTGGGCTGGCTTGTGCTTTCAGCTCAGGCTGAAAAATTATTTAGGGGAAGGGGGGGAGGGGGGAAGGGGAGGTGAGGGACATTAGGGATTAAAACAGAGAGGCAGCTGTCTTCGTGTTTAGTGGGCAAATGGCACAGTGTGGAATCCCAGCAGGCAGTTCAGGGCCATGGACAGAGTTCTGCACTAAGAGACAAGACAGTGGGGTTGAACCCCTATCACTGGGGCGGCCTGAAACACTGTCCTTGGTCTCTCTGGGTTGGGGTGACTTAACCTGTCCAATGGATATATGATTCCATATTTTGGGAAACGACTCCTTATCTGTCCAATAGAGGAATCTAACAAAGATGTACTTGAGGGATTCCTTCCAGATCTCTGTCTCCATGCCTGTCATGGAAACCCTGGCCCCACAGATTTTAGGCCTGCTCCTGAGGGATGGTGCCTAAGCTGCTGAACATGGAGCGGACCCCTCTTTCTCTTGACAAATTGCTGAGCTCATTCTACAGTGTCCCCTTCCAAATGCACAGTCAGGAAATTCTGACTCACATCTAAGCACTCCCCAACAAGAATGGAATTCCCTGGGACCTGGGACTGTTTTTCTCACAACTCATAGCACAGAGTAGAAGCCTGAGAGACGCTGTTGGCTCGTGAATAGCAGTTCTACCTACAGCTTCATAAACTCCCTCCCTGGGGCCTCCCGTCGCTGTTGACGCTGTCATCTTGCAGAGTGGCCCCTCTGTGCTCAGAACGCAGGGAAAAGGGAGGTGCATGGAGAGGTCCACGGTTGAGGGGGGAGGACTGCCAGGCCATCCCCAGACCCTGGCAACCTCCAGAGCCTGGAAGTGGGGAGCTGGGGGACTGGGTGCTTCCCTCGGTGTTTGCTGGGCCATCTGGCCCCCGTGCCAGGGTGCATTGCTGATGCCCCCCTCCTCCAGCCCCGAGCCCCCCTACCAGTAATCCTCCATGCTTCCTCCTCTGCTGTAGACAGGGCCCTCCAGCTCCCTGGGGTTTGGGAAGATGTTCTCATGCTGGATGATGATGGTTTTGATCAGCTCGTTCACGTGGGCTTGGCAGGACACCTGGTCATGGCCCTCCGGCACTGACATCAGCGAGGGCCCGAAGCAGATGGCGAGGTTGTAGGGGTCCATCATGTTCTCTTCACTGAACTGTGATAAACTGGAGGGGAAGGGAAAGGGGGCAAGCTGGAAAGCTCTCGCATGAATGCCCCAAGGCACAATCACAGGAGGCACTGCCAAGAGGTCCACAAATTGCCACCTGCCTTTCTGGGCACCAGAGGCCTGGAGAAAATCAGCTGGGGAGGAGAAAATCCCTCCAAGGCAGTCACGCAGGAGCCAGAGAATCAAGGTGCAACCACCTACCTGCAGGTCAGCTCCTAGCTTCCTGTTCGAGTCTTACTAACCACTCTGTCCTCACCCCGTCTGGACCTTGTCCCCACAGCCACCCTGCCTTGAGAACACACCACTCTGCAGAGCTGTCTCTGTCCCCAACCCACTAGGCCGACGGGAACCCTCAGGCTGCCCTGGGAACAGTATGGTCAAAACATAGACACAGTGCATTGTGTACCTTCTTGCACAGCAAAATAATCAAATTAATAGGGATATTCCATTTGTCTCTACATTAAAAAAAAAAAAGCCAACTGATTAGCTTTGCATCCATCCAGCCAATGAGTTTCCTTCTGGAACAGCTAATGTCATTGTTTTGCATGTTCATAATATCCTCTATTATCACATTCAGGGTTTGCTCAGGAAAAGGTCAGCGTGCTGTTCAGCTTGGGCCTGGCTTCCTCTGGATGCAGGCTGGCTTCATTTTCGGGTATTTATTTATTCTGGGAACTCCCCCTTTGTAGCCAGCAGCTGTTCCAGCCACACCTCCAACCTTGGCCAAGGACTCAAGACCTTCAATGAGCCATTGCGCATGAGGAGTCCCCATTGGTCCTTGCCTGTCCCAGCATCGAGGGTTGGGCCAGCTCTGGGCAAATCTCCCACAGTCCACAGAGCTGTGAGCTCTGCTGAGGAGCTAGGCCTCCCTTACGGGCAACAGCAGGAATCTGGTCCTGACAGATCCTCTGAGGACACCAAAGCTCTCCGATGTTGAACTAGAGGCCCGAGCAGAGCTTATTTCTAGTGTACCCCACGTCCAGACTCACGATACAAAGCCAGTGTTCCCCTAACCCGTTGGTTCCCTTCTCTCCTAGAGATTCTGAAATGCACCCTTCCCCTTCAACAATCACCACAGGACACGAGAAGGGGTACAATGGATGTGGGCAACTGTCACGGTAAGAAAGACCTGAGAATCATTGTTCTCTGGGACTCAGAATGAGATGCAGGCCAGGTTAGTCTTAGTGGGTGGACTGCTTGATAAGCATTTGGACCCTGAGTTAAAAAGGAGTAGAGATGTTAAAAAGACTGGGGAAAGCTTCTAAGTCACTTTTTTTTTTTTTTTTTTTTTTTGGACAGGCAGAGTGGACAGTGAGAGAGAGAGAGAGACAGAGAGAAAGGTCTTCCTTTTCCGTTGGTTCACCCTCCAATGGCCGCCGCAGCAGGTGCACTGCGCTGATCCGAAGCCAGAAGCCAGGTGCTTCTCCTGGTCTCCCATGTGGGTGCAAGGACCAAGGACATGGGCCATCCTCCATGGCACTCCCTGGCCACAGCAGAGAGCTGGCCTGGAAGAGGGGCAACCGGGACAGAATCTGGCGCCCCGACCAGGACTAGAACCCTGTGTGCCGGCACCGCAGGCGAAGGATTGGCCTATTGAGCTACGGCGGCACCGGCTCTAAGTCACTTCTTAAACCGGAGAGAGACAGGAAAGTTATTTTCCTTGGTAACCTCCAGAAGGTCAACGGGGGCATGAGGTGCCACAAAGCTAAAGCTGAAGCCAGTTCCTGGTGCCATGGAGGCACAGGGAGGGAGGCCCTGCTTCTTTAGTGTGATGTGATAATGTTTTGGTATCATGAAAGAAAACCAGATGTTTCTGGGAAGCCCGGTTGTCAAAAGGAAACAAACTTTAGCTCTGAGTGTCCCACATCAAACCCCTGTGAGAGATGAGAAATGCCGAGGCACTTACTACGGCCAGCACCGCTCGATTCGCAGTGGCCACAATGACGGCAGGCTGAAGGAGGACACATCTCCCCAGACCGTGGTCTCACAAAGTGAGGGCCCTTTCCTTATCCTCATCAAAACTCTGACCCAGACCCTTCTTTCTCTTCCATCGACAAGGGGCCATCCAAGGTCAGAGGTTGAGGCAATGGTGCTTAACTAACTGGGGGACACAGACACTTTCAAGACCTTGGCAAATCCTAGGATCCTCTGCCCAGAAAAATCCAAATATGTGCACTTACAAATGTACACAATTTTATGTAGAGTGTTCTGGTGTTAATAATATTTAAAGCCCCAGAAGGCTGTACCTAGTCTAAGATATCAGTCACTATATTTTTATTTTTGAAGAAATATCTAAGCTGGAGAAGACTGACAATGGCTTCCTGCTTAGGAAATTTTGGGGGGTGATGTTGCCCTATATCCCTGCCATCCCCACTAAGAATTCTCCTACATTTCTGTGGCTTCAGTTCACAACCTGAGCGAACTCTGAACTGACTGAACTCACCTCCATGTGCGCATCTGAAAAGGACTTGGCATTATGACTGGGAACACAGGAAGGTCATCGCCCAGATTGGCGTGGAAAATTTGCTTTTCCTCATGAACTTTTTTTTTGTTTGTTTCTTAACTTTTTGGTAATGTATATTTATTTCTTTGACTAAATTAAGGGAGAAAACAAGATATCTCAAAGTCAAATAGAGTTGGTTTTGAGTCCTGGTTTCATTGCTTACTCGTTCCTTAACTTAGTTCTAGTTCCCTAGTTTCTTCATTGTTAAATGGGGGCAGGATGCACCTCCCTGATGGGGCTGCCATGAAGAGTAAATGAGATAATATGTGCAAAGTATTCAGCATGGTGCCCGGCACATGGTGGTGTTTAGTAAAGACTTCCTGTAATGGTACTATCCTGACTGCTCCTTGATCCAGGAGCCTGTTGTGTCAGGGAGTGGAAGGCAGGGCTGCTGACATCTGGCAGTCGCCAGTGTACGGGAATCTACCTGCCTCCTTCCTCCACAAGCTTCATCTAATGAGCTGAGGACTCTAGGTCCCAGAAACAAGACCTGAACTCCTCAGACACAGCATGAAGCTTTGGATCAGCTGTTTTAAACACATGACATTTCACTGAAAAACCTTCAACTTCCCAGGCCCCAAGGGGTTTGACTTGGTAACAACCAACAGACTTTGAGTAAGATATTATGTGTTGGGTTTTAAAAAAATATTTATTTATTTTCATCTACTTGAAAGGGAGAATGTGAGACAGATATATATAGAGGGGGGGGGAGGGAGAGGGAGGGAGGGAGGGAGACAGAGACAGAGAGAGAGAGAGAGGGAGATTTTTCATTCTCCGGTTTACTCCTAAATGCCCACAATAGCCAGGACTAGGTCAGGCCAAAGCCAGGAGTCAGGAACTCCATCCAGTCTCCTATATGAGTATCAGGGACCCAAGTCCTACAAGCCATCATCTGCTGCCTCCCAGGGTGCACATTAACAAGAAGCGGGATTGGAAGCAGAGGTGGGACGTGAACCCAGGCACTCTAATATGGGACGTAGGTGCTCCAAGCTGTGGCTTAGCCAGCTGTTGCCACCAGGTCCACTCCATTCCAGCACACTTCTGCCACCCCGTAAAGAAACTTTGTATTCCTGCTTCCTGCCCACCCCATGGCTACCATGAATTCACTTTTTCTCTATGTGTTTGTGTTTACCTATTCTGGACATTTCATATACATGGAATAATATAATATAGCCCTCTGCATTTGGGTTCTATCACTCAGCAAAATGTCTTCAAGGTTCATCCTTGTGGAGTATGTGTCAGACCTTTGTTCCTTTTATGGCTGAACAATGTTCCACTGTATGTGAGCAGGCATTTGGTGCAGTGGTTGAGATGTCGCCCACATCCCACACTGGAGTGCCTGGATTTCAGCCCCAGCTCTGCTTCCATCCAACTCCAGCTTTCTGTCCCTGCGCATCTTGGGAGGCAGCAGCGATGGCCTAAGTAGTTAGGTCCCTGCCACCCGCGTGGGAGTTCGAGGTTCCTAGCTTCAGCCCGGCCCAGGGGCAGCTCTTGAGAGTGCTTAGCAAGTGAACCAGCAGGTAAAAAATCCCTGTCTCTGTTTCTTTGCATTTCAAAATACATATTTATAAAAATATAAATATTTTAGATTTTATATGAATTATATATTAATATTTTATATATATGTATATATAAAATCTCACTATATGGAGAGATTGCATTTGGTGAGCTTAGAAGCAGATATTCCCCAAGTCAAGCCTTCAGATGAGACCACAGCCCCCGCTCCAACACTTTCAGTGCGACCTCATGACACTCTGGGCCACAGGCCTCCCTCTCAGCTGCACCTGCATTCCCAACCCACTGAAAGAGTGAGATTTTAGTTTTTGGTTTTGGTTCCTTGAACATGAGGATGTCAGTAACCCAAGAACAAACCATAGCCAGGAAGAAAGTACACACACACTTAGGACCCAGAGTCATGAAGGAGAGGAAGGTCTGGGGGCAGGCAGAGTCCCCTCAGGCGCTGCGACCCCTGCTGACCTCCCATGGAGATGGTCTTTACCGCCTGTGTCCTGCATCCTAGTTATTATTTTGGGAAACACTGATTTTTTGATGCTGCACATTTTCAATCTGACACTTTCTCATGAGCGAATCAATCTTTTTAATAGGAGAAAAACCCAGCACAATCCAGTTCCCACTTTCCTTAACAGTGGCCATGATCGCCAGCTCTGTGTGGTATTTCCTTTAGTGCTTCTCCCTTCCTGCAAGACCCCCTCTTTTTAGCAGTCACCCCCCACAGTCACCTCAGGCGCCCTCTGGCCTCACCTCCCAGCTGTCTGCCCACCACTGTCAAGCTTCTGGAAGACAGACTAGGTTCAAGTCGCAGGCAGGTGCTGGTCTATGGTGGGAGACAATGACTAATGTGACAGCCATTCGCTGTTTCCAGGCTGTATGTGAGCACCCTGTTGTGAGTCATTAGGGGTCTGTAACCTAAAGGTAGTTGTGGTGCTGAGTCGCTGCCTGGCCAACCAATGCAGCAGACACAGTGGAACCAGGACCAGACAGCTCGGCAGAACCAGCAGCAGGGCTACATGATGGGAGTGGGCGCCCCAGCAAGCTCTGAGGCAGATGCTAGCCCAGATGCCGACGGGGTCAAGCTGACCACAGATGTGTAAGCAAGCTGGGACTTGTGAATTAGCCTCTGAAATTATTTCTTTTTCTTTTTTCTTTTCTTTTCTTTCTTTTTTTTTTTTTTGACAGGCAGAGTTAGACAGAGAGAGAAAGAGAGAGAGACACAGAGAAAGGTCTTCCTTCCGCTGGTTCACCCCCCAGATAGCTGCTACGGCCGGCACGCTGCACCGATCTGAAGCCAGGAGCCAGGTGCTTCCTCCCGGTCTCCCATGCGGGCGCAGGGCCCAAGTACTTGGGCCATCCTCCACTGCCTTCCCGGGCCACAGCAGAGAGCTGGACTGGAAGAGAAGGAATCGGGACAGAACTGGCGCCCCAACTGGGACTAGAACCCGGGGTGCCGGTGCCGCAGGCAGAGGATTAGCCAAGTGAGCCATGGTGCCGGCGTGAAATTATTTCTTTTAAGCAGAGACCAAACACGTAGGAAGACTCTTCCTTTTCTTATTTTTTTTTTTTTAAAGATTTCTTTTATTCATTTCAAAGGCACAGTGAGAGAGAGAGAGAAAGAGATACTTTCCATCTGCTGGTTTACTCCCAAAATGTTCGCAATGGCCAGGGCTGGGCCAGACTGAAGCCAGGAGCCAGAGGCTTCCTCCAGGTCTCCCATGTGGGTACAGGGACCCAAGCACTTGGGCCATTTTCTTGCATTTGCAAGAAGCTGGATCAGAAGTGGAGCAGCTGAGACTCTAATTGGTGCCCATGTGGGAATGCTGACACAGCATGTGGTGGCCTCATCTGTTACACTACAACGCTGGCCTCTTCTTTCTCATAAATAAATATGTGCTAAAATATCTTAGCTCTTTGATTTACCTTTTGTTTCCCCCTTTTGATAGATTCATGGATCCAGAGAAACCTATCTCCACTCTATGAAAGCCATGAAGCAGGAGTGATGATAAAGGATAACTGAATTCAGCCTTAGGAATGGGGAGGGTCAAGGTCTGTGGTGAATTGGAAAGTGCCTGCCCCATCCTGGGGCAGCCCTTACTCCATATGGAATTGCTGTCACATAGGAATGGCTGCCTGGGGGCCGGCGTTGTGGTGCAGCAGGTAAAGCCGCTGCACGCAACACTGGCATGGCACATGGGCAATGGATTGTGTTCTGGCTGCTCCACTTCCAGTCCAGTTCCCTACTAATGTGCCTGAGGAAGCAGTGGAGGATAGCCCAAGTCTTTGGGCCTCTGCATCCACATGGGATACCCAGATGAAGCTCCTGGCTCTTGGCTTCAGCCTGGTTCAGTCCTGCCCATTGTGGCCATCTGAGGAATGAACCATTGGGTGGAAGATTTCTCGCTCTCTCTCTCTCTCTCTGTGCATGTAACTCTGACTTTCAAATAAATAAAAATCAGTCTTAAAAAGAGAAAGGGGGTGGGCACTGTGGTGTAGTGGGTAGAGCCGCCACCTGCAGTGCTGGCATCCCATATGGGCGCCGGTTCGTCCTGGCTGCACCACTTCCAATCCAGGTCTCTGCTATGGTCTAGGGAAAGCAGTAGTAGGCCCAAGTAGAAAGCTTGGGCCCCTGCACCCAAATGGGAGACCTGGAAGAAGCTCTTGGCTCCTGGCTTCGGATCAGCCTAGCTCCAGCTGTTACAGTCAACTGGGGAGTGAACCAGCAGATGGAAGACCTTTCTCTCTTTCTCTGCCTCTTCTTCTCTCTCTGTGTAACTCATTCAAATAAATAAATAAATCTTCGGGGCCAGCGCTGTGGCACAGCGGGTTAACGCCCTAGCCTGAAGCGCTGGCATCCCATATGGGTGCTGGTTCAAGACCCAGCTGCTCCACTTCCAATCCAGCTCTCTGCCATGGCCTGGGAAAGCAGTAGAAGATGGCCCAAGTCCTTGGGCCCCTGCACCCACGTGGGAGACCCCGAAGAAGCTCCTGGCTCCTGGCTTCGGATTGGCACAGCTCCGGCTGTTGTGGCCAATTGGGGAGTGAACCAATGGATGGAAGACTCTCTCTCTCTGCCCCTCCTCTCTCCGTGTAACTCTAATAAATAAATAACTCTTTTAAAAAAAGAGAGAGAGAAAGAATGGTGGTCTAGTAATGGTGAGATCTAGTAATTTTTCAAAAGAAACTAGAAGTCTAGATTTCTAAGAAGTGATCGCCCCTCCCCAATATTTTAGTGTCATTTTGATGTTTTCAAGACACAGTGGACCTGAAGGAAACACGTGTTACCTGTGGTCATGACTGGTTCTTGCACTGACCACTTATCAGCATCACCTTTGGTGTAGAGTAGGCTAAAGCAGAAGCTACAGAGACAGCGAAGTGAAGACAAAGGTGACTAAGAGGGGCAGAGCACAAGGCCTTGCTCAGTTGCCTTTACAGCCACATGGGAATCCCAGCGCTTGCCCTGGGCAAGGACACACGCCTGGGTAAGAAGTGCCCCACCCAAGCCCGGGCCCCTCTAGTCCTCAGGCCTTTCTTCCTGTCACGCTCATTCGACCTGTTAAATGCCAACACACACACACACAACTCTTAACTGGTGTCTCCACTCCAGCTTTCTTCCCTGGGCATCAGATTCCTGGATCTAAATGCCTGCCATCTCCACTTGGACGTCCGACAGGGGCTTCAAATGACCGGGCCCACATAGGCACCTTGTCCTGAATGCTTCCCGCACACCTTGTCTTCCCCAAGTCCATAAATGGCTTCAAATGCTCCTGTCGCTCATGGCAAAAAATTAGGATTTCTTTCTTCACACTCTACATCCTGTCAATGTTTTGTTCAAAATACTTCCCAGCCTGACACACCCTCACCACCCCCAGGTGCCCAGCACCTCTGGTCACACTCAGAAGAGTCCCCTGCTTCTCTTCACCACCCTCCATGGTAAACGTTCCACAAAGCAGTCGGCAGGTTTGGAAAGATACACATTGTTCAGATCTTAGCAGTTTGCTCCTTAAAAGTCTTCCGACCATTTCACAAATCCAGAACGGTTCTTCCCATGACTCCTGGGTGCTGAGTCTTCCCAGGACTCCCTTCTGCACTGCCTTAGGCTGCTGCTTCTCACACAGCCTTTGCTGACTAACCTTGGAAACGCTCTCCCTCCTTTCACCATCTGATTTTTGCACTCTACCCCTTTCTTTACTCTTTCCTTTTTCTTCTAAGCACTCATTCTATTGCTACATCTGCTGCTGCCTGTCTCCAGGAACATGAGCCAAATGATATTTAGAACGATATACTCTCCCAGCCTAGTCCTGTGGCCAGCACATAATAGGTGCTCAGCAAGTATATGCACAGCTGGCAGGACAGGCGTAGGCCCATTTGGAAACGTCCAATAAGTAGCCCAAGCCACAGCCTGATGCAGTTGTTCACTGGGAAGGTTACTCACTGATTGAGGAAGGCAAAGAGGTATCTCATGATAATCAGAGTGGTCTGGGGCAGGACCAGGAGGACTTTCCGGATGTGCAGAGCTCTCTCCTGTAGGTTGTCCATAGCTGAAAGAACAAAGTCATGTGTTACCCTCACTGTAGCGAGAGCTCAGGGAGTAATGGCCAGAAGCCCCTGACTATCAGCAGGCTAAACACGAGAGCACTAGATCGAGCCAACACACAGCACTGGTGCACAGTGATAGCAGTTTCAGCCCTGTTGCTCCCTGGGGTGGGCTGCCATGAGGAGCACATGCTGAGTTCCAGATACTGACTGATGTCAGAGTCCTGGGGCACAGAAGAGGTTGGCCATGACCCTCTTAGTCAACAATGACAGAAAAGGAGCTGTCCATAAACCTGTCTGGACTGCTCAACACCCAGCCTTGGAGGGCCAGCATCTGGAGAGAGAGACTGTGCAGGTCTCCCCACTCCACACACGTGTCACCTCATTCTCTGAACAAATCTGCCTTATTTTCCTCTTCTCTTATCTGCAACATAGATGAGTAGATTATGGCCAGAGGTAGGAGAAGGTATACCGGGTACAGAGGCATCCAGGAAGACCAAAGCTTCCTGACTCTTGTGCTGTGTGGAAAGGTTAGTTACAGGTAAGGCCCGAGGCCTGTGGGCTCCATCATGGGCAGCCTCCCACTTCCGCAGTGTCATGTTCTATGGGTGCTCTTACACGGAAAAGAAATGCAAAGTACTGAATTAGAAGTAAGAGTATGTTTCTTACTGGGCAGTCAAGGGATTTTAAACTGTCTTGGCAACCCCAGTACAGCTTAAGATAATCACTGTGCCCAGTCCTGGAAAGACATGAAGACATGACCCAAGAGTTACGTGTAAGGGGTCGGTGCTGTGCCGTAGCAGGTTAAGCTGCCATCTGCAGCACTGGCATCCAATATGGCACTGGTTCAAGTCCCTGCTGCTCCACTTCTGATCCAGCTCCCTGCTAGTGCGACTGGGGAGGCAGTAGAAGATGGCCCAGGTACTTTGGTGCTTGTACCTACGTGGGAGACCTGGAAGAGGCTTCTGGCTCCTGGCTTCACATCAGCTCAGGTCTGGCCGTTGCGGCCATTTGGGGAGTGAACCAGCGGATGGAGACCTCTTTTTCTTTCTCTGCCTCTGCCTCTCTGTAACTCTGCCTTTCAAATAAATAAAGTACTTAAAAAAAAAAAAAAAAAAAGAGGTGCATGTAAGAGCGATCTTCAAAAAGTTTATGGAAAGGTACACTATGAGAAGACTTCCCATTTTTTCTTGTATCAAAATAAATATCTTTTAATTCCATTTTCCATGAGCTTTTCGAAGTCCCCTCCTACTTAAGTGTGCATATAACTCATTTCTACTAGATTCCTACAATCAGGAGTGGACCAAAAACAAGAGAGCTAGCTTCCTGAATGCTCCAGGGATTTCTCTCTCAGAATAACAGGGAGCACCACGTGCTCAGGCACATGGAGAGTGCTCAGGGCACATGGAGAGCGCTCAGGGACGTGCTGACCCTGGGCAACCAGAGGGAAGGATCCTTTCTCCATTTCAAAGGCACTGCTCCCTTCAGCCTTTGGGCCATCGGTCAGATGGGGTCTGCTTCCGGGATGATTTGATATTAACTCAACTTTACACAGATTGTTTTCCAGGGAAAACAAATGAGAGGATGTTCCAGTTTCACAAGCTAAACTAAATGTCTAGTGTCTTTCTCTTTCTGGGAAAACAGCATATTACTACTTTTAAATGCATAGAAGGATTCTATTCCTAGAAGAACACATATTAATACATCTAGACTGTATGCTATGTCATGTTCTTTTGATTTTAAAATATATATATTTATTCAAGAGACAGAAGGACAGAGAAACAGAGGGACAGAGAAACAGAGGGACAGAGAAACAAAGAGAGACAGAGAGGGAGAAAGAGAGAGAGGGAGGGGGAGGGGGAGGGGGAGGGGGAGGGGGAGGGGGAGGGGGAGGGGGAGGGAGAGGGAGAGGGAGAGGGAGAGGGAGAGGGAGAGGGAGAGGGAGAGGGAGAGGGAGAGATCCTATCTGCTGGTTAATTTCCCAAATGTCTGTGATGGCTGAGGCTGGGCTGCAGCTAAAGTGAGGAGCCCAGACTTTAACCCAGGTCTCCCAGGTCTCTCATGTGGGTAGCAGGAACTTGGCATCACAGTTGCCTCTTAGAGTCCGTATTAGCAGGAAGCCGGAATCAAGAGCCAGAGGTGAGTATTAAACCCAGGCACTCCAATATGAGATGCAGGTGCTTTAACTGCTAGGCTAAAAACCTCTCCCCATGCCATGTTTAAAGCAATAAATATCTGTGGGGCCAGCGCTGTGGCATAGCAGGTAAAGCTGCTGCCTGCAGTGTCAGTATCCCATATGGGCACCAGTTCAAGTCCTTGCTGCTCCAATTCTGATCCAGCTCTCTGCTATGGCCCGAGAAAGCAGTGGAAGATGGCCCAAGTCCTTGGGCCTCTGCAACCATGTGGGAACCTGGAAGAAGCTCCTGGTTTCAGATTGGCCCAATTCTAGCCATTGTGGCCATTTGGGGAGTGAACCAGTGGATGGAGGACCTCTCTCTTTGTTTCTACCTCTGCCTCTCTGTAACTCTGCCTTTTTTTTTTTTTTTTGACAGGCAGAGTGGACAGTGAGAGAGAGAGACAGAGAGAAAGGTCTTCCTTTGCCGTTGGTTCACCCTCCAGTGGCCGCCGCGGCCAGCGTGCTGTGGCCGGCGCACTGCGCTGATCCGATGGCAGGAGCCAGATACTTATCCTGGTCTCCCATGGGGTTCAGGGCCCAAGCACTTGGGCCATCTTCCACTGTACTCCCTGGCCACAGCAGAGAGCTGGCCTGGAAGAGGGGCAACCGGGACAGAATCTGGCACCCCGACCGGGACTAGAACCCGGTGTGCCGGTGCCACAAGGAGGAGGATTAGCCTAGTGAGCCGTGGCGCAGGCCACTCTGCCTTTCAAATAAATAAATCTTTAAAATAAAAAAGGAGCTAAATATAATTTTGTTTAAAAAAGAAATATTTGCAACACTTATTCTTTTTCCTCTTGTAACATATATTGAAAATGATATATTTATTTATTATTTTTTTAAATAGACATTTATTTATTTGAAAGAGTTACACAGAGAGAGAGAGAGAGAGAGGTCTTCCATCCTCTGGTTCACTCCCCAGTTGGCCACAATGACAGAAGCTGCACTGATCTGAAGCCAGAAGCCAGGGGCCAGGAGCTTCTTCTTGGTCTCCCACTTGGGTGCAGGAACCAAAGTACCTGGGCCATCTTCTACTGTGTTCCCATAGCAGAGAGCTGGATCGGAAGTAAAGCAGCTGAGACTCAAACTGGTGCCCACATGGGATGCTGGTACTGCAGGTGGCGGCTTTACCCACTACGCCACAACACCAGCCCCTTATTTATTTATTTGAAAGTCAGAGTTACACAAAGAGAGGGACAGAGAGATCTGCTGTTGATTCATTTCCCAGATGGCCACAATGGCCAGGGCTGGTCCAAGCTGAAATCAGGAGCCAGGAGCTTCGTCTGGGACTTCAACTTGAGTGGCAGGGGGCTATCTCCCCCTGCTTTCCCAGGTGTATTACCAGGAAGCTGCATAGGAAGTAGAGCAGCTGGAACATGCGCTGGCGACCACTGTGGAATGCCAGCATCCCAGGTGGCAGCTTTACTAGCTACACCACAATGCCAGCCAGGACTAGGTTTTAAAGGTGAATGTAAAGGTATTTTACAAAAGGAAGAGAAAGCCCAGAGAAGTAAAGGATTTTACATTGAGGAGAATCAGGAGGAAGATGTCAGGATGGGCATTTAGGGCAGGCTCGCATCCCACATTGGAGCTCCTGGTTTAAGTCCTGGTGCTTCCACTTCTGATTCTAGCTCTCTACGAGTGTATACTCTGGGAGGTAGCAGGTGACAGCTCAAGTGGCTGGGTCTCTGCCATCCACGTGGGAAACTCGGACTGAATTTGGGGCTCCCAGTTTTGGCGTGGTCCAGCCCTGGCTATTGTGGGCATTTGAGGAGTGAACAGCAGGTGGAGGATCCCTCTGTGTCTGCTTGTTTGTTTCTATTTCTCTTTCTGTCTTTCAAATCAATTAGTTATTTTTTAAAAAGGAAGGAAAAAGCCAGGTTTCATTACTTGGGGATACACTGAAAAGTCATTCTTCCTGCTTCCCCACCAGGGGCTGAAGCCGTGAGGACGAAGATAAGAAACTACACTGGGGAAGGCTTGTGAGAAAACGGAGACCCATGGAAGTTGTGATCTCTTGCTAGCAGGCACTCTGGCCCAGAATACCGTGAGGTCAGGGTGGTACTTACTGACGCAGGCCATCAGGTCGTGGAAGATGTCCTTAGGGAAGAGAGGGTGTTCCAGCCCCCGGAAGTAAAGCTTCAGGACACCTGCGATGGAGTCCATGTCATGGTCATTCTGGTCGCCAGCCAGGGGGTCCTCTCCTGAGGATAAGCAACCCCCCCAAAAAGGGAAGGAGAGTTAGAGGCAAAAGCACAAGATGAGCAGTACTGGCAGGGAAGGGGTGAGTTATTTTTGACGTCATTCCAGTCCGTCGGCCTTCTGCCCAGCATGGTGGCCATGAGTAGACTACACCAGGGAATACATAAAGTAGACTGCTCGGGCCATCATTCCCATGGGCTAGGGTGGAGACATAGTGCTGCCTCTCTTATAAGAACCATGAAACCAGGCTGAGACTGAGTCCCTGGGGGAGAAAAATGAGGCCAAGGAGGCCAGCTCCTCTGACTAGCTCTCGCTCTTCCTGGGCCGCCACAAAAGACACCTACTTACAGGAGAACAATCATGCCGAAGCTCCCCATGGAAAATTTCATATCAGATGTAATTAGATTTAATGATAGGCCCAACCTCAAATTGAAACTATATATATCCATTACAGTGACGGAAATTGCCAAAGCTTGCCCATTACCTTAATAGCCCACAAGATAATAAATGGGCTACAATGAAGAGGCGCATTAGCCTTGATATTAACTGCCACCCAGAGTTCCGGGTGAAGCTGTAAACCGCCCAGATATCATAGTTAACTTCTTGGGTTTTGGCAGGTCACTCGAAAGGAGCGAGGCAGAGTGGGTGGGGCCGAGAGGGAAGGGGAGGGGGCTGGGATGTGCCTGGGCATCTCTGCATATCCAAGGGGGAGGGGCACGAGACAGCAGTCACCCAGCTGGCTTGCCAAGCTCTGGGGACCTCTCAGGGCAGAAAGGGTAGAATGATACTCCTCGGGGCTGGTAAACATTTGGTCTCATCTCCAAGGCTGTTTCCTCACCTCTCTCAAAAGCATTTTTGATGTCATTCACTTCCACCTGGGATCCCGACACCCGGAAAATTCCTTCATGCTGTAATCCTAGACACACACAGGGAAAAGAGATCAAGGAGAAGCAGCAGCAAATCCACCAGCACAGTGCCAAGTTTAGCTGAATGCCTACCTCCCCCACAGCCAGTGCGCATTTAAGCACAGCCTCCTCTTCAGGCTAAAGCAGAAAGCATGTGCAAGGATGTGGAAAAGTCACTGGGGCATCTCGAGGCATTAACCTCAAGAAAGCACTGAGTCGAGACAGCCGGCTCCGCTTCCGACCCCGAGGCCTATGACGAGGCAGGTTTCCTCCCCTTGCCGGTGCCTCTCGGTTCCCTCCGATAAAGTGGGAGTACGAAGCACCCATAGGTGTTTTCATGTCACCCGGTGTCAAGACAAGAAATGGGCGATGGCAGGCACGACATCAGGTCCTACCAGAGGAGTTTCTTAAGGTCTGAGATTATAATTATCGGTTTAGCTGTTCTAACAGTGTGTGTTCTAGGCGTCAATGCTTCCAGTAACCATGAAAAAAGGACATGGAAACATTAGTGATCGTTTCACAGACAGCACTGCCACACTGTGCTAGGCGATGGGCCCTTACTGCAGCTTTATCCTAAAGACAGACGTCATGAATAATGTGCACAAAAACCTTGTTTTCTTGGGTTTTGTTAGAATAGAAATAATCATGGAAAAGTAATGCTTATATAGTGAGGGGAGCCAATAGATGGTTTTATATAAATAAGTCACTTGGTTCTCATAAGAACTGACCACCCAATAACAAGCAGAGGTGAGCAACAATCCCATGTCCTGGACGAGAGGCTAAGTGATGACCAGGAAACAGGAACCGGGGCTAGGACTCAAACCTAGGCCTGTGGCTGTAGCTGTGTACCCAGTCCTCAACGCCACGCTTGCGAGGCCTATGAGATGCAGTGCAGAGAAGGCAGAAGCCACACTGGTCAGTCTGAATACAGACATGGGGAACAAGCACCATGCATGCCCTGTAGTCAGTGAGAAATCCAGAAAGCCCCGCCATAGCGCCAGGCCCAGGGGCTGGAGGGAACTAGCATCTCCGATTGCATCAGGACACACGCAGGAGCCTAGTCTTTCCCAGGAGCCGAGTCTCAGTCTTGGGCATTTTGTCAAAATCCCTCCATTACGGTAAAATTGTTCCAAAATCTTGCCAGGTCAGAGAAATCTCAAATCTATTGTAGTACGCTCCACTTTACCCACAGGGTTGATCTCTCAGTGTGGGGGCAGCTGGAGGCTATTTACCAGACACAGGCCAGGACTGAAATTCTGGATCTGCTTGAAACAGCACTGTGAAGTAAGCAGAAGGAATATGACTACCTGGCCTGTACCAGCACTTATTCTGTCTGCTCTTCTAAGGGAATCTCCAAAATATTCCTCACAGGATGGCGGGCAATGTTAAAATCCCATTAGGACCAGTGTAATAGGACTATATTAGTTACCAACGGGATGTAAGAGCCAGATAGTGTTGTTCAGTGAGGGCCAGATAACGCTGTCCAAACACAGAATGCAAACAGCAAGTGCCCTGTGGAAACAGCCACATTGCAGTGACTTGTGAGAAATGCATATAAGGAACGTCACCTCCGAGACCAGGCTATTCAGTGTGTTCCAGCTGGTGGTCACTGCACAACGTCTCCTGAGGAGGCGCATCTCATTCGACCTCCATGGAGAAGCAGACTTGGCCCATGGAGAACAGGAGACTGGAGAGTTCCTGGCCATCAGGCAGCAGGCTGGGGAGCTCTCCTGCTGGCTTGTTTCACCTCAAGAACCTAGGCTATGGGACAAACCCTGGGTGCTCTTGCTCGACGGACAGAATCTTTATAGCACCTACTCTGATGATTCAGAAACTAAGAGCATTAATAATGGGCTAGTTTCCAGAAAGTAAAAGGGAAAATCAGTTGCTTTCTATTATAATGCAGGCAAATCCTTGTATAATCAAACTGACAAACATCCATGATCTTTTAAATTCTTTTTTAATGTACACTAACATTTTTAAAAAATTTTATTTAAGGTATACAAATTCCATGTATTTCCTATATACAGATTTAGGAACACAGTGATACTTCCCATCCTACCCTTCCTCCTGCCTACACGCCCACCCTTCTTCCTCCTCCCTCTCCTATTCTCATTTTTAATTTTCTACAAAGATCTATTTTCAGTTTATTTATACTCATAAGGTTAACCCTTCAGCTAAATAAAGCTGTATGAAGGAAAAAAAAAAACACCTGCTGTTCTTCAACAGTCAGGACAAGGGCTGTAAACAATCATCAAGTCTCAAAATGTCAATTTCATTCATATAGATACCTTTTAGGTACTCTATTAGTTACCACAGTTTGGGGAAAACATATGGTATTTGTCTTTCTGAGACTGGCTTATTTCACTAAGTATAACGGTTTCCAGTGGCATCTATTTTGTTTTATGTATATAATATATATATATATATATATATATATATATATATCACAAATATATGCAAGCCACCAGACTTGGATAATGTATTTGGAAATGGCACAAGACTTTCCATTTTGTGCTAGATCCAGCTGTTACTAAGAGCTCCCCTTGACATTTCTGAAATTGCTACGACCACCCCACCACGCACACAAGGCTTTGCTTCCTTCCTCAAGAAAACAGGGCTTGTTTCTTCCCCAACATGATTCAATTTCAGTAGTTCCTCACATCCCTTCTCCCCCTGTGGTCTTCCTGGGTCATCCTGACCACCATTTACAGAGGAACTGCAGCTTTTCCGTCTCTATAACTGGGATTGTAATATCTACCTCCTGAGGGATATGAGGACAGTGAGGATGTGAGAACTCCCAGCACACGGTAGCCACTGACCCTTCTGAGAATGAGCAAAGTTATGAGCCCTATCCCCACTAAATGTATACACAAAAATTTTAACCATAGTTTTTTTGGGATTTCATGAATACTATGAGCCTCTATTTGGAAAAAATAGAATTTGACTGAACAAATGTCTTTTGAGCAGCTACTTTATCCTGCTTTTTTTTCCAATCAATAATGTACTTTTTTGCTCAATTCTAGAATACCCTATAAATAGTTTCAGAATTGCTAACCCATACTGCTGTGATAAAAAAAGATATTCACTACCAGGGTGGGCATTTAGTCTAGCAGCTAGAGCTCAGGTTATGATGCCTGCATCTCATGTAGCAATATCAGAGTTCAGTTCCAAGATCCAGCTCCTGACCCCAGCTTCCTACTAGTGCAGACCCTGGGAGGCAGCATTAACAACCCAAGTAATTGGGTCCCTGCTACCCACACGGGAGGCCTGAATTAAATTCCCAGCTCCCAGCGTTGGCCATCAGGCCATTGCAGACATTCAGGGGAGTGAACCAGCAAACAGATGGAAGCCACTCTGTGTCTCTCAAGTAAATACAAATTTAAAATTACTATGACATAATCTATACAATATTTTTTTACAATATTTTTCACCTTTAGGTTTCTAGTATATAGTTAGAACATCTTTCCAAGGGTTTTTAGGTTGGTTGTTTTCTTTCTCATTCGCCTATGGCAGGGCTACAGAATACTGGTCAGTGGGCCATACAGGGTCTGAGAAATCTCTGGGTCTGGCCCTGCCAAGGCAATAGCAGGCAGGATTCAAAATTCAATAAATCTATAGCAGGCTAATTTTTAAGCTGATCATCTTGTATGGCCTGTGAATGATGTTATAAATGCCCAAATGGCCCCTGGCAGATAAAAGGTTCCCCACCCCTCCCCTACAGTGTGGCTGTGTTCTTTTGTGATATAGTTAGATTTATTTGTTACTTGTCCATTCCATTTTGGGTTTAACCCACATCTTGGATTTAGTTATTTTCCATTTCAATTTAGAAAACACTAATATAGTCCAAAAAGTCAAAACAACACAAAGACGTACGCTCAAAAAAAGTCATTCCTTCCCCAAGCCCCACTGTTCTCATCTCTGTCTCACCATCCCTGTATACAACTAATCTTGCATTGGTTTCTAGATTTGTTCTTCCTACATTTCTTTCTGAAGAAATGAGGGAAATAATGTCTATCTTTATATCCTCTTCTTTTGTAGCACACTACAGATATTCCTGGCATTTTGTTTTTTCACTTAACAATATACCCTGGGGCACTGTCTATTTCAGTCCATGGAGATCATCCTCACTCTTCCCTCACAGTGGCATAGTAGTCCACTGAATGGATATACCATAGTTTTTTCAACCACTCTTCTACGTATGGACATCTGGGTTGTTTTCAGTATTTTCCAGTTACAAATCATGCCACAAAAAATAAACTTGTACATATGTTGAAAGTACATCTTCATGGCAAATTCCTAGAAAGATTGCTGGTTCTGAAGATAAGTGTATATGCAGTTTTGTTAGATACTACCAAATTCCCTTCTAAAAGGGTGGCACTGGGGCTGGTGCTGTGGCATAGCAGGTAAAGCTGCCGCCTGCAATGCTGGCATCTCATATGGGCACTGGTTTGTGTCCCGGCTGCTCCACTTCTGATCCAGCTTCCTGCTGAAGGCCTGGGAAAAGCAGCAGAAGATAGCTCAAGTGCTCTGGGCCCCTGCTATCCATGTGGGAGACCTGGAGGAAGCGCCTGGCTCCTGGCTTTGCCTGGCTCAGCCCTGGCTGTTGTGGCCATCTGGGGAGTGAACTGGTGCATGGAACACTTCTTTCTTTCTGTCTCTACCTCTCTCTAACTTTGACTTTCAAATAAATAAATAAGTCTTAAAAAAAAAGGCATAGTACTAGTTTGCATTTTCAACAATACACAAGCATGCTTGTTTTTCAAGGGTCACACTGCAGAAATGTGCTAAATTTTAGTCTCCTTATGCACTGTGCCTGCACAGGGGCAGAGACAGGATATTAAAGCCCCAGTAGCCAGAACCCATCTACTTCTCAGCTAATACCAAGCTAACACCCTAGCCTAAGCAACATCATGTCTTCTTATAGCAACTATTCCTGCTTCCTCATAGTATCTATACAGCAGCCCAGGAGCCTTTAAAAAGGTGACTCCTTGTTCAAAATTCTCCAGTGGCTTCCCACCTCACTCAGAATAAAATCCAAACACCTGCCTTAGCTGATGGGACAGTAAGAATCCGGCCTCTGGCCTCTGGCTTCATCCCCTGTCACTCTCTACTCACTGCACGCCAGCCATGCAGGCCTCCGGTTCCTAGCTCTTGTCAAGGGTCTCTGCACTTGATGCCAAAGTATCTTTCCAAGACACTGTTCCATACACAGCCACGTGGCTCATTCCCCATGACCCTGCTCAAATGTCGCCTTGACAAACCCAGGACTTTCCCCTGAACCTGTCTAGAACAGTGTCCGCTCTCCATTCTCCACTTTCTCACCTTGCTTCTCTTTTCTTCAGGACACTCACCAACATCCAAAATACTTGTATTTTATATAAATTTGTTTATTTATTACTGGTCATCTGTTTATCTGTCCTTCAACGGAAGGCGAACTTCATGAAGGCAGGGACACCTTATTGGCTCCTAATAAGCAATCAATGTGTTGAATGAGTGAAATGCATGGATGAATGAAGAGTTCAGAGCTTCTTCCTATTGTTCTTCAGGCACAAATAATTCCTTCTCTGAACTCACTGTGAACTTATTTTTGCCAACTACTTGGCCATTAATCATTACTATCTATTCTGAATTACCACAGCTTATCTCTTTTCATTTAGCATACCACTTGCTTACTTTCTCTCAACTGCATCAGAAAATCACTCAAAGGCAGGAATAGTGTATCACTCCAGTTTTTGTTTTCCTACTTGGCAATGCAAGGTGCCCAGCACTGGTTAGGAGTTTGATAAATATTTGATGACTAATCAGTAGTGAAGTACAATGTTGTTAACTTTAAATTAATAGAGATAAGATTAACAAATTATAGCTGATTTGAATGGGGTAGGGTTATAAATATGCTGAAATAATTCCTGTTCCAAAAATGAACTTAAGAAATGTTCCAAGGCCAGTGCTGAGGCATAGTGGGTAAAGCCACCGCCTGCAGTGCCAGCATCTCATATGGGTGCCAGTTCGAATCCCAGCTACCCCACTCTGACCCAGCTTTCTGCTATAGCCTGGGAAAAGTAGTGGAAGATGGCCCAAGTGACTGGGCCTTTGCACCCACGTAGGAGAACAGGAGGAAGCTCCTGGCTCCTGGCTTCGGATTGGCCCAGCTCTGGCCATTGCAGCCATTTGAGGAGTGAATCAGTGGATGGAAGATCTGTCTCTCTCTGCCTCTGCCTCTTTGTAACTCTGCCTTTCAAATAAATAAATCAATTAAAAAAAAGAAAGGTTCCAGTTTATAGGGAGAGTGGCTGGCAAGTGGAGGGAGAGAGGATGGCTGCCTCTGAATTGAGACAAGTGATCACAATTGTACCTCCTTCGCCCCAAGAAGGTTATTCTGTCTCTTTTCCTGTCCAGACTGAACAGCATCAAAAAACAACTTCTGATGCCCAGTTGTTAGAAATCTTTATGGCACGAGTTCAGATATCTGTACTTTCTAGACACTCTAACATTTGGAAAATCAATTCTCTGGCAATGATTTCCATTCCTAAGTTCTGTCCAACCAGACCAGTGGCTGGTGAGGAACGGAGGTTTGTCCAAGCTGAAGATAACTGTGATTTGCCTTAGGCTGAGAAAGAGTCGGCCCCTGTGGACTCTCTAATGTTATATATAACTGAGCTCTTGGGGACCTTGAATTCAGTGAGGTCAAAGCAGAAAACAAAATAAAAAACACAACTGAGTGTTATTAGGCGCCGGTACAGCATTAGAAAAAGAGCTTTTCCCAAACCAATCCGGTACAGAAAGCCAAAGTGACAAAAAATGGTCAGGCTGTGGTAAGGGAGATACCTGCCCATGCAAAGACCATGAGTAATGGTGAAACCACCCCCCCCACCACCACCACGTAATACCAGCTGCACTGACATAGCAGCTAGAATTTAAAACCCACTCTCAGACTAGAAAATGGAATGTGGTAACTAGCTGGGGCATTCTGGGTCAAAACATATGATGTCTTTCTCTAGGTGTGGCCATTCTGGGGTGGCAAACATGCTGTGAACAAATAAGACTTTATTCCTTTTCTGAGAACGTGGAGATGGGAAGTCAATCTCTATTCTTACTCTACAAAGAATTCCTGGAAGTGCTTCCCAATCTTTGTACAAATATGGGCGAGGCGATAATCCTGCTTACCGTGCCTGCTGATAAACCGGATACAGCTTTCTACCACCAGAGGAATTGCCTGGCCCGAGTCCTGAAAAGCCAAAGAGAAACCTAATGTTAGAATCTTCAGATGGGGATGGTGTGGGGTTAGAGAAAATGGGCAACCTGTGCAGAACTTGTCTTGGCCACATCAGGGGAGGTTCACAAAGAAGCACCTCTCCTGTCCTGCAAGCTCCAGGGTGCAAAAACCCAAGCCCCTGCTTGGAATTCCACAGAGATGCCTTAAATACAGCATGTCCAAAATGCAGCCGATCATCTTTGATCACAAACCAGCTCCCTACCCAGCCATTCAATCAATCAATACATTCTATCAGGTTTGCCTCCTCCATAGCTCTCAAATCCATCTGTTTCCCTCTCACACTGCTACCACCAATTCAGCTCAGTTCATCAATATCCCAAGTCCCTCTCTTGCCATCCTCCAATCCATGTTTCTCTTCCTTTACAGAGTGGCAAGTCAGTGATCTTTACAAAGTATACAGCTCACCAGTGGAACTCTTTCAGAGACTTCTCCTTACTCCCTTTACACAGCCTTGCGTGTCCTGGACCCTTGCTTTGCATTCACTTCCACCTGTGCCCTCACCTTTGCTACAGCCACTGGAGACACTGCTGTCCCTCAGACCAGTCCTGCTTTGCCTTGTGGCTTTGTGTGAGCTGTCCTGCTGTTGACATGCTCTCCTCAGCCCTGTGACTTAATTCTGCACATGTACATATCTGCTTGCCTTTTTTTTTATATATAAAAGAAGGTGAAAGAGGAGGGGGAAAGGAATGTAAACATTAACCATTACCTATTTTTTTAATAGAGATTTATTTTATTTATTTGAATCTGTTTGTTTTTGTCACCAGTACAACTCAAGGTGCACAAGAGCAGATCCTACGTCAGTTCCTGGGTGTCCAGTGCTGGCCATGGTACTCTCCCATAGCGGGTATTCAATTAGTATCAGTCAAAGGTAGCAGAATGAGCCAAGCGAGTTCAGAAAGAGGGTTTGATAGCATAAAAGGTAAGGAAGAACAGAAAACCAACTCTTGGAAGCAGTGGCAATTACTTGGTACTAAGCAAAACAGGCTTCCCAGACATCAACATTGCTTTGTCCTTTTGCTGTACAATCCTGCTTGTGTCATTTAACTACTCTGGGCCTCGATTTGCCTTCTACCAGCTGGGAGGGCGTTGGTGGGGAGAAAAGTAATACTCCCTATTGGCATATGAACATGAGTGCCTGCTGTTTACACAGGAATTTATAGAGGTATTGGGACACATATTAGGTCATTCAGGTGGATTGGTCCTGGGAAAAATTCTCTGGGGATATATATTACATTCTTTTGAAAAATGAGTAAATGAAGGCTTATCAAGGTAAAACAACTATGCATGGTCACACAGCTGGTAAGCAGCATAGTCAGGACTCAAAGGCAGTCGTCCTCTGAGACAGAACACTGTATTACACCACACATACTGCACCCTAGGAGCTCAGCAAACACTGCCAGGCATGCATTCCAACTATTACTAAAGACTAGAAGGGTTTTACAGTGCAGCTAAATTAATAATAATTTAACTGCGGGGAAGAAAAAGATCAGCAAAGGGACCACAGAGGCCTGGTTACAAAGGGCTTCCGACGTTCAGCATAGAGACTAGACTCTCCAGTGAGATGGGTTCATGTGGCTTCCGCCCACTTCATAGGTTTGCCTGTGCTTCTGAATTTCCAACTGTAGCCATGGGGAATGCCAGCTGTTGGAGACCGCTAGGTTTCATGAAGAAGTTGGGCTGGAGTTTTATTAACTCCACAGGTCCAGAGGGAGGGAGGTTGGGAAGCTTGCAAGTTACTGGCTTCAACAAGTCACGTGAGTGCAATATTCTAAGCAGAGATGAGGACACGGAATATCCATGGTAGTTGGAGGTGAGCAAGAAGCAGGCATCAACGACATTAACCTGCATGCGCGTGGTTATCAGTAGCATGTCAGAAGTAGGCCAGAGAGGTCACCTATGGCAGACAAGGGTGGTCAGAGACCGCCTGTCCTCCTGCAGGAGAGTGCTTCCCTAGGCCCTACTGCTCCAGTAGAGCTAAGATAGAGTCTAGTGGGAATAACTAAGGGACAACGTCACAAAGGCTTTGGTGGCGTCTGCTATCCTCCCTTGTCCCTGTAATGTTTCTGAGCTAGGAGTGAATCCATTCCCTGTGGATGTGCCTGTGGCTCCGTAGTGACCCAAAGCCTGGCACTTCACCACTGACCTGCAGACAGCTGACCCCACGGTTGCTCCACATGCTTTTATTACTGACTATACCTATCTTTCCTCTCCCTCATCTCTCCCCCAGTGTTAGAACTGATGCCATGTTACTTGTCTTGTTCAAAATATTTTTGGTTATATGAATATAATCCCAAGGTTGGAAAGACAATCTGGTTAGTTTCCCATCTAACCAGATTAAGAAAACTTTAAACCAAAAGTGGAGGAGGGAGGGTGGCAGGCATAACTCGGAAAAGACAGTAAGGTGGTGGTCCAGGGATTTGCAGGAGAAAACAACTAGGAAGACAGCCAGATAATGCCTACATAGACATTGTTTGGCACATATTTTTTAAAAAAATCTTATTTACTTTTCTTTATTTCAAAGGCACAGAGCCAGAGACAAGGGAAAGAGAGAGAGAGATCTTCCATTTGCTGGTTCACTCCCAAAATGCCTGCAACAGTTGGGGCTGGGCCAGGCTGAAGTTGGTAGCCAGGAACTCAATCTAGTCTTCCACAGGGGTGGTGGGGACCCAAGTGCTTGAGCTATCACTTAAAGTCTCCAGGGTGTATGTTAGCAGGGAGCTGGAGTCCGAAATGGGGGTGGGACTTAAACCCAGGCACTTTGATTTGGGAAGCAGACACCCCAAGTGGCACCTGAACTGCTATGCTGAACACCTATCCCTGGAATAACTTCTTATGAGCAAGGGGGTTAAGGTTTTTGTCTGCTACTGGCCTCTTCCACATTTGTTAAATGTCTGTTTTCTCACCAAGGGAGAAAATACAAGATTTGACAGCTGATTAGATGTGGGTGATGAGAAGGAAAAATGGTGTTAAAGATAATATACGGGGCCTCAGAGACTGCGAAGAACGGGGAGTCCCTTTGAACAAAAATAAACAAAACAGAGGCAGAGCCAAGGAAATGACATACGGGAAGGTGAAGACATGCTGAGGGAGGGCACAGGTCCAGTCAATCTCTTAGGGCTCAGAGACAGAATCAAAAACCAAAGAAAGCCAGAGAAGGAGGAAAAGACTCATCCGAGGCAACAGGAGTGACATGGGAGAGAAACCAAGAGAGGGCCAAGCCTTGGGGAAATGCCAGATTTAGAATCAGGGCAGAGGGGAGGCCAACAAAGATGGTATGGAAGTACTAGACAGGTGAGAGCAGGGGCAGGGCTTGAAGGGAGCTGGAAGGCCTGGGGGCAGCAGTGGAGGCACCTCCTTTTGCAGAAAGATCTATGACAGTTGGCACAAAAATGACTGGAACCCATCAGGGACCCTCAAAAACAAAAGCTACCAGATTCTTCCTCTTGTTTGGCTGATTTGCCAGAAACAAGCAAGAAAGCTAGCAAGCAAACATCTACTTCCTGGCTACTTATACAAGATTATTCATCTTCCAAATTACTTACTATTTTACTCTCCTGGTTATCTTAGAAAAATTTCTTGCTGATCCATCATTAGATTTCGATTACTGGAAGTAAACTGAGGCAGCAGATTGAAAACATGGTCTTTATTTGATTGGGCTTTTTGGTGTATCCTATAACTCTTAGGCAAACAGAGCACTAGGCATATACTTTGCCTGCAACCGTTTAAGTGCAGCAGGATGCAAACCAGAAGGGTACCATTCCCCTAGCATGAGAGTGAAACCAGAAGCACACACACCTGCCCAACTGTGGGCTCTGGCACTCACACACATGCTCCATCTACAAGCTAGAGGTTCCATTTTAGTCCAGGAGCCGAAAGGAACAAACTTCAAGCTCAATTTTATTTTCAGTGCCTAAAGGAAAAATGGCTTGTTCTGTCTTCAAGACAGAACCTGTAGGTGCAGGCAATTTGGTGTGGCAGTTAAAGGGCCCATATGCCCATATTGGATTGCCTCGGTTTGAGTCCCAATTCCACTCCTGATTTTGCGAACACACACCCTGGGAGACAGCAGGTGGTGGCTCAGTTACGGGGGTCCCTGCTGTCCACTGGAGAGTCCTGACTGGAGTTCCTGGCTCCTGGCTTCAGCCTGGCCCAGCACAGGCTGTTGCAGCAATTTGGGGAGTGGACCAGCAGATAGAACCAATGGATGGGAACTCTGTCTCTCTGCTTTTCAAATAAATAAAATCAATTAATTAAAAAATAAGCCATTCACTTGTTCATTTTAAGTGCAATATATTATCATTGGAAGGCACTCTGTTCCCTCCAGTTTTAAATGAAATTATGAGGGGGGGAGCACTGTGGAGCAGTGGGTTAGCCCACTGCTTGGGAGGTCCCTCATCCCAGAAAGTCTTGGTTCAAGTCCTTGCTACTGCACTTTTGATCCAACTTTAGGCTAATGCATTGTGGGAGGAAGTGGAAGATGGCTCAAGTTGCTTGGGCCCCCGCCACTCATGTGGATGGAGTTTCAGACTGGAATTTTGACATGGCCCTCCCTGTCCTAGCTGTTGTGGGCAATTTGGGAAGTGACCTATCAGATGGGAGATCTCTGCCTCTATGCCTTTCACACTGGTGAACATAAACAAATACACATTAAAAAATGTTCATAGGAAAAATGGGAGAAAGGAGGCAGAACAAAGAAACAAAGAGGACGGAGAGTTGCAATGAAATTTTATAATTTAAAAGGCCGTGTAAGTGCATCTGACAGTGTCATCATTAAAATGGGAGACAAAATAGACAAAGGGGAAAGAGTGGCAGCAAAGCAAAGTGAAGCCCAAGTCACCTGGGTGCCCCAGCGGGACTGTCCACCCGGCCCTAGCCGTCAGATCAGCTAAAGAGACTACAGAGGCTGCCAACACCACAGGAACCATGTGCCCTCCACGTTCGATGATCTCCCTGTGGCTAGCGCCACTGTGAATCACCCAAAATGATTTTTAAGCCTGGATCAGCTCTCCCTGAGGAGACATAGAAATATATCTGAGCTCTCTCTCCCCCTTCCCTGCTAACTGCCTACTGCATGGCTGATACGAGCTTAAGGGACACACAATCGTTTCAGTATTTGCCATAAAGTATAATTAGGAAGTCAAATTTGTAACTGCACAAAATACTTCAATTAATATTATTTTAAACAAACACAAGTGCTATTTACATTATCTACTGATGAGGACTACCCACACCACTGCTTTCTAAGACCCCTCCTTATATGGGCAATGCGGGCTAGCCACCCAATGGCAGATCCCAGTACAGCAATGAAAATCACGTGCAAAACGTTGTGTTGAGCAAGCAGCTTTTAGCTACCTTATCTAGACCAGGCTTATCCTTTGCACTGTTAGCATGGCTTAAAAATCTATCTAGGATGACCACGTTACCCAAAACAAACAAAACCTGTAAGTTTCGAATATGCCTGTCCCTTCTAGTGGATTAGCTGTACTCACTTTTCACGCCAGACCAGTCTAGCCTCTTACCTGCTTCCTCACGGTTGAGCTACGCCTGTGGTCGATCCCACCAAGTCAGGACCCATACAGCAACAGAGACGAAAAAGAGAAAATTGGGACACAATAAGACAAATGACCATTTTAAAACCCAGAAGTAAAGTTTTTAATAATTAATCTCTGTGGTGGTTGATAAAGAAAGTCACATTATTCAGCTCTGTCCCAGAAATGGCTAAGAGACTTGGTAAGCTACTTCTCAGATAAAGCTCAGTTAAGTTCTCCCTTCACAACTGAGCAGAGAGAGCCTGCTTATTTAAGATCTACCACCATTCAAAAATCTGAATAGGAGAACTGGTTCAGCCTGCAGTAAAATACATCTGGGTTACACAACAAAAACATGGATTTGTAAGGAGACACTGGTAAACACCAAGGGATACAAACGTTTTCTTTCTCTTGGAAATCCTTAGGAAAAAGAAAGGGAGCAATTTTTCCAGATTTAGAGGGTAGAACATCCAGACTGGAAGGAACCTGGGGATTCTTTGGATCAGTGTCTTCAAGCTGAGCGTAGCCTCAGAAGACTTTTCACAAAGGGAATCAGACCCAGAGGCACAAGGCCCCAAACAAGGAGGAGAGCACTGTGCTGCTTCGAGTGAAGGTAGGGACCAGAGCCTGGCTACTGGGCCTTGCCCCGCCGCTGCCACCAGGCCACTCCCACGGAAACTCTTGGGAACCCTGGAGTACCTCTGATTCAGTGTAATGCTCCTATCTTATAGAAGAGGAACTCAGAGCTCAGAAAGGGGAAAAGAGCAGCCCAAGGTGACTCAGTGGAATAATCTCAGTCTTTTCAGTCCCACAGAGCCTGCTGCAGCTACAGGAGCTCAGGTGCTCACCCTTAAATCAAGACTATCATCAAGAAGAAACATCCCAGGGCCAACATTGTAACGCAGTAGGCTGAGCCTCTGCCTGCTGTGCCAGCATCCCCAAATGGGCACCAGTTTATGTCCTGGCTTCTTCTCTTCCACTCCAGCTCTCTGCTTGTGGCCTGGGAGGGCAGTAGAGGATGGCCCAAGTGTTTGGGCCCCTGTACCTGCATGGGAGACCAGAGGAGGCTCCTGGCTCTGGATCGGCCCAGCTCCAGCTATTGCAGCCATTTGGGGAGTGAACCAGTGGATGGAAGGTCTTTCTCTCTGTCTCTCCCTCTCTCTGTCTGTAACTCTGCCTCTCAAGTAAATAGATAAAATCTTAAAAAGAAGAAGGAGAATGGGAAGGGGAAGGGGAAGGGGAGGAGGGGGAGGAGGGGGAAGAGGGGGAGGAGGGAGAGAAAGAGGAGGAGGAAGAAGAAGAAGAGGCTGGCGCCAAGGCTCACTAGGCTAATCCTCCACCTGTGGCGCAGGCATCCCAGGTTCTAGTCCCGGTTGGGGTGCCAGATTCTGTCCCGGTTGCTCTTCTTCCAGTCCAGCTCTCTGCTGTGGCCCGGGAAGGCAGTGGAGGATGGCCCAAGTCCTTGGGCCCTGCACCCGCATGGGAGACCAGGAGGAAGCACCTGGCTCCTGGCTTCAGATCGGCGCAGCGCACCAGCTGCAATACACTGGCCGTAGCGGCCACTTGGAGGGTGAACCAACGGAAAAAGGAAGACCTTTCTCTCTGTCTCTCTCTCTCACTGTCCAACTCTGTCCCCCCCCCCCCCAAAAAAAAAAAAAAAAAAAAAGAAGAAGAAGAAGAAGAAGGAGAAGGCCTGGGTACACTCAAGCTTCGGCTTCACCCGGAACCCACCACCATGGCGGAGGAAGGCACTGCTGCTGGAGGTGCAATGGAGACTGACACTGCTTTACAAGAGGTGCTTGTCGCTCCCCGTCTTCATGGGGGAACGACACTAAGCCCTGCCTAGGCTTCATATCCGAGTCACGGCACCATTATGTCGCTCCCCCTCTTCGTGGAGGAGCAACACAGGACCCTGCGCTGTTCTTTCGTCTGCTCGGCCCTCCCCGGGTTTGCTGCTGGTTCTTCCCGGGTTGGCTACTATCCCTTCCACCTCCGTGGAAGGGCAGTTCCCCCTGGCCACATTCCCCACTTCCGCAGGGGAGCGGCACACCGCCGGCCGGTTCTCTCGGGGGCTGCACGGGTTCCCTTAGATGTTCCCCATAGATGTTTCCGGTGCATGCCGTCTCTCTCCTCCTTTATAGTCCTCCTCCGCCAATCCCAACTCGGCTGAGTACGCTGCTCTCCAATCAGGAGCAAGTCCTACAGTTAATTGGTTGAACTGGAGGCAGCTGTGCGGAAGCTGTTTACTTCTCTCCCAGCGCCATATTGTGGGAGAGCAGATGCATAGAATAAGTCCTAATTCGAGTAACTTAGTCTAGTCCGGATTGCTCCCCACAGATCCCCCTTTCTTTTTATTTTTTGGCATTGATACGCGCCTGTCTTCGGTGTCCCACGGCACACACTCTGCTCTACTTGCTAGCGTTGCCACAGGCTCTTACAAGTCCTATCAATCAGGAAAACCGAATCCGGGTCCTCTCTTCGCCATTGTGAGGAGGTTTTTAGGCGCTGATGCGTGCCTGTGTTCGGTGCCCTGCAGCGCATGCTCTACTCTGCTAGAACTGCCTGCAGGTGTTTACAAAACCTATCAGGCAAACCGAATCCAAGCCTTCTCATTGCCGTATTGTGGGGGAGACTTATTAGTGTTGGTTTGTGCCTATCTTCGGTGACCTGCAGCTCATACTCTGGTCGAGCTTTGCTGGCGCTTACCGCCTTAAATCAGGCAGACCGAATCCAAGCCTCCTAATTGTTGCATTGTGGGGAAGCTTTACTGATGTTAATTCGTGCCTGTCTTCGGTGACCTGCGGCTAGCCGCCCAGGTGCTCATCGCCTCACTAATCGGGCAGACCGAATCCAAGCCTTCTAATTGGCATGTTGAGGGGAGGCCTTATTTTTCTCTATTTCTCTATCTCCGGGCATTTCTATTTCTCCCATTTTACTTCTGTCTGCCAACATTCCTATTTCTCTTTTACTTCTAAACTTCTGTTTCTCTTATCCCCGCAGCTTTCCGGCACCTCGCCCCGCCGGCGGGTTCCCGGCTCTGCGCCGCTTCAGCCCGCGCGCCTCTCTCATCTGCGCAGCTTCCCGGCTTTGAAAGTGGCTTTCGTTTCCGCCTTGGCCTGCCCCCCACGGCTTCAATTTCCCTAACATTTTTCTCTACCCGGTATGTTTCCCCAAGCTTTCTTCCAACAATACTCCTCCCTCATTTCTCCTGGCCTCTCCCCACAGTCTGCATCCGAGTCTGTTTGTTCTAGCTTTCACTTTCGCTTTCGACCTTAGAGATTTCTCCCAGCTTCCCCCCGTAGTCCGTATCCGAGTCTATGCCTAGGCTTTCAATAGCTTCTTCCGGCTCCTTTTTCGTCCGGCTTTTCCCTAGGCTGTTTGCTAGTTTCTCTCTCCGATATTTTCCCTAGTTCTTCCCGTTTCTTCCCTCCTAAGTTTGCTATCCGTCCTGGGTTTCCTATCCGAGTTAGGTTTCCTATCCGAGTCACGTTTCTTCCCTCCTAAGTTTTCTATCCGTCCTAGGTTTCCTATCCGAGTCACGGCACCATTATGTCGCTCCCCCTCTTCGTGGAGGAACGACACTAAACGCTGCCTAGGCTTCATATCCGAGTCACGGCACCATTATGTCGCTCCCCCTCTTCGTGGAGGAGCAACACAGGACCCTGCGCTGTTCTTTCGTCTGCTCGGCCCTCCCCGGGTTTGCTGCTGGTTCTTCCCGGGTTGGCTACTATCCCTTCCACCTCCGTGGAAGGGCAGTTCCCCCTGGCCACATTCCCCACTTCCGCAGGGGAGCGGCACACCGCCGGCCGGTTCTCTCGGGGGCTGCACGGGTTCCCTTAGATGTTCCCCATAGATGTTTCCGGTGCATGCCGTCTCTCTCCTCCTTTATAGTCCTCCTCCGCCAATCCCAACTCGGCTGAGTACGCTGCTCTCCAATCAGGAGCAAGTCCTACAGTTAATTGGTTGAACTGGAGGCAGCTGTGCGGAAGCTGTTTACTTCTCTCCCAGCGCCATATTGTGGGAGAGCAGATGCATAGAATAAGTCCTAATTCGAGTAACTTAGTCTAGTCCGGATTGCTCCCCACAGGTGCTGAAGACCCCTCATCCACGATGGCCTGGCAGGTGGAATCTGTGAAGCTAACAAAGCCTTAGACAAGCGCCAAGCCCATCTTTGTGGGCTTGCACATAACCAGAATAAGCCTATGTGTGTCAAGCTGGTGGAGGCCCTTTGTGCTGAACACCAAATCAACCAAATTAAGGTTGATGACAACAAGAAACTTGGAGAATGGGGTGGCCTGTGTAAGACTGGGAGAGGAAACCCCATAAAGCAGTCAGCAGAACTACGGCAAAGAACTCAAGCCAAGGAAGTCCTCAAAAAACATTTCAAATGCAAGAAATGGACAAATAAATTTGGCCCACATTAAAAAAAAAAGATACATTCCTCAGAATTCCAATATCCTGGTTCCCTCCACTCATCAAGACTGGTATATTAATGGAATCTTTATTGTAGTCCACAATGACAAAATGATGAAAGCAAATGAAGCTCTCTCTAAATAACGAGCCATAATTGTAAAGGGCCTCATGACCACTGTGTATGTTGGCAGATACAAATGGTTGATATAATGGGCTAAGCCAGGGTCTCCACGGCATGTGGCCCATTACGGCTCTTTCCCCAGTTAAATCAGCACATTTTTAGGCATCTGAGAACTGTTGGCTGAATGAATGCTTTGCTCTTTGCCAGCTCACGAGTTTTCTCATAGCAGCTTCATGACTGGGAAGGAAAATATTTGGCTGGGCTGAGAAGGAAGGGAAGGTGGGGGAATACTGGGAGGGTTGCATACTTGTACATCAGGCAAGGATTTTTACCACCGCTATTTGGCAAGACAAGAAATACAACGTAATATTTCATTATCCAGCAACAGTCACTGGTTAGGAGCTGTCATCTTTTCTGTCTCCTGATCTTCTCAGAGACTTCCCAAGCCCACTTGTTGAAGTCTGGCAGCGAAGGTTAGGTTACAAGTGGCTTTGGGGAATATTTCAACAATGATAACTCCTTTCACGCGGGTCCGTTGAGCTCTTTCCCTAAGTTGCAGTGAACCCCACTTCCATTTGAGACCAGATGGGGTCAGTAAGGCAAAAGGAAGGAAGCAACCCCAACCCCTTGGCTCTTCCCCAGGGCTGGGATCACAGTACTCCACCAGCCTCCCTTTCTCCCTTCCCAGGCCACACCTACCTGGCCAGACTGCAGTCTGTCCGCTGACCTGTTGGAAAGACAAAGGCAAAAAGCATATGTTGAAGCAGGAGGGGTGAAGGGGGAAGATCTACTCCTAACAACGACCATGCCCTGCTCATCATCCCAGGGAGCCACTAGAGAGAAAGAAGAAATGCACTGAAAGCCTCTCTCAAGGCAGGAACTGATTCTGATGCTGGCACCCAGTCCACGGTTGCTGGCATTCCTAAACCTTAGGTTTATCAACTGATTCTCAAACGGGAGTGGCTACAGGGAACACTAACAAAGCAAGTCATATTTTATAGAACACATCATTAGAAGTTTTCAGAGATTCAGAGAGATGAAATTTAGCTGTTCTTATATGTATTCTGGGGAGGGGGCAAATTTGCTTGCTCCTGAGTACATGAACACACACAAACACACACTTCAGGTTGGGAGGAGAAGAAGGAAAAGGAGTTGCTTTGGGAGAGAAAGGAGAAGATGTGGATGTTTTAGTTTTAGATACATACTATATTCTATATTAATTGGGTCTGAAGTAGCAAGAGATAGATGTCATTTAATACTACTAACAAATTAAGGTTCTCAATCCAATAATAGGCCCTAAATAGTTTTATAGGTCATAGCCAGCTTCAAAAAATGAAATTGAGGGGCTGGCATTGTGATACAGTAGGTTAAGCCACCATGTGCAGTGCTGGCATCCATATGGGCACCAATTCGAGTCCTGGCTGCTCCACTTCTAATCCAGCTCCCCTCTAATGTACCTGGGAAAGCAGAGGAGGATTGGCCCAAGTACTTGGGCCCCTGCACCCACATCAGGGACCCAGATGAAGCTCCTGGCTTCGGCTTGGCCTACCCCTGGCCGCTGTGGTCATCTGGGGAGTAACCAACAGATTGAAGACCTCTAGCTTTTCTTCTCTCTGTAACTCTGTCTTTTAAATAAATAAATAAAGGGCCGGCGCTGTGGCCTGGCGGGTAAAGCCGCCACCTACACTGCTGGCATCCCATATGAGCGCTGGTTCGAGTCCTGGCTGTCCTCTCCTGATCCAGCTCTCTGCTATGGCCTGGGAAAGCAGTAGAAGTTAGCCCAAGTCCTTGAGCCCCTGCGTCACATGGGAGACCCAGAAGAAGCTCCTGGCTCCTGGCTTCAGATTGGCCCAGCTCTGGCTGTTATGGCCATTTGGGTTGTGAAGCAGTGGATAGAAGACCTCTTTCTCTGTCTCTACCTCTGCCTCTCTGTAACTCTGCCTCTCAAATAAATAAATAAATAAGTTAATGAAGCTTGATCGGTATTAGACTCATATTAGATAAATAAGGGGCAGACCTCAGCAGGCGTTGAGCCAGAGAAGGAGAGTTCAGCTCCCAGATTCCTCAGTCAAGTTCCTGGAAAGGCAACTCCAAGGGCGGGGGAGGGCAGGGTTTTTTTTCTTGCCTTTAGAGGTTGCTAATTGTTGATTACAGTTCAGCTCATCTCAAGCAACACCATCCCCCACCCCTAACAGTCTCTCGTTACCAAAGTCTCAGCTTTCATCTGCAAAAATATTATTCAGAGCTATTATTTTCAACATCTGTCCCATTTCCATTCTGGAATATTCATATACATCAATTATCGCTCTGTGGCAAGAACAGGGGATCCTGCATTATGGTGACAAATGCATCCAGAAGGCCCAGGGACAGCATGACTTGCACACAGGAAGATTTACAGTTGTTTTTTTTTTTTTTTCTTAATTGCTAGAACTTGTCATCTTTAAGATTTGACAATTTGGGGCACTAATGAATGGTCAACCTTCTGCCCTCTATCCATAATAGCACATCGGGTGCTGATATGTGTATGAGCAAAGCCATGCACACATGTGTGTCCCAGCACCCTGCTCTGTCTTAGGGATTGTTCTTAGACGGTCTTGACAACAAGAAATCACAGCTATAACTTGCTTCAGAGAGCTATGAGCTGTTTCTCCATTTCCTCATGGAACAATCTGATAACCCAAGAGTAAAGATTTTCTATAAGCTAAGTTTGGCTCTCAATGGCTGAACCTGTTTAGTCTGAGTCCCTCGGATGGTGGGGAGGGAAGAGAACAGAAATTACTTAAAGGGCATTCTTCACATGAAATTAAATGCCTAAATAGCACAGGATCAAAGATGGTCGAGAAAAAAGAATCAGTCATCCGGGGGAACTGTTCAGAGTAGGAAAAGGACAGAGCAAAAAGTTGGGTAGAAGGTTCTGGTATAAAAGTGGGACCAATGGGGCCAATGAACCAGTGAGTACTGTACACTGTTCTATATCCTATGGTTTGCTGGAAGATTGCTCAAGGATTTATTTAAAATGTTAGACATCTGCCTAAGTGCAGGCTTGTCTGTCACTGATGTTACTACACATTCCCTGTAGCCTCTCTCTTCTTCTCTCACATCTTTAAGTGAGGAGATTAGTGGGGCAGGGAGGAGGGGCTGGGCACTGCGAGGCATCCCTAACCTGGGGATTCCATTAATCATGGATGCTAAGAGCCAGGCAGGAGCCCTGGGCTAGGTGCCAGAAAACCCTGGGGAAGCTTCTCTTTCAACCTTAGCCTTCTGTTTGACAGCCAAGGAGAGAAAGTCCAGAGTGCCAGTCCCGTTCTCTGTCTTGCTACTTTCCAGGGTCTGGTTAAAATCACCCTGTGAGATGAGACAGTCCACTCAGCACCGTGGCCTCAGCACAGCACAGCCGTGAGAGGGCTGCCACCTAAGCTGAGTCAGGACCCTTGAAAGCAGAGGAAACAGATGCCCCACCCAGAAGCTAAAGCGAGCAGCAGTCTGTCCATCATGCGTTTGAGGGTCCTCAGCCCTCCTCCGAGCAGCTGGACACCTCATCTCACGGCTCCCTACCTAACTTAACAAAGTGTTCAGAAAATAAATAACCCCTTAGCCCCTTTACCCCAGCCGCCACAGAGGAGGCGAAGGAGGGGGGCTGGGTGGAGAGCAGGCACGCTCCATTTAAACCAATAGATGATGCACATTAGTGCTTCATTAAGCATTGGCCTTTCCCCATTACTCAAGCAGTCACTGGGGGCGTGGGCTTTCACATCAAACAAGCCAGGAAAAGAAATGCATTCCTATAACCAGATCAGATCCACTTGGCTGCAGACAGAGGAGAGTGCCCAGCGACGAAGCTCCGCGGGCCCTCCCCTGCTGCCAAGCCTCCAGCAGAGGGTTCCCACACTCACTTTCTCCCAGGGTTTTCTGCAGGAGGTCGTGCTTGGCTTGCAGCTTCGTGATGAGGTTCCTGCCCTCCAGGTACTCCTTCATTTTCTGCAAGGGAGGAGGAGGAAAGAAAGAGTGATCAGAATCCTGAAGGAAAAAGGGTCATGGATGCTCCACCGGACAAATCCCTTGTCAAGAAGTCATTTGGTTTCTGACCCAGTTTCCAACACGTCCACTTCTTGTTTCTTTAAGCTGCCTGTGGCCAGCTGCTGATTTCATGGTGGATTAACACCCCGCTCCATGTTTTCCTGGGAGCTCCACATTGGGCCAATGCAAAGAAACAGACTGGGGGAGCCCCTCATCTCTCCCCTTAGTTCCTCTAAAGAACTGGGGGGAGGGGGCGGCGGATGTATTCACAGAGGATACACACCTGCTGCTTGCCACCTCTGCTGACATCCGTACCATCCACCTGAGCCATTCCCAGGGTGCATTCCATCAGTCCAGGAGCAGTGCCAGTGGCAGGCTCCAGCCCCTGCCTCAGCTGCACGCACAGCATCTTTGTGCTGTATCCTAATCAGCCTCCATCTCTGCTCCGCACGGAATCATCACAGAAAGCGCTCAGAGGGAGGGGCTGCCACCTCCCACTCGCACACACACACACAGACAGTTCTAAAGACAAGTGAGATTTTGGAAACGCAATCTCACCTGCTCTAACTGACCAAAAATTATTGTGAGGCTGCACATTCAGATTGGACCTTTCTTAACCCTTGTGTGCCCAGTGAGAAATCATGTTTCCCTGACAAATCATCAAATCTTCAAAGCAACCCCATGCACTGTTATTATCATTATGCCCATCTCATGAATGAGAGCACTGAGGTTTCTAGAGATTAATTAATTTGTTCAAGGTCAAGCAGTTAGCAAGGAATGGAGTCGGTATCCAGATACACGCAGTTAGCCTTGACAACTCATGACAAGAGCCTGAGGTGATTACTGATGCCATAAACAAGAGTGTCAATTTGTTAAGTCAACAACAGGAATCACTGTGCACTTACTCCTCATGTAGGATCTCTGTCCTTAATGTGCTGTACATTGTGATTTAATGCTATAACTAGTACTCAGATAGTATTTTTCACTTTGTGTTTCTGTGTGAGTGCAAACTGTTGAAATCTTTACTTAATATATGCTAAACTGATCTTCTGTATATAAAGAGAATTGAAAATGAATCTTGATGTGAATGGAAGGGGAGAGGGAGCGGGAAAGGGGAGGGTTGTGGGTGGGAGGGAAGTTATGGGGGGAAGCCATTGTAATCCATAAGCTGTACTTTGGAAATTAAATTCATTAAATAAAAGTTAAAAAAAAAAAAGAAAACATGGTATGTGCTCTTAATCTTTAAGATAGAATGTTCCACTATTTTGGTATAGAGCAAAAGAGGGAGAGAAGTGGAAGTCAACATCATAGCACTGATTATTTTTATATGTCTAGCAACCTAAGTGTCTTTAGAGCACTTTAGTACATATTCTCTCATTTGACACATGACAACTCTGTAAAACACCTAAGGCAGACATTATTATTTCCCCATTACAGATGAGACGATGATCTCAGGGTGAGGGGGTGTCAAATAAATTGCTGAACCTTGAAAATTAGTGACAGTGCCAAGCCTGGAGCCCCAGCCTTTGAACTCAAGACAGTGTCTTTGGGGCTGGCATTGGGGTGTAAGGGGTTGAGGTGTCACCTGCAATGCCGGCATCCCATATGTGTGTGGTTTTGCGTCCCATCTGCTCCACTTCCAATCCAGCTCCCTGCTGGATTTTCCCTGCCTGGGAAAGCGGCAGAGGATGGTGCAAGTCCTTGGGCCCTTGCACCCACGTGAGGCCCAGGTGAAGTTCCTGGCTCCTGGCTTTGGCTTGGCCCAGCCCTGGCTGTTGTAGTCATTTGGGGAATGAAGTGGCAGATAGAAGATCTCTCTCCGCCCCTTCTTTCCCATAACTCTGCCTTTCAAATAAATAAAATAAATCATTTCTAAAAATGGCATCTTTCCCACTCTCCCCATAGCCACTCTTAGGGATCTTGGTTTCCTTTGGTTATCTCAAGCTGCAAGGGTTCATTTGCTACATTAGGGATCACCTGTCCATGTCTAAACTCAGAGGCCAATGGCAGGGTTTCCCAGAGTGTAATCACAAGCAGTGGTAAGACAGGAGACATCTAAGGCAGTAAATGGGTAAAATATTTTAAAGTAATAGTTCTGTCCATCTTTTAGTATGCATTAAACAAAAACATAGAATACCCAGGGCCAGGCCAGGCTGAAGCCAGGAGCCAAGCGCTCCATCTGGGTCTCCCATGTGAATGGCAGAGTTAAGTATCAGCAGGAAGCTGGATTTGGAAGCAGTCAGGACTCGAACCAGGCACTCTGCTGTGGGATGACAGGTGACACAAGTGGCATCTTAACTGCTCTGCCAAAGTCTGTCCTTTCAGTGTGAACTTCTAAGAGCCTATACTTAACTCTCTGGTTCTCATTAAAAACAAAGGAAAAATTCTGCTTTCTTGGAGATGTACTTTCTGGCCCTCCCACGCTCATCCAGATGCTCCTGTGTGTCCCTTGCAAATCTCCATGACAGCACTTCTCACACGCCTCTGTTACCAAGGGTTTGTCATTCACAGGTCTTTGTCTCTAGGATGTCTCTGCTGCGTGGCCAGAGATCATGTCATTCTTGATTCTTTGCATCTCTGATGCTTAGCACCATGCCTAGCAGACAGCAGACACTCGTTAAATGCATAAAGAATGATAAATAAACATGTCAATCTCACTCTCTGAGCAAAACCTTCCCCAGCAGTTATGAACTATGCATCTAGGCATGTCCCTACCCTGCATATTAAATAGGAAGTGAGCCCCACACCAACTTTCCCTGCTGCCTCACTCAGGACTGCTTCCCTCTGCTCCTTTGTGCTTCTGCATGAGAACATCTGCATGAGAAGAGGCTCCTCTGTCGCCTTCCCCCTCCATCTGCTCCAGCTGCCAGTTCACCTGAGTGATATTTTAATCCCTAACCAAGGCCTAATTGTAGGCTTGGAACGGTGCTTTAGGGCCCAGAGGTGAAAACCCTTCAGGAAACATCCATTGCTAATAACATAACCCTCAAAGGCCTCTCTTTGGAAGGTTATCCTGGGAGACTCTAGAGATTTCCTAATGAGGAAAATTCTCCAAGAAACTGTAACCCTCAATACAAGACCAGACTGCTCAGAAAACAACCGAAGTTCTGAAAGGAGACGGACGCCAGTTCCTTCCTCTTGCTCTTGTTTCTGCTTCTGATTCCGGAAATAATTTTTTTTTTTTCATTTGTGTTCACAGTTCACTACTTAACTCTGGCTGTCACTCAGTAAACCATTAAAATAAATAACAATCTGATAAGGAGGTAAGATGGATTACCTTTTCGGGTTCCATTAAATCCTGCGGGATCAAAGCTGTGTCAAGGTATGACTTGCATCCCTAATATCGTGTGGAAACAATGGTTGGAAGGTTTCCATCCAGTGAGCCAGGCACAGGATGGTAAAGGCCTCCTGGAGTTTGCAGGCATGTTATTTATCACTTCCCTCTCTTGCCCGTTAGGCAGCACTCATCTCCGTAAGAGAGAGGCTGGGGATATAAATCACCTTTCTTTATCAGTGGAGCTGAGCTAGGAGGCTTTGGTTGCTGCTGGACAGACACACAGAGAAGGGAGCAGAGGCAGCCAGCTGAAGGCAAGAGAGGAAGAGGTGGCTTTGTAATGATTTTTTGGAGACCAGGGGGCCAGGAAAAGAGCTCTTTGCATGTAACCTCAAAATGCCTTCCTTGGGCAAGGAGGGTCACTTGCTTTATTTCAAGAATGTCCTAATATTGGGTAATTATCTGTCATTCCACTCCCTACTTCCCTCACCAAAACCCAAAAGTTAAGTAATTATGTGGCATTTTCACTTGACCTGGGGATTTTATTTCACCAAGATCAAGTAAACTCCTAAAACACAAGTCAGTACTGTCAGAACAGAATTTCAGGGGCCCGTGCTGAGGCGTAGCAGGCTAAGCCTCCGCCTGCAGCACCAGCATCTCCCACGGGAGCTGGTTCGTTTCCCAGTTGCTCCTCTCCTGATCCAGCTCTCTGCTATGGCCTGGGAAAGCAACAACACCGGTGTGGCAGACCAGGAAGAAACTCCTGGCTCTTGGCTTCGGACTGGCCCAGGAGTGAACCAGCAGGTGGAAGAGCTTTCTCTCTGTCTCTCCTTTACCTCTCAAATAAACAAATAAAATCCTAAAAACAAACAAACAAACAAACAAAAAACAAACTCAGAATTTCCACAAAAGGTAGGAAGGAAAAGGGTTTTTTTTGTTCTTGTTTGTTTCTGCCATTGTAAAACTGCAATTCTGTTTTCATAATTTCATAGTAATTCCTAATTGGATTAACTATCAGCGATGAAGTTTATTTATTGAAAAGTACTAATATGGCCGGCGCCGCGGCTCACTAGGCTAATCCTCTGCCTTGCGGCGCCGGCACACCGGGTTCTAGTCCCGGTTGGGGCGCCGGATTCTGTCCCGGTTGCCCCTCTTCCAGGCCAGCTCTCTGCTGTGGCCAGGGAGTGCAGTGGAGGATGGCCCAGGTGCTTGGGCCCTGCACCCCATGGGAGACCAGGAAAAGCACCTGGCTCCTGGCTCCTGCCATCGGATCAGCGCGGTGCGCCGGTCACAGCGCGCTGGCCGCGGCAGCCATTGGAGGGTGAACCAACGGCAAAGGAAGACCTTTCTCTTGTCTCTCTCTCTCACTGTCCACTCTGCCTGTCAAAAAAATAAATAAATAAAAATAAATAATAAAAAAAAGAAAAGTACTAATAGAATAATTTTTCTTTTTCTCCATGACAGACATTTTTGTTGTAGTAAAATGAAAAGGTTTGGGTTGGAATAGTCTAGTCCCACCACTTAGTAACCCTTCTAACCTTGGGCAAATTACTTAACCCCCACTGAATCTTAGTTTTTCTATTTGAAGAATGAGGATAATGTATTTTTCATGACATTGAGGTTTTAATAGGATAATAATGTGATTAGCACAAGGTCCAACATATAGCACGTAATCAAAAGTTTTTCCTTACACCTGAATCAACTACTCAGTAAACCTCAAAACATTCCTTCCTTAAACTGCTTTGCTTTGTGTTCAGTCCCATGAGGGTGCTTTGCTTTTCTTTCAACACAAGAAAGTTGAATCAAAGTAGAAGGTTCAGGTCTTAAAACAAAACAACCAACAGTAAGAGGTATAAGAATGCTTTTCAAATTTCATTTTGAAAACCGCTTTCCTTTTAAATACACTCTTACCATGGGTAAAAAACTCATGAGACCTTGCTTACGCCTTGGATTTAATCAGTGTGAACCAAGGCTGTTAAGTGCCTACTGCCGCAAGTGGGTGCTGGGTAGGAGAGAACTCTGCCTCGCTGGGCCATCAGCAGAGATACACAGATGTCATGACTACTGCTCCTTTCCCACCCCACAGGCACTCTGACATTCCCCTTCCTCCCCGTCAATTTTGAAAGCAAGAAACAGCTGTCAGACAGAATAAATAATAGAGTAAACCTTACATGGGGCACACCTCCCCAGTTTTAATTGGCATGGCAGGAGCACTGATTCACTTGTAAACGCTTAGCACATGTTTACTAAGGATCAGCAGAATTCCAAGATAAGAAAAACTCATTGTAAGTTCCAAGTCCAGTGGTCTAGCATACTGCCCTAATGGCCAAGGCACCATCTCATCTCCTATTACCTTATCCCAGCCTGTCCCTAAGAAGTCAGTTAGTTTAGCTTTATTATTTTATCAGCCCTAATCCTTAACCCCTTCCCACTTCATCCACCATTCTTGAACCCCATATTCCAATTCTCCATTCACAGAAATACACAGGAGAAATGCCAGCCTTTAAAACTTTGGTAATTCTTGGCAGAGCAGTGAGCATTACCGCTCACGAACAAAGAATTGGTCAAATCAGAATTCTGTTCAAACATTGAAAAAGGAGGCAGATCTTTTTGGACTCACATGAAAATAATATCCAAAATAAATTCAGTGAAAACCAGTAAAAGGTGAAGAACAGTACAAGTGGTATCTGTCTATTTGTACTTCCATTTTATTACATTTCTGGTAGAACTTATTGTATGAAAGGGTATTTTCAGATACATCAGTGATTGCCTATGGATTGGATATCTTTGCAAGTAGACAGAAGTTTTAATCACTGGTGAGGCAGGGGAAGGAGTCAGGGATAGTAAGTGACTTAACTTTTTCCTGTATGCCCTTTTGAAATCTTTGCACCTTAAAAACAAATAAACAAACAAAAAAACCAAACACCTGTTCTTAACAATCGCAGTAGAAAAGGTAACAGGGAAAACAATACACATGAGTGGATTATGTGTTACCAAAGACACAAAGCCGAGATCAGCAAACACCTCCCCATGTAGAGTCAATATAGGAGAAAGCTGTGGAACTGTGACCGCGCCTTTCCCTTCACTCAGCTCCCACCATGGGTGCAGAGAACCGGTGACCAGCATTCTGGGTGCAGCTGTCACTCAGGACCTTGAGCAAACTAACCATCCTCTCTGAATTTGTTTTTCTGTTTTTTTTTAACTTTCAAATGAGAACACTGAGTTAGATGATTTTTTAAAAAATCACTTCACACTTTAAAACTCCATGATTAATTTCCTTAGACTCCTGCAAGTGAATGAGCTTGGTAGGCTAAGATTCAAATTTCCAGTTGATGTCATCTGGGCAGATCAACCTGATGACAGGCGCTGAGTGGCCAGAAATCTTTTTTTTGTTTAAGATTTATTTACTTATTTATTTGAAAGGCAGAGTTACAGAGAGGCAGAGGCAGAGAGAGAGAAGTCTTTCATCCACTGGTTCATTCCCCAAATGGCAGCAACAGCTGGAGCTGTGCTGATCTGAAGCCAGGAGCCTGGAGCTTCTTCTGGGACTCCCATGAGGGTGCTGGGGCCCAGAATAAATAATAAGGACATGGGCCATCTACTGCTTTCCAGGCCATAGCAGAGGGCTGGGTCGGAAGTGGAGCAGCCAGGACTTGAACCAGTGCCCACATGGGATGCCAGCCCTGCAAACGCCGGCTTTACCTGCTACGCCACAGCACCGGCCCCAGAAATCTTTCCTAACAGCCCTCTTAGTCACTAGACACACTACCTAGGAGCCAAGCCACACCAAGGAACTTCATCCCAACTTCCCAAGAAGGGAACTTCTGGAATGTGCTGCTGTGACATTCTTGAAAGGCAGATAACCGGCCGGCGCCGCGGCTCACTAGGCTAATCCTCCGCCTTGCGGCGCCGGCACACCGGGTTCTAGTCCCGGTTGGGGCGCCGGATTCTGTCCCGGTTGCCCCTCTTCCAGGCCAGCTCTCTGCTGTGGCCAGGGAGTGCAGTGGAGGATGGCCCAGGTGCTTGGGCCCTGCACCCCATGGGAGACCAGGAAAAAGCACCTGGCTCCTGCCATCGGATCAGCGCGGTGCGCCGGCCGCAGCGCGCTGGCCGCGGCGGCCATTGGAGGGTGAACCAATGGCAAAGGAAGACCTTTCTCTCTGTCTCTCTCTCTCACTGTCCACTCTGCCTGTAAAAAAAAAAAAAAAAAAAAAAAAAAAAAGAAAGGCAGATAACCTTGGCAGAGGCACCTGAGGACACTGTAAGGCGTGGCAAGCTCTGGCAGTCACTTCATTGAGCGTGGGCATATTGTCTTCAATCTCCACTACCCCTAAAAAGCCCTTTTATCAAAAAATGAATTATCTAATAAATTTCAGGCATCAGTCATCAAAATAAACTATCTGGTAAATCTGTTACTGGACAAGCCCGGACGAAAACCATTCCCGTCAGCCAAGGCGGTTTACACACAGTTCTGCTAAGTAGCTCTCTGGCCACAAAAGACAGGAAATGGATTAGAGATATCAGTGCATTCAGGCAGAAGGTAAAGGGCAGGCAGGACCTGGCGAGGTCACCAGTTTCAACACGGTCATTCCTGCTTTTACCAAAGGTCAACTTTTAATATAAATGTCACAGATTCATTTAAAGCCAAAAAGTGTTCTGACAATGCTCAAAACTTCTTACCCTAAAAAATGGAAATCTGCAGTGTAATGAGCTTGGACCATTTAATAGTGGTATATCTAAGCAGTCCAGATAGACCAGCCAAGTAATCCTATTTTTTTAAAAAGATTTATTTATTTATTTATTTGAAAGGCAGAGTTACAGATAGGCAGAGGCAGAGAGAGAGAGAGAGAGAGGTCTTCTATCTGCTGGTTCATTCCTCAGATGGCCACAACAGCTGGAGCTATGCCAATCCGAAGCCAGGAGCCAGGAGACTCTTCTGGGTCTCCCATGCGGGTGCAGGGGCCCAAGGACTTGGGACATAGCAGAGAGCTGGATTGCAAGTGGAGCAGCTGGGACTTGAACCAGTGTCCACATGGGATGCCGGCACTACAGACAGTAGCTTTACCTGCTATGCCACGGTGCCAGCCCCACAATCCTATTATTAAAAGCCTCTACAGAATGTTCAATAAGCTCCTTAGATAGTGAGACTTGAAGCAGTAATACAACCTCACCATAGTCAAGAAGTTCCAGAAACATCTAAACCAGGTTTCTGCATATCTTTATGATTGGCACATGCTACACTTTCCTCAAAAAATGCCCTTTTATCTCAAGTCCACTCACTACCTGATTCACTATCCTTCAAGATCAAGCACAAAGAGCTGGTGTTGTGGTGTAGTGGGTTAAGCTACTGCCTTCAACGTGGGCATCCCATATTAGAGTGCTGGTTCGAGTCCTGTCTGCTTCACTTCCCATCTAGTTTTCTGCTAATGTGCCTGCAAAGTCAGCAGAGGATGGCCCCAGTACTTGGGTCCTGGACACCCATGTAAGAGACAGGATGGAATTTCTGGCTCCTGGCTTTGGCCTGGCACAGACCTGGCTGTTGCACTCATTTGGGTTGTGAACCAGTGGATGGAAAATCTGTCTGTCTCTCCCCCTCTGTTCTGCCTTTCAAATTAATTAATCTTTTTTTTTTTAAAAAAGGTCAAGTACAAAAATCACTTTGTACATGATTGTTCATGAAGCCCATTCAAGCACATGAGTATGTATGCATTTAAAGGTTTTATATTTATTTAATTATAAAAATTAATCCATTGTAACTTTAGAAATTTGAGTATATGAAATTAAAAAGTTCTCCCTTACATGCCAAATCTCATCATTCCCTCTCTGATTTTGAGTATAACTCTCAGCCTTCCTAGCTTGCAATACAATGTCTGGCATATAGTAAATCCACAATAAATGATCAATGAATGACTGAATAATTATTAATGAATAAATTAATGATGATGGTGAAAATAAAATTTTAACATTAGTTGAGCACTAATGACAAACAATGTGTTAAGCATTTTACAAAAATGAATATGGGGCTGGCATTACTGAACAGTGGATTAGGCCACTGCTTCCAACACCAGCATCCCAAAACAGTGTGCTGGTTAGAGTACTAGCTGCTCCGCTTCTGGTCAAGCTTCCTGTTAACACTCCTGGGAAGGCAGTGGATGACAAGACAAAATGGCTGGGCCTCTGATACTCATGTGGGAAACTCGGATGGAGATTTTGGCTCTGTGCTTTGGCCTGACCTAGCCTTAGATGTTGCAGCCATTTGGGGAGTGAATCAGCAGATGTAAAATCTCTCTCTCCCTCTCTGTCACTCTTTCAACTAAATAATTTTTTTTTAAGATTTACTTATTTATTTAGTTGAAAGACAGAGTGACAGAGAGAGAGGAGAGACAGAGATCTTTCATCTGCTCCCCAAATGTCTGTAATGGCTGAAGCTGGGCCAACCTGAAGCCAGGAGCCAGAAGCTTCTTTTGGATCTTCCACATGAGTGCAGGTGCCCAAGCACTTGGGCCATCCTCTGCCGCTTTCCCAGGCACATTAGCTGGATTGGAAATGGAACAGCTGAGACTTGAACCAGTGCCCACCATGGGATGCTAGAGTCACAGGTGGCACCTTTATCTGCTATGCCACAACGCTGGCCCCCATCAAATAGATAAATCTTAAAAGGGGCTGGCGCTGTGACATAGTGGGTAAAGCCACTGCCTGCAGTGCCAGCATCCCATATGGGCACTGGTTCGAGTCCCGGCTGCTCCACTTCCAATCCAGCTCTCTGCTATGGCCTGGGAAAGCAGTGGAAGATGGCCCAAGTCCTTGGGTCCCTGCACCCATGTGGGAGACCCAGAATAAGCTCCTGGCTCCTGGCTTTGGATCGGCCCAACTCTGGCCGGTACGGCCAATTGGGGAGTGAATCAATTGGGAGAGATGGAAGACCTCTCTCTCCCTGCCTTTCCTTCTCTCTCTGTGTAACTCTGACTTTCAAATAAATAAATAAATCTTAAAAAAAAAATAAATCCTAAAAAACACTGGACAAATAAAAATGGTTAAATGAGCTAAAATGTCATTCCATTATTTCCTTGTGTAGACTTTAGTATTTTACTCATAAATATACTTAAAGAACATTATAATTAAATGACTTGGATTATCAAACAGTAAGTGCAGCTGTATCCCATTTTTTCCTAATATAATTATAATTATATACTCACATGTGTTTACATATGTATAGACAAAAGACTGAAAAGGACACACATTGTGGCACAGTGAGTTAAGCTACAGTTTGGGATGTCAGCAGCCCATATTGAAGTGCTGGCTCCTCTGTTTCCCATCCAGTTTCCTGCTCATGTTCCTGGAAAGCAGCAGATGATGCCAAGTACACGGGCTCCTACCACCCACATGGGAGACCTAGATAGAATTTCTGGCTCCTGGCTTCGGCATGGCCCAGCCCCAGCTATTGTAGATATTTGGGAAGTATAACAGTGGATAGAAGACCTCTCTCAACTTTATCTCTCTCTCTCTCTCTCTCTCTCTCTCTCTCTCTCTCCTTCTTTCCCTCTCACTCTTGCTCTCACTCTGTCACTCAGCCTTTCAAATAAACAGAATGTGGGGCCAGTGCTGTGATACAGTGGGTGAAGCCGCAGCCTGCAGTGCCAGCATCCCATATGGGTGCCGGTTCAAGTCCTGGCTGTTCGACTTCCAATACAGCTCTCTTCTATGGCTTGGGAAGGCAGCAGATGGCCAGGTCCTTGGGCCCCTGCACCCACATGGGAGACCCAGAAGAAGCTACTGGCTCCTGGCTTCAGATCGGCCCAGCACTGGCCATTGAGGCTATCTGGGGAGTGGACTAGTGGATGGAAGTCCTCTTTCTTTCTCTCTCTCTGCAATTTTGTTTTTCAAGTAAACAAATAAATCTAATAAATAAATAAATAAATAAAACTTAAAAAAGAACAAAGACCAGAAAGAATATATCCTAGCACCATTATATCTTCAGGTGGTAAGATTATGGATTATTTTTTATTTTGTGTGCTTCTAAGTTTTATATAATGTGCATGTTTTGCTTTGCATAGCAATGTTTTAGAAGTTATTTTAGGGCTGGCATTGTGGAGAAACAGGTTAAGCCATGGCCTGTGTCCCTGGCATCCCATACGGGCACTGGTTTGAGTCCCAGCTGTACCACTTTTGATCCAGCTCCCTGCTAATGCACCTGGGAAAGCAGCCAAAGAGGGCTCAAAGGCTTGGGTCCCTGCACCCAGATGGAGTTCCAGGCTCCTGAACTGGAGCCAGCCCTGGCCATTTTGGTCATTTGGGGAGTGAACCAATACATGAAAGATCTCTCTCTCTCTCTCTCTCTGTCCCTCTCAATCTCTGTAACCCTGCTTTTCAAATAAATCTTTTTGTAAAAAGAAAGTTATTTTAGAGAATAACATTCTTAAATCAGTCCCTTTCTCTTTCTCTCTCTGTAATTTATTTATTTGAGAGGCAGAGCTACAGAGAGAGAAAGATACAGAGAGAAAGGTCTTCTATCTGCTGGTTCACTCCCCAAAGATAGCACTTGGTCCATCTTCCACTGCTTTCCCAGGCTATAGCAGAGAGCTGGACCAGAAGAGGAGCAGCCAGGACATGAACTGGGGCCCATCTGGGATGCCGCTGCTGCAGGTGGCGGCTTTACCTGCTACACCACAGTGCTGGCCCCTAAATCAGTCCCTTTCAATGGTCTTCTTTAGAATTAAAAAAAATAATCTTATGAATTCTAAGTTGAACTAATTAAAAAACAGACTTAAAAATATTAGCAAATCATTAGTGTTCTTAATGAAGAAAGGACAGTGTTTAAATATGAATAAACAAATTGTTCCAGTTGGAGCAAAAATTCAATTTACAGCAGGCAGACTGAGCTTCCTGACTGAAAAACAAGTTAATTTCTTTCATTCAGAATCAGTATGCATATTCACTGGCTATATTTCATCTCACATCTGCAAACTTAATTTTTTCTTTCTTGGTCTTCAGAAGATTAGGAAACAAATTTTAGTTCAGGCAATAAATCCTACTTGGCAAGCTCAAAATAACTTAATTATTAAAAAGCTGCACTAAAGACCAGCTAGCAACCTTCCAAAGGGCTGTTAATGCCACTTAAAAAAAAAAAAGTCCATCTGTCTAAAGTAAGACTGGAGATATATGAATAACAAAGTACACTGTTTTAGAATTCTCTGCAAAACAACGTTACATATTATGATTCCCTTTGAGTTTTAGCCATAATTATGAAAAATTATTCTCCAACACATCACCTAGAACCTATATACACTTTTAAAAAACAAAGTATGTATTAGCCACAATAACTAGAAGTAGTTCCTAAAAACCAAGAGATCAAGTTCCCCTTTCCTGGTTTCATGCAGGCTGAGAAGAAAGCTTTGAAAGGAAAGCCTGCTAGCCGGTTCAACACTTCTTGAAGAGGAAAATCTTGAAGTATACTTGGGAGCATCCTTTTTCTTGGGGAATCCCTTTTAGACATACAACTTGTAGACATTTGTTGCCTTTAAATACAGGGATGGTTTTCAAGTATGCCCAGATTCAAATCCAGAACATTCAAAGCCTGCCTTTCAGACACTGGCCAAGACCTCAGAACTCTCCCTTGTGTGCTGAAGTGCCTGTTGATGTTCTTTAAAAGCCACTGAGCTCTCTTACCGTGAAATAAAACTGCTCTGTCTCTTGCTGGTTGGCTCTCCTCTTAGCAATGCTGGGTTTGCTCATGAAAGTTTCTGAAACTGTGGACTTGACAGACTCCATGGAGTTGCTGTATTGGAAGCAGTCGGACACATCAAAGTCCTCAACGGTCACAATGTCCTGGATGGTTTGCAAGGTGGCCTCCATTGTCTTTTTAACCTGCAAAGACAAGGGCCAACGTAATATACAGGGCAGGCTGCAAAATAGCAGGAGACGGAGAGGCTTAGAGAAGTGGGACAGGGAGTGGGCTGTAAAGCATGGAGGACTGCTGTCAGAGGGCGCAGCTCTGCTTCCCACCACACAGTGCTGAGTGAGAGAGAAATTTCACACGGACTGCCGCGGTGTTCTATTCTCTCCAGTAAGAACCTAAAAACCGCTGCTCCCTTTGTGTTATGTACTTGACCCAGCTCTTTTACTGAATGTTTACTTTAAAAATTTCATATTAGCTCTTCATTATAATGGAAGCACTAAAGGAAAGAGAATGAAATAACTCCAAACCAGTCCCATTGTACAAAGAACAAGCTAACAATGTGCGCTGGGCCTAGACCTGCAATTCCCCAGGTTCTGTTTCTTAACCTTGAACAAGTCGATGAACTTCTTTCCCTATTTGCATGTTGAGTGACCCTCAGTCCTTCCTGATCTTCCTGGGAAAAGTAAGACTCGCTGAGATGCAAGGTAAGAACCAATCTGAGCTCAATTGAAAGCTAGATCATCAATCATACTGCCCTTTTGAACTGGTTGTTGAAAGCAAATACACTGAGGCCAGAAAACAGTCACCCTTTCCTAAGAGGATGGAGATGTTTGAAGTGTCAAAGTCAAAGGCTTCTGTTTGTTTGAAAATGCTGGAAAAAACCAGGCATGAGGGGGTGGTTTCAGAGACACAATATTGTTCACACAGCTGCCAAGTGCCATTTTGATTAAATTGTAGAGGGGGGAAAAAAAAGCATTTTGTAAAAGCCCAAAATAGAGCACAACCTTTGGCAAGGCAAGAGCAACTTCCTGGAGTTTAAGGGCAGGATGCAGCCGAGGGGGAAAGTCCAAGCCTACATTTGGCTAGGACATGTTAGTAGCAGCCCGGACATTCTCTGCGTGCTCTTTCCACCTGCTCCCAGATGGGCAGCAGCAAGAGGTGCAGGAGGAAAACGCAGGGGCTGGGCTTGACGCTCATGGGCGGGAAACTCACCTCTTCGTTCTCAATCTTCAGAGTGGATAATCGAGACTGCAGTTGCTGGCACCTCTGCACCAGCTCGCTCTGGACAGGCTGCTGGGCACAGAGCTGGGAGGCCTGCCAGAAGACAGCAACACTAGGTCAGGTAGAGGACATAGTTCTTCTGGTGGTTCCAGAGTTCCCATTACCGCTAATAAAACGACTCATAGTCAAGTTGTAAGGCTCACAGTTGAAACAAAATCCAAAGCCAACGTGCGTGGATCTCTTCCAGGACTAAACAGCACACGAAAGGAATGAGGAGGGGGATCTGCTTAGAGAGACGAGATCTCTCTCCTTGGAGCCCATCTCTAGGCTGGCAACTGGCACAGATCTACGCAGGGTCTGCAGCCCTGTGGAAGGCTGAGGCGCTGGAGAAAAGTACCTTGGCAGCCCTAGCTCCACAAACACAATGCTTTGGCACAGAGAGGACTTCCTGCTATGGGTTCAAGTGGCCACCTCTCTGGGCCTTCCCTCACCCCACTTTGCACACCAGAGTGAAAGCAGGAGAAAAGTGGGTCAGGAGGCTAACTTGCCACTGTTGGCAGCCAGCATATGTTTAACAATCCAGGCCATGCATGAGAGCTATGACTCAAAGAAAGAGTGTGAAGGGAGGAACAAGTTTGTGGGCTGTACTAGGGGGCCCAGAGGGCATTGAATCTGGGGGTGGTTGGCATTTTCCACAGTTACCATTTTACCCCAGGTCTTCGCTCAATCCCTGTGGGAGAGGCTCCTTCCCCCAAGGATTACTGCCAATTAGCTTTCCCCTGTGTGAAGGGAAGACTGAACTGCTGTCTCCTGATGGGGGTGTGGCTTGGGCACCAGGTTACCCACAGTCCCCAGCGTGACAGATGAGGAGCAGAAGGCTGGGAGAATTGGGAGGCAAGACCCATGTGGAGGCAGTTCCTGTCGCCTTGCTGCCATGTGTCCCCTGGCCTCTTGTTTGTAGAAAGAGATCTGCATAGGACCGGCCTTCTTCCTTACCAGCAACAAGTGGGTACATTCACATGCCCATAGCCCATTCTCTGCTCAAAAGACAAAAACTCTCTTCAAATGGAGAGGGCTAGGACTCGACCTTTTCCTCCATTGGCTTTTAAACTCCCAAATGACCTCTCCCTCCAGTTAAAAGACTGGCCCAAGCCAGCTCTCAGATCTAGAGAGCTGACTTCACTCTGGCTATTGGATAAGCAGACATAATGAAGAAAGCTTGGTGGCCAGAATGGTGTAGTGCCAAAAGTGAAATTTTCTGGCTGCCTGATATCATCAGTTAGGCATTCAGAGTCCCATAACCCTCTGGGAGCAGCAAGCGTAGAGCCAAGGACCTCTCAGTAGATCTAGAGTGCTTGGCACCAGTTCACTGCTGAGTGCCCCAGAACACCAGTCGGTATGGGGTCTTGGCCAATTTCAGAGCTTCCGGTCAAAATGCCACCCGTATTCTGGCGCTACTTCAAGGACTTCCAGGCAACTCCCTCCTGTTGCTCCAGTAGTCTGCCGCCAAGCCACACTGATGGGGACGGACTGGCACAGGGATTTGCCCTCTCTCTTCCCACTCCTATGAAGGCTAGGCTGGAATGTGGAACCTTTGCAAGTTCTAGGTGTGGCCCTGGCCTCTCCCGGGTTCATTCACTCATCAGCTATATCACACAAAGGGAGGGTCCAGGCAGAAGAATGAACTATCAATCTTCAAAGTAACTCAGACCCAGCAGGGAGGAATCATGGAGGGAAAACTACTGTGGAGCCTGTTCCTTTAAGAAGCAGCGGAGCCACGGATGCATGCTTTGGCAGTGGTCCTCTACCAGGGTGCAAGGTAATATATTCCAGCTGTGCTCTGGAGTATGGAAATAAAGCTCTGACAGGGCTAGGAGGGGGCCTGAGTACCCAGCATTTGGATTCCCCCTTTATGGAGACAAGCTGTTTGGCTCACAAGACAACTCAGTCAACACCAGAAAATCTATCACTGCGCTTGGTCTCCAAGTTCCACTGATTCTTGGGAAGGAATCTCAGTGGCAGCTGGAGAGGGGTTTGGAAGGCAAATCTGACCAGCAGCCAGGGCAGGTGAAGAATGGGGCTTCCTGGGGTTTGGTGACACCCCTCCCCCAATTCTAATTGCACATGCTGCCATCTCACTTGCCCATCTGTTCAGACACTGACATTTCCTAAGCCATAGCAATGGAAGCTAACTGCAAATGGCTTGGTTTTCTCCAAGAATGAAAAGAAAGAAATCATCTCCATGTTTTTGTCTTTAGGATAGAAATGTGCCAGGCTCCACAGTGGCCTATTAATGACGGCAAATCCTCTGGTTACATTGGGTACATTGCCACTCTGGAGCACAATTTTCTAAAGTCTGGATGTCAACCTTTAGGGAAGACCATTCTGGTCTCTGGTCTCCTAGCATAGACTCCTCTTAGTAATTTGGAATGACTGCCCTCGGGGAGGGAACCTCCCACTCCACAGCTCAGGCCACTTGCTCTATTTTGGAGAATGGGACCCAGCCATACAGCAATCACTGAACTGAAGACACTTAGCCCCAGTGACTGGCTCAGGAATAAGCAAAACCAGATACAATGAGACTTCCGTGGGAGCCTTGGGGAGGAAGGCACATATGCTTTCCACTGGACTTTAGTCTACAAGGAGCTGAGGCTGAATATGTAGTCACCTTGCCCCCAGTGGATAAGGGACTAGATAAAACAGAGTTACAGACTATGAAATAGAGCTGACACACAGAGGGACGAAACCTGAGTGTTGGTAAAATTCCTGCTCCTAAATCCAACCATGCCTGAAGGTCCATCCTGATGTTCTCTATCACATAAGCCTATCTATTCTCCTGATATAACCTGTAGGTGAAATGTTGGCTCTTACCCACAGAAAACAAGGTTCACTCTTATTTGTACCCTCAACCACCAGAAGCAGAACCAACAGATTCAGAGGAATGAAAACCAAGAGGCTTCCCTTTTCTCTCATGTTAGTTCATTTAGGCCTTTCTTGTTCTGGTCGCTGAAGGTTAAGGGTCTGAAACATGCCCCTGTGTTCATGCCCTCCCGCCTGAGCAACCAGCATGGGCCTCATCTTTTCAGGAGGTACCTATTCTTTTTTGTTCAATATCTAAGCAAAACCATACCCTTTATCACAATCTTCTAAATCCATGGAATAAGATCCTTTGGAACTCGGCCAAATGACAGAAAATCACATCATCCCCCTGTTCAGCCCTCCCTCCCCATAGAGGTCTCCAGGGCCTGGCCTCACCTATGCTCTCCCCTCTTCCAGCCTCACCCCTGCGAGCTCCTCCTTTTCCACTTTCCTTTTACTATTAGTAGTTCTTAGAATACACTTAGAATACAGAGTTACAGACTATGAAATAGAGCTGACACACAGAGGGACGAAACCTGAGTGTTGGTAAAATTCCTGCTCCTAAATCCAACACACTTACTGGTGTGTGTGTGTTTTTTTTTTTTTTTTTACCTTTTTTGATCCTGCTGGGCCCCACTGGGGCCCTTCCAGAGCATATTTCTAAATCTTTCCCAGCCTCAGCTCTCTCATTCAATAGACTGTACGCTTCCTGAGGGTTCTGATCCCCACTGCCTACAGCCAAACCTAGTGGACAGTAGTTGAATGAATGGAATATGCCTCACCCCACTGACAGGAAGCCAGTCCAGGGCCTCTCTACCCCCAGAACAGCATGGCCCCCTCATGACTGACTCTAGACAGAAGTGTGCTCAAGCCTAGGAGCAGGTTTGAGGAGGGGAGAGGGCCTCACCATGTCCCCCATGTGGGGCTGGAACTCAAACTTCATAGGGGGACAGAAGACATTGTTGTACATCTCCATGAGGCGCTGCTTGTCACTTGTGGCATCCAGGTTTTCTACTGCATTCTCGATGGCGTCCAGACCCTCGTGCTTCGACTGCTCCAGATTTAACTCAGCAGAAAGGAAGGTGCGCAGAGCCCGGTTCAGGCTAGCATGGTAGCCTAGGTCACAACACTGCTGTGGAAGGAGAAGGCACGTGAGCACACCAGGAACAGCCCCAAGGCTTGGCAGAAAGGGGGCGTGATCCCCACGGCACATCTGATTACAACAGTGAGAGGAAGGCTGACTTTGTGGCTTCTGAGGGCTGGGTGAGATCTCTCAGCTGTTGACTCTCAATGGTTAAACACACCCTTGAGGCCGGGGAGGTGGTGAGACGGAAGAGGACCCATAAGGATGCATCATTTAATCAAGCACTGTGTAGTGCTCTTCCATAAACATGAGAGGAACTGAGAAGAAAGTCCTCTTCCATTTTTAGGTTAACCTTGGGGATGCCGTTAAAACAAAATTCAACAATAAAAACAAAGCCTGCCTTCTCCCGAGGATTCCTGCGGTTAACTCACTATCTACCAACTAAGCCAAACCACTCCACTCAGGTTTAGAGTCTGGAGTGTTGCAACAGCAGTTAACTCCAGGTGAGAGAGGAAGGGAACGGGGAGCTGACTCCACAGGACCTCCCACCACCTCAGTGTCCCAGGACAGGCCTCAGCTACAGACCAGGATTTCTGTTCTGAGGCCCCTGCACTTTAGGAATAGCACTTAAAGACTAACAGTTCTACATGTTAAGTCAAAGTCTGATTTTCTTTCTTAAACACACACACACACACACACACACACACACAGTGTATTTATTTGGAGGGCAGTGGGGAAGACAACTGAACTCCCATCACTGGCTCACTTCCCAGTGCCCACAATGGCTGGGAATGGGCCAGGCCAAAGCTGGGAGCCAGGAACTCAATCCAGGCCTCCCACATAGGTGGCAGGAGCCCAATCACTTGAGCTGTCACTGCTGCCTCCTGGGGCCTACACTGGCAGGAAGGTGGAGTCGGGAGCTGGAGTTGGGCATCAAACTTAGGTGTACCGATGTAGGATACAGATACCACAGCTGGGGTCTTAACTGTCAGGCCAAATGCCCACCCAAGGGTTCTGATTTTCTAAGGCAAAAAAGAAAATTGTGTGAAAGAGGCCAATTGTATTTTTTTTAAAATCACTGGAGGCAGAGAGGCAAGCAACCTTGGAAAACTATTCCCTATCCCCTCATCCCTGAACCTGTTTGCTAGACTGCAAGATGAACAAATCTGACCAAGCCACGGTTTTCATACTGTAGACTAGAGCCAGTGCTCAAGTTGTCCTTGAGAAAGGCATAAAAGGACTTGGAGCCTCCTACCCCTCCTTCAACCAAGCCAGCTCTGCCATTTTCCTATTTAATATATTGGGATTCTATATATAGAATACAGAAGTCTGGTTTGAAGAAAAGATTATTCTGCTAGAGAAAGTCTGAGAACCCTTGCACTAAATGTAATTCCCGAGGCTCTTTTCAGCAATGACATTCTCTAACTCTATGACAGTATTCTCCACCACCGCAAAAGGACCCAGAAACCCAAATTCCTTGGCCAATCATTATTCTCTTTATTGCCTAAGCAGCTCTGAGGTCTAAAACTTGCAAGCAAAAATCAGAGAAGAAGCCATGGGTAGATAAAGGCCATCTGCCAGACTGTCACTTCACCACATAAGCAAGCATCAGATTAATGTTCCTCCCAGCCTTTCCCTCTCATTGTGATCACACTGGGAGCAGCCACTGCTGGGGAAGAAAAGGCATGTGAATGACACACCTCCTCCTTCCCAGCATCTGACAAGGAGCTCAGCGATGAGCACCTGTCGGGCTGGGCTGTGAATTTAGTGCCAAGAGGCCCTGGCAGGCGCCTGGCTGCAGCAGCAGAACAGCAGTCACAGCTTCACTGGAGGCAGAGGATGGAGAGACATCACATTCAGTCGGGAGGGAAGAGCCAACGGAAGCCAGATAAAAGTGGCTGATTGAGAGGCTGCACGTGCAGGGCCCCTCCTCCACTGGGAGATGCTGCTGGTCTAGGCGAGAGGCCCTTGAAGCCGTCAACCTTCCTGGATAGTTCTGTAGACGCTGATGATGAGCTCTATGCCCTAAAGTCTATGAACACAAGTAGTGCTGCTCAGTGTGTGTAGGGGAACAGGGTAGGAGATTAGGAGGAGCCAGGGTGTCCTTCAGAAATGCTTACAAAGCTCTGGTAATTCCCTCTTCCTCTCCGTTCTCATGACCTCTATCCTAGTTCATACCTTTATCATTTTACACCAGCACCGTCTGCTTCAGTGTCCTAAAATGTGGTGTTTATTATGCCACGCAGTTATTAAAGAGCCTAAAATACTTCTCATTTTTTCCTAATGTAAGCTTTACCTTCCTCGGTTTGGAAATAAAAACTAAAAACTGCTTCTATTCACTAAGTGTGCCTACTGTATGACAGATAGTGTATTAAGTCCTTTATATACAGTCTACATTTTAATCTTCATAACCCCAAAATGGGGCCAGTATTATCTGAATTTCCCAGACTAGGCTCAGTGAAGTTAAATAACTTGAGCAGGTCAAACAGCCAGATCAAACTGTAAGCTGGCTTCCATCTGCCCATCCAACATCATCTCCCTCTGTTTGCTTCTTCAGATCCTTCCACTCTAATCCAATGACGTATTCTCCATTGAGGAGTGCTGGAAAAGCACTGGCTTCAAAGTCAGTTGTATGACCATAAGCAAGCTAGTTAATCCCTCTGAGTCTCAACTATGGATAACACTAGCCTCACAGACTGTCATGAGACCAATAGCAGGCAATACTTTTACATATACCCGGCACCATGTAGACACACTCTTAATGAACATCAATCATCAATACCCCCCAATCCACTAATCTTTGCCCTTCAACTCCCAGCATTTTCTCTCTCTGAAATGTTTCCCACTCCTCACCTATTGGAATTGGGCAAATCTTCAAGGTCGAAATCAAATTTCCAGCCTCTGGGAAACCAGCCATCCCTGCAACCCTGGCCAACACTGACCCTGGCTTCTGCTCAGAACCACATTAATCTGCAGCCTTCATGTGACACAGAGCAGGCTCCTGCCACTTATGACTAGCCATTTTGTCTCATCCCAATGACACAGCAAGCTTCTTGATGGCTTGACCAGTCTCTTATCCTTCTTCTTTTTAAAAGATTTATTTACTTATTTGAAAGGCAGAGGGACAGGGAGAGAGAGAGAGAGAGAGAGAAATCTTCCATCTACTGGTTCACTCCTCAAATGCCCACAATGGTCAGGGCTGGGCCAAGCTGAAGCAAACGGCCGTGAATCTCATCTGGGTCTCCCAGGTGGGTGGCAGGAACCCAAGCACATGGGCCAGCATATACTGCTTCCCAGGTACAATCGCAGAGAGATAGACAGGAGGTAGGTAGCCAGGACTCAAATTGCCATTCCAATATGTGATGCAGGTACCCCAAGTGGCAGCTCAACTCACTGCACCACAAAGTTGGTCCCTTTATCCTTCTTCTTCTTCTTTTTTTTTTTTTTTTTAAGATGTATTTATTATTTACTTGAGAGGCAGAGTTGCAGAGAAAGGGAGATACAGAGAGAGAAGTCTTCCATACGCTAGTTCACTCCCTAGATGACTGCAACGGTCAGAGTTGTACTGTTCCAAAGCTAGGAGCCAGGAGCTTCTTCCAGGTTTCCCATGCAGGCACAGGGGCCCAAGCACTTGGGCCATCTTCTACTGCTTTCCCAGGCCATCAGCAGGGAGTTGGATGGGAAATGGAGCAGCTGGGACTCAAACCGGTGCCCATATGGGATGCTGGCGCCAGAGGCAGATGCTTAATCTACTATGCCACAGCACCGGTGGCCCCTCCCTCCCCCAATCCTTCTTTATATTCCTTACTAATAGGCCTGATTCATAGTAGGCACTTAATATACCTCAGTTGATTGACAGATGCCATGAGTACAGATTCCAGCCTGTCAGGAAATAATCCGCTTAAGTTGAATACTGACCTAAACAAGAAGGTAGATGCCGACACCAAAGCCTCTTGTTTTGGTGATGGCCAAAGGAAAGTAGGGAGCTTTCCTGGGCTGCAGCATTGCCTCAATTTGAGATTGTGCTGCAGCCTCCCTGTACCAATGAACAGGACTCTGACTCACAGCGAGCCCCGTCTTCTCCGTAGCTCCAGCCAACCAGGGAGATTCAGAATGGTGTTTCCAGAAGTTTGGCTGTTTACACAGTTATAGGGGCAGCAGTCAGACACTGAAGCTTTAGAAAGGAGGCACTATTTGGCAAGGTTAGGTAAATGAGATTTGGCTATTTCACCCTATTCCCAGGGTAATCCCAGTGAGTAAAGGCAGCACATCATTTTGCTCATGATGGGGACAAAGCAAATGCTTTCCATGGCTTTTTATGAGTTCTGTGGCCATGCTGGGCTCCCCTGACCACTTCTGGGTTATATAAATGTTTGATGAAAACCATCTCAAGGGAAATCAAATTTTTATAAGAATTTAATGACAGCCCATTCAGATGTGTGATGACTTGAGCTAATAGTTCATTAACCCTTTATTGGCTGGTATCCTTACTCATAGACTCTAGAGAAGCCCTAGAGAAGAAAAATGGGCGTTTCCTAACACCCACTTCAAGTTCACGTGGAGAAGAATAACTGCCCTTAATAAAATTTCCTACCAGGAAAGCTGAGTTCCCTCAGGTCCGACTTGGTGCACATGGTGTCACAAACCCTGTGTGCATGGATAGCACAACATTCCAGCTATGGATGAGGACAATGAATGTTATTCATCCATCCATCTGCTTCTGGGAGAGACAGCCACAGGAGTACAGGGGAGGAAAATTATTCCCTGCAAGCCTACATTGCTTAGACATTATCAAGTGAGCGCAGAATGTCTTTTTGGCCTGAATTCAAGGTTTTCCTGGAGTGTGTCAGACGCCTGACTTTAAATCTTATACTACACTAAAAAAGAAGTCAGGGGCTAGTCTGTGTCAGTATAATGGCATTGACAAAAAATAACTTCTTTTCACTTGTCCTCTGGGCTGTAAGCACACATTGAGCTTCAACACCTCTAAGAAGAAGGCAGGACGGTGTATATAACACAGATGGCAATGAACTGGAACAAGATTCATTCTGTGTCTTAAAGCAAGTTCTGGATCCTGTCAGGATCAGGATGCAAACACACCCAAGCCCTTTGCTTGTGCCTCTTCTTCTTCTTCTTTTTTCAAAGATTTATTTATGTATTTGAAAGGCAGAGCTACAGAGAGGCAGAGAGAGAGAGAGAGAGAGAGAGAGAGAGCGCGAGCTTCCATCCACTGGTTTACACCCCAGATGGCCACAATGGCCAGAGTTGAGCTGATCAGAAGTCAGGGGCCAGGAGCTTCTTCCAGGTCTACCAAGTGGGTGCAGGGGCCCTAGGAGCTGGGCCTTCTTCCACTGCTTTCCCAGGCCACAGCAGAGAGCTGGATTGGAAGTGGAGCAGCCGGGACTTGAACCGGTGCTTATAAGGGATGCCAGCACTATAGGCGGCGACTTTACCCGCTATGCCACAGCGCTGGCCCCATGCCTGTTCTTTATTCATCACCAAGTGCCCTTTTGGCTCCTGTCATGACATAGACGAGCAAGAAAAAGGAAAAAACTACTGCTATGTGCAAACAACATGGACGAAGCTCAAAAACATCATGTTGGGCAGAAGAAACCAGACACCAAAAAAGCACGGACTCTTTGTGAGGATCTACCATAGGTGAAATTAATAAAAACTAAACAGGGCGTCTTGGGGTGGGGGATTGACGAGATAAGAGGAACTTTCTGAAGTGATGGAAATACATTGTATCTTTCATCTATATCTCGGCAGAGATGTAAGTTACAGGCAGTAAAAATTGTCAAAATTCTTGAAACTGTAACACTTAAGTTACTATAAACCAAAACACTATTAAAAGCACAAAACAAAAAAAAAAAATCGTGGCTCAGGGAATGATCACCTCTATGCTGTTTTGCCTTCAGTGAACATATGATGTGCTTGGTTATATATTAAGCACTGGATTCTGCTAAGGCAAAGTAAATCTTGGTTTCTGCTCTCCAGGAGTTTAGAGCACACTAGCGACCTTCCTCTGTTCTTTTTTCCCCCCAGATCCTGGAAATTTAATTTCAATTCTATTAGCATAAAGTCAACATTTCCTCTGTTCTTATTAGAGTTGCTCTCAAACTTTTTTGACTCTCCACGTACAGTAAGAAATATTCTCCCTTTCCCTCTCCCTCTCTCTCTCTCTCACACACACACACTCATGGACACACAAGCAGGCATATACATATCTAACATAAAAGTTTTACAAAATAAAATGTAACCTCACTTGGGTGATGCACCCTGGTACCTTTTTCCTAGGAGAGACTGGTACACTCATTTAAAAAACAGGTCAGACCCATTAAAGTGATTTCACAGCTTCCTTACTTACTTGTGATCCACGGTTTGAAAAACACTATCCTACCCTGTGAATATCTCTTAGGCAAAAACTATTATGTTCAATTTGGACCCCCAGTGCTGAACACATAGCCATACCCCAAATATTTACTGACACTGATAGAGCAGAACAGCATTCTCGGCTTTTTTATATAAAGACTAATTAATCTGTCCTCACTCCAGGAAAAACAAAAACAAAACGAGCAACAAACACAAGATATAACAAAACACAGCAGCAGAGACCTAACAGCAGTTTATTACCCCTGCGGTCTGGATGCTACTGCCTTGGCCTGGCTCGTGGTAACCTGGACCCATGCCGTGCTGAGGGTGTTAAGGAGGCTGCAGGCTTCTTCCTTAGGGACACTTAATATCAAGACCTGAAGTTAGGCTCTTAACAGATGTCTTTTTAAAAAATGTGATAAAAATGAGGTACACAATAGATCGCTTCTTCTGCTGATTTTAAAACACCTGTTCACAGCTGATGGAAGGTGTAAGGACTGTAAAGGTTGTGTTGGATACAACAGCAGCCCTCTCTTCCCTTTAGGTCAGTATATGGGTGAAAGAGGTGAGAAAGTTTGCCAAATGGGGTAACAGGGGGTAAGAGGACAGACTGGTAGAAGAGGTATGGCAGACTGCAGAGTCTGATTTTTTTTTTTTCAAATGCAACATAAATAGCAGACACTGAACATAAGAAAGGATTGATTCTCTTCATCATGCTGGGAACAGAGCTCTGTCCCAACAGTGAGGAGCTGTTCCTCTGAGGAAGAGAAAGAATCTTGTTTAGGGCTTTGACCTCCATTGAAGACAGTGTTCGATTGGCATCAACAAGCAGAGAAGACAAAGAGGTGCCTGAAGAGAGACCAGGGCTCCACTTACCCAGTGAGATAATGACACCCAGGGCATTAAGAGGCTGAAGCCTACTGAACCAAAAACCCTGGGCTGACGGGAGATGGAACCTGTATCTTAGAAAAGTTTCCCAAAGAACTCTGACATCAGGTCAGCAATGATCTAGTCCAGTTCTTTAGTGTGCTGGGCTTGGGATGGGATGAGAGGAATTGTAGAGGTGGGAGGGCTGAGAAATACAGCAGAATTCCGGAACAGCTCAGCGAGGAGCCGAGAGGACCCAGCTAGTGAATCTCAGATCAGAACCCCACACAATGCTGTGAAGTATGGCAGGTGTGCTAGTGGGGAAGCCAAGGCAGGCAAGTGTGTGGTCTGGGCTGAGGCTGGCAAAGCCCAGCTGCTGCCACTGAGCACCTGAGGCAAAACCAGGCCTCTGGAGGACACTGGCTGGGATACACTTGAAGCCCTGGATGCTGGGAGGCTGATGCTAAGTGACTGGGCTCCAGACTCCTCACTTTGATCACAAGAGGGAGAAGGGAGAAAGGGTATATTCACATATCTTGATTTAGGATTGGCTCAGGAGCTGGGCCAGTCTGCAGTCTGCGGTGAGAGGGATTACAAGACTCCACTATAAAGTTTGAGAGGAAGCAGCAGGAAAAACCAAGCCTGATCCATAAAGTCAAAGACCAAAAGCTTATTCCTTGTGCCTGCCTCATGCAAAACACCTGTGCCTGTTAATGTGCTTCTCTTAATCATCTTTGTACTACATAGCAACAAGAATGGGCCAGATGTCAGGGACATTTGGAAACCTTCCTCACAGGACCCCCGGTGTAACCCTGAGCAGGGGAGTCTCTTAGTGCTCTGGACCCCTGGTTTCCTTATCTATAAATTAGAAATAGCGATGCTTATCCATAAGGGTGATATGACAATCCACTGTGAGAATACTGAGAAACATGAGGTATGGCATTCTACCTCTTCAGCTTTGCCACTCACTTCTACGTACAAGTGCTGAGCTAAGAGAGTATTTCCTGGCAGACAAGGGCAATGTGGGTATGAGCCTGAGTTTGGTAATCAGACCTGGTGGCCAATTCTGCCTCTTTCACTTACTTGCTGACTCTGGGCAAGCATCTAACCTCTCTGAATGCTGACCTGTAAGACAATAAGGTCTTCTGCCAGGATTGTGGTGAGGACCGAACGAGATCAAGTACAAAGTACTTTGCTTTATATTGAGTATAAAGTACTCAGTACATGGCAAACCCCTAATGGATTGTGCTGAGTATTTATAATTGTTCTCAGAATGCCCCAGAAGCCTGAACAACCCAACGGGGGACATCTGACCAGGATTCTGAAATGGGAGACAAGGGACTCTCAGGCCCCCAGCTTTAAGCACTTACATCAATAAGGTCGGACAGGTCGTGGATGTAGTACTTGAAGACAGATGCATTGGTGGCTTCCAAAGCCAGTAAGTACTCATTCCGGGCTTTAATGGCCTTCAGCTTATTCTCTGTGTACTTGGCTTGGCGCTGAAAATGAAAAAGTTCAGTTTTACTAGTTTTTTTTTTTTTTTTTTAAACTGGAGACTGTTCTCTAAAAGATGAAAAGTATAGTACATTCAAGAACCACAATTGTGCTGCTACTCCCTATGCGCGTCTGCCTTAAATTGGGTTCTAATTCTGTTTAATGAGATTCAAGGGCACAATGTAGATCAATTCAGGAAAGGTTAATGAGGCTCCCTACTTCAGATGTGTGCCCCACTTTGATTCTATCTTCAAATACCATTCTCCATCCTTGCACCACCACCCTGAAGTAGGTGCCACTACCTCTGGCCCGGAAAACCTGACATCTGAAACCAAGCCCCCAGTCTACAGTCTTCCCCTACTCCCCAAAGCAACAGGATATTTACCTCTTTCGAAAATGTGACTACTGCTTCCTGATGACCTGCCTGAGGTTAAAAACGTGCACCCTATGTGCCCCTGTTCACCCAGTACCTAGGATCCTTGCAGGGCAGATAGTAAGGGCCCACTTTCGGTCACTAGCTACTAAAAGAACCCAAAGCTTTGTTCAAATTGCTCTTCATGGCACCTTCTGGGGAGTCCTATCAGCCCTGCCTTCCAGAATGTCCCTCCTCAGTCCCCAAAGTTGCCTGTGCACACATACCTTCTCCTTCATCTTCTCAATCTTCTTCACGGAGCTCCTCCGGACATGCTTCTCCTCGATGCGGACATTGGCAGTGGAGTCAGGGGAGCGTGGGGTCTGCCGGTCCTCCTGCTTCACTGATTTACCAATTTGCTTCTCCTCCTGCTTCTCCGCCTCCTTCAGTTTGCTCTGAGCACTGATGCTGTCGGCATTGTACATGTGATACGTCTTCATGACCTGCAAGACACCCCCCGCCCCCACCCCGGAGATCAAGCCAATGGGCTTAGTGCTTGGCTTTACAGACAGTCTCAGCTGGACCTTGTCCTCATGAAGCAATATCTTCACACCCCTAAGGGGCAAATCCACAAGTATTTGGTTCAGTAAATATACACTAAAGACCAAGGTACAAGAAAGCAGTATTTGATTTGAGCCACACTGTCTCCTTATTGAAATGACTTCCTGTCTGCCCATCATGTATTATTTAATCTATCATCATTTGTAATCATTCTCATATTGGCCAAGTGATTTCTGCTGCTTAGCTGGCCTTGCGAAACCGAGTAGACTGAAAACGACACTGTTTTCAGACCCCAAAGGCAAACCCTTCCTGGTTAGGAATCCCAAATACAGCAGTAAAGCCTGCGGAGAGACCTATACTTTTGTACCTTTCAGGTAGAAAATGGTAAGAGGAAAAGGCTCCAAAAGACACTTCTAGATCAGATACCTTCTTTCACAACAGCAGTAATAATGATGGCTCTTGTTTACTGAGCACTTAGTGTATGCGTGGCTTTGTGCCGAGTACCATGCATCTATTTTTCTCATTTCATCCTTGGCAAACCTATGATCTAGATAACAAAAACCTGCACGATTCAGGTTAAGAGCCTGAGAAGGAATAAAATCCATAACAAGTGTAACTGGATTTGCCACAGGAAGGAAGTAATATAAAAAGGAGAGGGATGCAATTTTCAAATTTTCCACTGAAGCAACTGTCTAGGAATCCAATCTCGTTTCTTAATGAGGAGGCCAGGAAGCCTGGAACTCAAGCTTGTTTCCAACCCTCCCAAACATACTACTTCTAGCCACATGGTGCCTGCTCTACCCTGCTGGAGTGTTCTGTTTCCACACAGGGAGCCTCCAGCTTCTATTCCGGAATTAAAAATGCTTGATAACTAACCAAGCAATCTGGAGTGCTGAAATTTTGATGCCTTGAGGTTTCTCTGAGAAGGAGAATGAGAAAGTGTACAAGTTGGGGTGAATGTGTGTATGTACATGGGGGTGCTGAACAACAGAGGACACAAAGGTACAATATTCATATTAATATCTTCCATGAGGGCAGGCTGTGTATCAGAGGCTTTCTGTACATCACCTCAGTTAATCCTCACAGTCGCTCTCTGAAAGACATGTTAGTATTTACCAATTCTAAAGATGAGGAACCACGGTTCAAGGAGATTAGCTACTGCATCCATGGTCACACAAGTAGTAAATGGCAGAATCAGGATCCAAACCCAAGTCTGTTAAACTCCAAAGTCCACATTCTTAGTTGCTAAGCAACAGGGACTTTTTTTGCATAAGACTGAATCTGAATTAGTGGGGAGGAAAGATTAAGTACAGTCAGGAGAGTTTTGAAAAGAGAAACTACTTTCATTCATGGACTCGAGTTAGAGCAGGGCCTCTGCTGGAGGCTGTTTTCGCTGCCAGGGGATAGCTGGCAATGTCTGGAACTATTTTTGATTGTCACAACTTGGGATTTGCTATGGGTCTCTACTGAACAGGGGTTAGGGATGCTGCTAAATACCCTATGCTCCCCCACCCCCAGCCAAGAATCTTCTGGCCCAAAATGTCGACATTGCTGAGGTTGAGAAAACCTGCGTTGGAGGGACTTTGTTGATATATTAAATCCCCTAGGATCAACTGGCAACGGAGAGAGGAGTAAGAAACATCAGGAGACTGACAAAAGCAAGTACAGTGGAGCCTGCATTCTATCTCATTTTGGATGCAGAGTGTTTTAAATCAGTTTCACCTTACTCTGAACCTGACACCATTTCCCCTAAGATCTACCCCGCTTATACTCCACATATTCTCCATACAGGAGAAGCTGTATTTAACAGCCAATGGCATGAAAAAGCCTTAATTAGTAATTCAAATAGACCTCAAGCTTTCCAGGTTGACAAAGAAGTGAGAAAGAGGCATCTGTTATTTCAGCTGAAGAAAGGTCGATAGGAGGCTCCTTTTTATTTTTTGCACCTGAATTTGAAAAGGGACTTGAAAGGTTGCAGAATTAGTTACAAAAGTGAAAGTGGTTTTTAAGAAAGTGATTTTCTGCTTCATGAAGGTATACAACAAGTAGAAGAAACACTATGAATGAACATGAGAGACAAAAAAGAACTCAAAGAATACTGCCAGTACGGCAATAAAAAAGAAAAAAAATCAACAACTTATATCATCCCTTAATCATAAGGAATTCTCATGAAAGGAGAGTAAAATAATACTTTGATCATGAAATTATAGATTCCTTAGGTCAGGCACCACTTCTTTTGTGCTGAATTCTCTACAGTTGAAACTGTCACACACACACAGGGGTGGTTTTAAAATCAATGTGACTGCATAAACAACTCAATGGCACTACATCTCTCCGCAAGGAACTGCAGGAGAAGCACTAATCACTTCTCCCTCCCGACTCAAGGGGAAAATGGAAGACACAGGCTGAAGCTTGAATAAGTGATGCCAAAACAACTGGCAATACAGGGAAGTCGAGATAGAGTTAGAGAAATATACAAGGGTACGTCAAAAAGTTCATAGAAAACGGAATTAAAAGATACAGTAATTTAGGTGCAAACACATGCTTAGTTTTGTCACAATATTTATTTTCCAACAACTTTTTGAGGACCCCCTCATATAAAGTGAAGCAAATACAAATGAGAAGACAAGACTCAGAAGTCTCAGTTCTACAAAGAGGCTTTACTTTATTTTGAAAAACTAAATACTGAATTCTTGTGTTTAGTTCTACTCCCTCCCTAAACCACACTAAGATAATAGAAAAGTTATTATTATTTTTATATGTACACTGAGGAAAAAAGAATGGAATCAGAGGCTGAAAAGCAGGTAAGCCAAGTGTTAACTGCCCTATGGAATCCTAAACCAAAAGTAGGGACAACCAAAAGGCAAACAGACTTACATCCCAGAGACCCAAAGACCCCAGAGAAACTGGTGACAGAGGAATAAAGGCAGAGCCTTAAAAAACAAGGAAACTATGGAAAGCCTAGAAACAGACCCTCCAATCTCATCCCCCACCTCCGTAAAGACTTGAGGCTTAATCTCTTTCTTATACAGCGTCCACGGATTGGAAGACACCAGGTTCAGCTGAAGAAAAGGGTACTGAACTCAAAACAGGGGGGTCAACTGAAAATTCTACACTGAATGTTGAGATGGCCCAGGGCTCTAAGAGCTCAGTTCCCAGACACAAGTGGGAAATTAAAACTGCCTTCTTGGCAATCAAACCATCCAAGATAGAAGCAATACCAACGTCAGAGCTTCCCCAAGGACCCAGTCCAGTCAGTTCACCCTGACTACTGAAGCTCGCAGCTGACATGGAACTTTTTAGCGTTTCACTGTAGAATGTGAGCAGGCAGCTGAGGATTATCCTTTAAGGAAAATACCTAATAAGAAAGACCAAACAAGCACTGTAGAGGAAACAGAAGCATACAGAGAGAAGAAAATTCCAAAAACAATCCAGCAATACTAGTCCCAGAGAGCTCAATGGGAAATGAAAAGATAATGCATCATGAAACAACAGAAAAAGGAACACATAGAGAACAATGAAAGAGTTCTTAGCAATTAAGATCCAATTCACAAGCCTCTTCAAGCAGCCTGACTTCGTGGCCCACTTCTGTGTAGACATGTAAAATAATTTTGTGTTTAAAGACTGATTTAAGGGCCAGCACTGTGGTGCAGCAGGTTAAGCTGGTACCTGCAGTACCAGCATCCAATATGGGCACCAGTTCAAGTCCCAGCTACTTCACTTCCAATCCCACTCCCTGCAAGTGCACCTGGGTAAGATGATTAGGGGAAGATGGTCCAAGTCCCTGGGTCCCTGCACCCACGCGGGACCAGAAGAAGCTCCTGGCTCCTGACTGCAGCCTTGACCAGCACGGTTTGTTGTGGCCATTTGGGGAGTGAACCAGCAGATGGAAGATCTCTGTCCCTCTCTCTGTGTAACTCTTTCAAATAAATAAATAAATCTTTGAAAAAAAATCCTCAAATGGCTGCAACGACTAGGTCTGGGCCAGGCTAAAGCCAGGAGCCAGGAGCTTCTTCTGGTCTCCCACATGGGTGGCAGGGCCCAAGCACTTGGGCCAACTTCTGCTGCCTTCCCAGGAGCATTAGCAAGAATCTGGATCATAGAGCAACCGGGACTTGAACTGGCACTCCCTGATATGGGATGCTGGCATCACAAGTGGCGGGTTAACCCACTGGTCCCTGTAAAAGAATTCTTATCACCTCATTTTTTTTTTTTTTAACTTGCTGCCTTACTTTTTCTATCTCTCCCTGATAAAACTAAATGCCTTGAGTTATAGACATCTCTTATTTGTCTTTGCATCCCTGGTGCCTAGTGCTGGGGTGAAAGAGACAAGAAGAGCTGGGGGACTACTAGCCACCAGTATAAACAGCAGTCTGAGGTAGCTCTTCAAGCAAACAGCTGCTGCACCAAGTCAAGAGAATATATGAGGGCACTTCAAAAAGTTTGTGGAAAATGGAATGAAAAGCTGAGTTTATTTTGATGCCAAAAAACTGAAATCCATGCATGATTTTTTATACTACACATACGCCATGACCTTTTAGAAAACCTCTCCTATATTCAGGGTGGAGAACAGAAGCATTAAAACTTCTAGGGCAATGACAGTCCCAGCAGAACCCCACACCTCTACTTTCTTTCTCAATTCCAGGGCTCCCTTGACCTCATACTGATCTGATTCATGTGGTTTCCACAAACACTCCTTTCTGTGGGACTTGGGCTTTTCCAAACACAGTTTCTAAATACAACCGAGGCAGAGAATCCCAGAGTTCTTTGGGGGAGTACTGTGCTCTGGCTTCAAAAACATTCCTGGAGCATCAGTCAGAAAATGAAAACCACTTATGCTGTGGCTTACAAACCGGTCGGCTCATTATGAAGGAAAATACGAGGAAAAGAACGCTCACTAGGGTTGCTCTCTGATGAGCAGCTGTGGGAAGCAGCCCCTGGCACAGAATGCCACATCAGGGAAATCAAAGGCCCTCAACAGGGGGAGAGGCAGAGGGGCAGCTGGCCACTTATGGTGGGATTCTGGGCCTCTTGCCCAAAGGTATCTTTGTTTGGGAACACCTGGGCCCTGTCCCCTTGGATCATCAAGGTTCAAAAGTACTTAAATTATCAACTCTTGGGTAATACTGGTCCTCCAAAAAGTACTCATGGGCATGAGGAGCAGATGCAAGATAAGAAAGGCACTGAAAACTTTATCCTTGGCTTCCTTTTTCCAGTGTTCATAAATAATTTATATTGCCTACAAGGTTGCTGAAAGAAGAGGCCCTTCCCTTTCTTTTTTTTTTTACAGGCAGAGTGGACAGTGAGAGAGAGAGAGAGACAGAGAGAAAGGTCTTCCTTTTGAGGTTGGTTCACCCTCCAATGGCCACCACGGCTGGCGCACCGCGCTGATTTGAAGCCAGGAGCCAGAGGAAAGCAAAGGTACAGGAGCCAGGTGCTTATCCTGGTCTCCCAGATAGGGTGCAGGGCCCAAGCACTTGGGCCATCCTCCACTGCACTCCCTGGCCACAGCAGAGAGCTGGCCTGGAAGAGGGGCAACCGGGACAGAATCCGGCGCCTCGACCGGGACTAAAACCCGGTATGCCGGCGCCGCAAGGCGGAGGATTAGCCTATTGAGCTGCGGCGCCGGCTCCCTGCCTTTCTGAAGAGCAAATAAGGGCAAAGCTCCCACAAGAAGCTCTCCTTTGTCCTCATCTTAACCCCTCTGAGAGACAGTAGTCTCCCAATGCAGTAAGTAGCCTCGCAAAGCTGGCACACAGCAGTCCCAACTTCTTACTTGATGAATCCAGTAACCCATGAAGGCTGATCAAACCTGCTGTTTGACCCAGGACTTTCCTAGTTTTGGCACTGAAAGTCTTATCTCCTAGGCAAACCAGGACAGTTAGTCACCCTCATCCCCGTGGTGTCTTCCTCAGACCAGTCCTGAGTTCACTGGAGGGTGAAATGAACTTGCAATTCTATTCTCTGAACTTTCTAGGCTTATGGAAGCTACAAACTCACTCCACTCTTAAGTATAGTCTGATATTTCAAGAAGTCTCCAACCACCCTACCCCTTGGATATATAGATCTGAGTACATGGAAAGTATGGAGGTATCAGGGACACAGAGGTTTGGGGTATCCCCCCAGGTTCATATAGCTAGTGCTTAAGACAGGTTAGAATCTAGGTTGCCTGGGGCCGGTGCTGAGGTGGAGCAGGTAAAGCCACCGCCTGCAGTGCCGGCATCCCATATGGATACTGGTTCAAGTCCTGCTGCTTCTCTTCTGATCCAGCTCTCTGCTATGGCCTGGGAAAGCAATAGAAGATGGCCCAAGGACCTGCACCCGTGTGGGAGACCCAGAAGAAGCTCCTGGCTCCTGGTTTCGGATTGGTGCAGCTCCGTACATTGCAGCCAACTGGGGAGTGAACCAGCGGATGCAAGACCTTTCTCTCTCTCTCTGCCTCTCCTTCTCTCTCTGCGTAACTAATGACTTTCATAAAAATAAATAAATCTTTAAAAAAAAGGAATCTAGGTTGCCTAATTCAGGAGACTCTGGTCTGGATCAGGGTTTTTCAGTCTCAGTACTGTTGCCATTCTGGGCCAGATAATTGCTGGTAGTGAGGGGTGATCCTGTGCATCGCAGGGTTTTAGCAGCATCCTGGCCTTTATTTTCCAGATGCAAATGGCATCCTCTCATTCTTCCAGATTAACAACCAAAAATGTCTGCAGACACTGAGAAATACCTTGGAGAAAAAAAAATCACGTGGTTTGAGAATCATTGTAGCAGACTGTTCTGCCTTCTCTAGAACTTTCTGGAGTTCTCTCTCTCTCTCTTTTTTTCCCATGTTCTTCTAGATGAAAACATCAAATTTTTATTCTGACCCTGGACAGACGGTAAGAGTGCACCAGTTCACCTCATGGCAGAGGACACCACACTCAGTCAATTCTCAGTTTGAACAACGGTGGGAAGACATCATGCTTTGTGTTCACTGTGGCCTTGCCATACTGGTAACAGGGCTGCCAACACTGAACTGCCTGGAGACTGCAGCCATTGGTACTGGCCCAGCCCTCTCAGACCACAGCAGCAAGTTCCAGGGTTTCTTCCTCACTCCAACACAGCTTACGCCCTCTCACTCATTTCTTAAGTGATAGTGTATGAAAACATCTAGGACTTTGGGTAAAAGCTAACAGATTCCAGACACTATTTTTCCTTTCTGTGTTGAGTCCCACTACAGAAGTGGCACGCTGGACTTGAGTAGGTCTGAGGTTTGCTGACTGTCCAACCTACTCCTCCCCAGAAACAGCCACAAATAGCAGAGGCCCAACATGCTTATGGGGAAATAAAAGGATTCATATAATGACATGTGTCATTTTCTATCTTAGTCAATTCTCTGCCAGGAGAAAGGAAAATAGCTCTTCATGGTGCCTAGAAGATGCTCTAAAAATAAATAGAAGTAAAATATTAAAAAGACAAGGTTCAAAAACTCATCCAGTCTGAAAATGGTTCACACTGACATGCTTCTATTTTTAAAAAGCCTTAACTTCATTTGAGAGAAACGAAAACTTGGGAGCTGAACCAAAGAGTACCATCTATCAACTTGACGTCAGTAGAAGAGTCACAGAGTAGAAATTCAAAACAAACTGAGCATCACTGGAGACCAGGCAGTTGAATATTCTACCCTATTTACTTGCCTAACAGTTGCCAAGACACAACAGCCACGCCTAGGCCTCTGGATCAAAAACATGGAATTCTCTGACCCCAAATGCCTGTGAGGCATGTCACCACTGCCTGTTCTTCCTGTGAATAAAATGAAACAAAGCACAGAAGGTGGGAGGGAAAGGGAAGGGAAAGGAAGGGAAGGAAAGAAAGGAGGAAGAAGGGAGGAAGTAAGGCAGGGAGGTGAGGAGGAGGAAGCAGGCAGGCAGGAAAGGAATAAACAAGTAAACACAGGAAATCAATTTCACCTCCAAACAGGATGGGCCAACCCCGGAGAATGACACAGAGGGCTGGCGCAGACCTGGAGAACAAGTCCCTAAAAGGCATTAGCTGTACAGTTGACGTATATCCTGCATGGCAGCAGGAATTTCATTGGTGAGCCTATGTGTCAGTGCATGTTTGTTTTAATTACAATTAGCAAAACATGCTTGGGAGAAACCACCACCACCACCTCTCGGTGCATGTGAAACACGCATCAGCCACAGGCCTCATGTGAATGAGGAGCCAGGCCGTGCAGAGCAGTGTGTTTTCTTCTCCAAGCCTGCAGCCTGCCTTTTTAACTGAGGCTTGGCCTTTAAAAAACCCAGGAAGCTAGTGCAAAGCTCGCTGTGCCTGAACCGGTCCCTCACATTAGGGGCACTTAGGACTCCACTTCACTCTTGTGGTCAAACCGGTAGGTCAACCTAAGATTGCATGCAAAACATCGAACAATAAATCCTTTCCAACAGGTACATGTTAATAGTGCAATGCAGTTCATATTCCTTGCCATTAGTTTGGGGCCCCTCATTTATTGCCAAAGGGGTCAGTTGGGCTGGTGACCTCGGCCTTGACTGATCTCTAACAATTATGCCCCAAATGAAGCCAGGGTCAATTTGCTTAGCTGAGAAGTGGTCTTATTTTGAGAAAGTATTTTTTTTTTTTTGGCTCACTTAGTTTTGAAAGAAGAGTTTGAAAAAAGAGATGGGTGGGGTCACCCCCAGTGGGGATCATGCACTGTCCTCAACCTCAGCTCAGCTCTGTTGCTGACGTGACTGTGGCTCAAGTTGCCAAATGCTGCTTCCCTCCTGCTTGTTCCAAAGCCAAGCCACCCATGTGATTTACCGAGTAGAGCTCGTTCAGGACCTTCATCAAATCATCCTGGAGTTGCTGGCCAACTTCTTTACTCTGCAAGGAAAAAGGAATGAAGGTTAATTGGGAAACAGAAGGAGGGAGGAGCGGGCAACAAAGGCAAGAGCAGCCCGGGCTCTACAAATAACACAGACTCAATTAAGGCCCATTATTTAACCCAGCAAATCAGATAACCACTGCGATCAGACCCAATTATGGTCAGATTACTCAAAGAGTTTTAATAAAATGAAATGTGCCCTTTCTATAGCCTAGGAAAGGCAATCGTGTGGAGGGAAAATGGGTTGTAGTCTTTGATTTTTCAATTGGTCCCCAAAGAGCAGGCCTGAAAACCACATCCTACCTAGCAACTGTTGTTAGGTGGAATAGGCTTTCTCAGATAGTTGTAATCAAACACTCCAGAAGACTGCCAAGGAAAGTAAGAGGTATAATAGGATGTGATGGGGAAAAAATATATAAACATCCAAGAACTTCAAAGCCTCTAAATAAGAAACTCCAAGCAAGAAGGAACTACATTTCTTATTCGATGTTTATTCCAACCTCTCCAGGCAGTGGTATCTTAATAATGATTGCTTGTGAGATTAGCTAATGTTACTTGATCTGATAAAATATGTGAAGGGGTCTCCAACTGGCTAATCCCCCAGTAGTAGTGGCTCTCAGGGTCTTTGCTGCTGCTGCCCCAGGCTGGCATCTAACTACACAGAACAGTAGAAGCAGAGAAAGAGGAAGCAGGAAGGAAATAACACATCTTCTACACGGAGTCCTACATGCCAAGCCCAAGAGGGCAGGGGATAAAGCCGGTTGGCATCCCTGGGTCACTGAGAGAGGACGCTCTTGTTTTATCTTTCGCCAGCTCCTTCTAGTTCTCTACTACTAAAAATCCATACACCAGCTACGCAGAGCCCAGCTCCCGGGCAGAGAATGGAAGAGGGCTTTCGTGTCAGAAGCACAATCATTTCAGATCTTTTTTTTTTTTTTTTTTTTTAAAGCTGCATATAGCTTGCCCTTAAAAATATTTTTTCTGGTTACAAAAGTAATACTTATTTATAGTATTAAATAAGGAAGCCATAGAAAGCCTCAAAAAAGAAAACAAAAGTAACCTTTAATTCCCACCACTAAGAGATCATCCCCAGTATATTTTGTCATGTATTTTGTTAATTTCTGCTCTCATTATTAATTTTTATGAAATTGGGATTGCATTGTTAGTAGTGTTTTGTGGTTTATTCATTGAAACATATGTTGTGACCATTTTCCACATGGTATTATCCTTCTATAACAGTATAACACATTTTACCAATACACCTCCTATTCTTGGACATTTACTTTGTTTCCAAATTTTTCTGATTAAAAAGTGCTACATTCAACAATCTTAAACACAATCTATGCTCCCATCTTTCATTATTTTCTCTTAGTGGTGATGTTGCTGGACCAAAGACTTTTCATTTACATTATCCAACTGCCCCCGAGAAAAACTGTGCCAATTAAAAATACCGCCAGCAGCATATAAAGATGCTTATTTTACCCTTCCTAGGTCTTGACAATTTGATGTGTATCCTGTCATCATAATATGCAGTTCCTCGATTTTTAGTGCACCTGAACATTTTTAAAACCTTGCCAGGCACTGTACCACAGTCTTTTTAAAAATATGCATCACAGTGCTACGTGATTATATAATCCTTTGGACAATCTGGGTCTCTGTTTTCCTTTCCATAAAATTAAAGTCTTCAGCTAAAACACTCCTCCAGTCTTGCCAACCCTTGCATTCTATGATTCCATGTGCTCCTTTGCCTGGCTCCTTGAGTGCGTGTCAGATGAAAGCATCCTTTCAGTGTATGGATGGTGGGCTGCACATCACAGCCCAGAAGATAATGAGCAAGTTCTCCTCAGGGACCCAGACGCACTACAAAACGTCGGCTTCAGGGCACCTTCTCGCTGTCTCTCACGCAGTGGCCTCCACCACGGGACGAGGCCACAGCGGGGAATGCCGCTCATCTGCAATCTCCCGCACCAGCCACTCCTTCCACTGTGAGGAAGGCCGAATTCCACCGAAGTAGCAGAGGCCCAAGGAGGTGAAGCAAGGCAAAATGACTCACCACCACCCCAGTCAGCAACAGGGTGAGGAAGTGACCGCGAGTATCACTTCCCACCGCCCTGCCCTCCAGCCTCCCGTCTTCTCTTACCACCTCCTTGTGTGTAAACGGCAGAGGTTAAAGGAGAAGGCTGTTCCTCTACCCTGTTGCTTACCCAGGACTTAAATCACTTAGCCCCAGTGTGTGAGGAGGAGGGGAGGAGAGAGGGAAAACGTAAGCAATAAAACAGCAATTCAGCCCAGGCAGATGTTTCCTTTCCCCACACTGATTAGTTGGGAGGACCACTCAACTATGACCCCTGTTTATTTGAACAGGCTGTTGAAGGGATTTGACTTGCCGCTTGGTGTGGCTGAGGGCTGGGCTGGGAATATGTGTAGCTAGAGCAATTAAAATGTATGAGAGAGCCCCCAGCAACTCTGACACAAGGACGGGGAGGACAGAAAATTTTGTCAGTGTCTCTCCTGCCACAGCCACAGATGATAAACAGTGTCACTGGTTCTCTATTTCAGAACCTTCACTATGTGCCTTTGGGGGAGAGCTCAGCCCCAGCATGGCTTCCTGCTGGCTACCGCAGGGGGATGGACAGGGCTGGGAAGCTGCAAAGTGGCCCCACCCAAAGACAAGAGGGACATTTATTCCCAGGAACAACAAAACCTGATGCGGCCCAGGACTTGACAATGAAGACCGGAGAGCCCTTCCGTTCCCTACAAAAAAGCAAGGGGTTTCTAGGCAGGGAAGCAAAAGGATTTACAGAGCAGCCTTTGTGCACAAATATACAGCCTACATCTCTTTTCTTTAACATTTCTTGGAAGAGAATGAGTCATCTAAACATTGCAGGAAACCAAATAGAAGTCGGGGAAAATATTACTTTGGGCAAAGTTTTTCTCTTAAATGTTTGCATAGTAATCTTTGCCTGGAAAAAAAAGATCCCTAAATTTAGATTAGAGATGTGGCACAGTTAACAAGGCTAGTTCTGTGGGGTAGGAAGTGCAATGGCCTGCACAGGCCTGGATCTTTTATTTTGAAACTCACCACAACCATTCGGCCAGAGTGTGTTTCCGGGGACCCCACTCTGCCTGATGCCAAGGCGGGGCTGATCATAAGAAATGGGAGTGCAATAGCTCCTCCCTGATGTGCACTTACAAAATACATAGAGAATCTTCCTTTTCCAACAGATAGCAGCACCAGACAACAGAACTGAAACACACAGCGTTATGTCCCCAAGACATAATGTTCAAAACCCTCCTTGCTCACTGAAAGGATAGAGCAGCAAAAATGTATGGAAACGCTAGGCTACGTGGTCTGGGCTAGCTTGTCCACTCAACTTTGGATCTTCCTAATTATATTTGCTGGTTTTATCCATTAGCTTTCCCAAAGAACATCCATTTTGAAGGGCTTTAAAGCAGTGTTCATCAGGGAGATTACCTACTACCTGATTTTCTAGTTATTCACATCAGCATTACTGTGCTTTCCAAGTGGGAGGTGAGGAATGGGGGGGGGGCTGTTGTTTATTGGCTATCTGGACAACAAAGCTGTATTATTTGACAAGCACAAAATTACCCCTATTTTTATGAAAGAAGGAAAGAAAAAAAAAAAAAGAGGAAGGCACGTCTCTGCTATGTGGTGAGAGCTAATTTCATCCCCTCCCCAAAGCTGAGCCTGTCAGCAGGTAGAAACAGTTGGGTCATTTTGTTCTCTGCCATTCAGCCTGTGTCAGCAGTTTTCCAAAAAGGATCCAATTTTCAAGGGCATATATCTCATTCACCAGTGCTGGCATCCCCTCCCAGCTCAACGATACTTCAGAGACCAACTGTTGAAAAAAAAAAATGGCAGTTTACAATTGAATTTAGGTTTATGGATTTCAGAGGAAAGGGACTTGAACCTTATATTAAGCTCTGGCAGCAGGAGAAGCGCTACCAGACAGAGTGACAATTTCAGGAGCACTGGCTCACCACTTCAAAGACTCCAGGTTTCATGAGCTAGGGCTTGGGAGGAGACGCTCTTGGAGGGGAGGATAGGGCTAAAAGCACCAGGGCCTAGGAGATGGTGGGCACTGTATCTGGGCTTTCCCCCATCCCAACTCAGTGCACCAAAATAGGGGGTGCAGTTCATTGTCAAGGATGGAGAGGTTCAGAGGGGGTGATTCCCATAGGTCAAAGGTCAGGAATGATTTCGGATTTCTCCTGAACCACTACTTGCATTTATGCAAACAAGGTTCTTTCTGTTCAATATAGAACACCCTTGGATGGCTCTAGGAAGGGGGAGCTCCGGTGAGGACATTATGGTCCATGGAGGCCAACATCATATAAAGTACAATATGCTGAACTGTATACAAAGAGAGGTAAGCTGGGAGCTACCACAAGGCTTTTTTTTTTTTTTTTTTTTTTTTTTTTTGACAGGCAGAGTAGACAGTGAGAGAGAGAGAGAGAGAGAAAGGTCTTCCTTTTGCTGTTGGTTCACCCTCCAATGGCTGCCACGGCCGGCGCGCTGAGGCCAGTGCACCGCGCTGATCTGAAGCCAGGAGCCAGGTGTTTATCCTGGTCTCCCACAGGGTGCAGGGCCCAAGCACTTGGGCCATCCTCCACTGCACTCCCGGGCCACAGCAGAGAGCTGGCCTGGAAGGGGGACAACTGGGACAGAATCCGGCGCCCTGACCGGGACTAGAACCCGGTGTGTCGGCGCCGCTAGGTGGAGGATTAGCCTATTGAGCCACGGTGACAGCCACCACCAGGCTTTTACCCTCTGAAGAGTAGATCAGGATGTTTAAAAAAAACCAAATTTTTATTGCAACCCAGTGTAGGATGTGCCTACAGTAAAAGTACTTACATGGAATGCAACGCCACTGCCTTCCCAGTGGAAGGCATGCAATCTGATATTTCTTATTCTTTTCTATTTTTCATTTGGTCATAACTCACTAAAATTATTTTGTTACTCATTAATGAGTCAGTATACACACGTCTTAAAAGAACGGGGTACGTACAAAAGAATTTAATTTGAATTAACGAAGAAAATAATGGCTTTCAGACTGTAGCCCACCAACCAGGACAGGAGCGAAACAACTTGCCTCTTGAGGTAACTGATCAGGGGCTCTAAAGCAGGTTCAATTACTGGATTCTGGCAAGAGAGGAAATGGCTAGATTACAGGGGATGAGCAGTGAAAAGCCCACTGGCAAGTATTTATGGAATATCTATTATTTGTCAGATACTTGTGGATTGAATACAAAACAGACAGCTTAAAAGTTAAGAATCCGCTGAGAAAAATGGACCTTAATCTGATGTCAGCCTGTCTGAACACAATTCTTCCACTCTCAAAGGGATTCATGGAAATGGGATTCAGTTAGTTTCCGAGTCCATGATCAATTCTTTTCCCTTTCATAACTCAAAGGTTTCCACACTATAACCTAACCCTAGGGCAAGGCAGTTTGCCAGAAACAGAAATCTGACTTTAAAGAATCCAGCTATTTCAGAGTAAACCCTTTATCTTCAAGTTTGCCTTTCTAAATTGCTAATGGACATTTCAGATTATGAGGATGCTGCTTCAGTGCAAGTGGCTCCCGATGTTGTCACATTCCAGTTGTAAAGAATCTCTTGAGCTTGTAAGTACCATAAAAACTAACTTTCCCAAGTAACTCCTTTACTCAGAAATCAATGGGTACAGTGAAACTCTCCCAGTGACAAAAGTCATATATTTAAAAAAAAAAAGTAAAAAACCTGTCACAATCTAAGATCTGATGCCTTTTTCACAAGTCAGATTCTGAACCATGAAATAATTCTTTAGGTTCTTACTTAATTATCTGAAGAAATTAATAAAAAAAATCACAAAGCTACTAAAAGAAGCCATCTGAAACTAAAGGAAAAGATAGATTATAATTTGTAAACCAGCTTTCTGTCCTTTGTGGTACCCAGTGGCTATAAAAAAAATTATCTTCTGGGTCTGGTGTTGTGGCATAGTAGGTTAAGCCTCTGCCTGTGGCTCCAGCATCCCAAATGGGCACCGGTTCGAGTCCCAGTTGTTTTACTTCTGATCCAGCTCTCTGCTAATGGCCTGGGAAGGCAGTGGCAGAGGGCCCAGGTGTTGGGGCGCCTGCACCCTTGTGGCAGACTTGGAGGAGGCTCTGGCTCATTGCTTCAGAACAGCCTAGCTCTGGCTGTTGCAGCCATTTGGAGACTGAACCAGTGGATGGAAGATCTCTGTCTTTCCTTCTCTCTGTAACTCTGCCTCTCAAATAAATAAACCTTAAAAAAAAAAAAAATCATTTGCTGAATCAATTAGACCAAGGTAGAGTTTAGACGTAAACACTCTGCATTTGCTTCATCTATATTATTAAAAGTAGAGTGATGACTCATATGAACACTCTGTGGTTATGGTTCTCAGATGAGTCCAAAAAGCTGAAATGACTTTTCCAGAATTACACAGATATTTAGTATGTGATCTAGGACCACATATAACATTACAAGAGGATTAAACATGGAGGCTTTGAAGCAGGGTTCCAATCCTGCTTCTACTCCCCAGTTGTATGAACTCAGGTTAATTATTTACTCTGTTTCAGTTTATGTTTCTGTAAAATAGAAAATACTCATAATCCTAGGCAAGATTAATACTAAAATGGGATAATCATGTAAAATAACTTGTAATTAATCTAGTACCTAGTATGCTCCACAAATGTGGCTAATATTAGAATCTGGTTCTCTTCGCAACCACTTGAATGTTCTTTCCACGGCACTGTGCGGCCTTCTTCTGTACTCTCACACATCTTGATCATGCTCTGTGGGCCCAGGAAGGCACCCAGAAGCTATTCCCTCAGCAAGACTGCAGCTAAACCTCTCCAATGGGGGTACTATCAACCCACAAGGAAGAAGGTTCTTTGTTTTTTCTTATGCCTGCTGCTCCACAATCTATTTTACTCTTTAGTTTCCATAGGACTAAAGTAATAATAACTGTAAAAAAAATAGGCAGTTTTCCTGGGGAAAGAAAGAAAAAAAATCAGAGAAAGAGGGAAAAAAGAAGTGTTTAGCAGAAAGGAAGAAATGGCAAGGGTGAGAGATGGGGAAGGAAAACAAGGACACAATTTCCTTCTATTCCTCCAGGTCAACTGAACAAAAAGACCATTCTCAGCTGCACAACTAGGAGTTGGTTCAACTGAGGTCATAAATTAAATGTGCAAAGGTAGAAACTCCCTACTGCCCAGGTCAGGGAATACCAAAGACTGCCTATCACCAAGTGTAATGAAACCCAGGACCTCTCTTCTCAAGGGCACTTGTTTCTGAAAGCCATTTCTCTCCCAGAAGTTCTGGAATGTGTCAGCAATCACACTTGATAACTCACGTGCAATGCTAGTGCCCCTGGGAGAAAATTCATTCTTTGGCATGACGTGAACACTGGGTTCAGCTCCTATCCTCTGCAGACACTAGCTGTGCTCTAACCCAAGCCTCTTGTCAGGGAAACACATAATCCAGACAAGTTTGAGCCCCACTGGACTGGGGTGAGGGTAGGGGTGCGATTCCTGGGAGGTGGAGATAGGGGCAGGAAGAGGCTGATGATGGCCTCTTTTGCTCTCCCAAGATCTATGATGACAAAGAAACACAGTCTCATAACAGTCTGAATACTGCATGGCTCTTCCAATCTCTTATGATCTATCCTAATACTAAGAAAATAAGCTCCAAACAAAATCCCTAAAGTGAAAGAGAAAATCACATCAGAGTCTTCATCCCTTAGGCTATTATTCTGGTCCTATTTCTATCTTTTACTCTTCAGGACAATGATTTGGGGTCTTCAGGCCCCGATCTCTCATGCCAAAAGCATTTCTTCAGGTCATTCTTATAAGAATCACCCCACTTTTCCGAGCAGAACACTAAAGGCATGAAATGGTATCTGGGTGACTGTGAGCACCCTGCAGTAGACTGGGGCACAAAGGACAAAAGACACAAAGGCAAAGAGGCAACACAAGAGCACAGATCTCTCAGCAGCTGTAAAATGAACTCAGAAAGAAAAGCAAGCAACGGCTTGGAACTGGGCGAGGAAAGAAAAGAGAGTCAGATTGAAAAGGTGCTTGAAAGACTATGCCCTCCTGCAGGAAGGAATCCAGAAACTGGGGGACACGAAGAATGCCTACGCAGCTCCCAGATGGCTGGGCCAGGAGGAGGCTGGAAGAACAGGAGTTAATAGAGCTCATCGAAAGTTGGCAGTGTGAACACGACAGGAGGAGGGCAGCCTGGTAGGAAGTAAAACAGTCAGCAGCACCCCTACAGGAAATGCCTGGGGCACTAGGAAAATCGCTGATTAAATACTTTAAGAAAGAGGAACCCAGAATCTAAGCCAAGTCATTGAGGGCTCTTTGTGAAAGCATTAGAATTTGAAGTTGCCTTGGAATCCTGCTATCAATAGAGGAAGAGACTCCAGAGGATTCAATTATGAAGAGAAGATTATTTGACACACCCCAGCTTCCAGCATTAGGTGCATAAAGAAATGTACAAAGCCAATTTTGCAAGGCTGAGCAGAGTTCTTTATTGGCAGAGAATTAGACTACATTTCCTTAGGGCTGAGATAGATATTTGAGCCTGGATCGTCTAGCTCTATTCAGCTCCAGTTATGGCCCACATACTCTTACAAAAAAATCAGAATGGGCATTTGGCTCAGTGGTTACGTTGCCACTGGCTACTCTGCTTATGACTCAGCTTCCTGCTAAGGGGCACGCTGGGGAGGCAGCAGAGGAGGACCCAAGTACTTAGGTCCCTGCCATCCAAGTGGGAAACCTGGATGGTCCAGCCCTGGCAGTTGCAGGCATTAGGGACTGAACTAGTGGATGGAAGATCTCTCTGTGTCTGTCTCTCAAATTAAAACAAAACAGAACAAACAAAAGAAAGAGTAGATTTTAAAAAGGAAAGTCCTTGGAGAGTACCTTCCCTCTTGTCAGTACCCCACTCCCCCAGAAAAATCATTGAACTGGGAGACTGGAATGGAAGATTTCCAAACTCCAGCTCTCATTTCTCCTTAAGCTCTTCACTCTTTCCTCAACAATCAGGCTTAAAGTGTTCCATGCACATTCAAAAAGAATTTATATCCATCTGCAACTGTTAGGAACAGTGACCATGCCATTTTACTTTTTTTTTTTTTTCCAATCTATTTGTTAAAATCATTCATGAAGATAGTGTATGAGAGGTCTTCAAAAAGTTAATGGAAAAGATGTATTATGAAAAAAATGTATGCACAAAATTCAAAAAATATCTGAACCAAAATAAATTTGTCTTTTAATTCAATTTTCCATGAACTTTTGAAGTATCCTCCTATTAAATCTCTCACTGTTTCCTCTCTGAATTCTGTTCATCTTTTGATTCATATCTTCTTTCCTTCCTTCCTTCCTCTCCCCCCCTCCCTTTCTTTCTTTCTTAATTTACTTGAAAGTTAGAGAGAGACAGGGAGAGAGATCCTTCATCTATTGGTTCACTCCCCAAATGGCCACAAATGCTGGGCTGTGCCAGGCTGAAGCCAGGAACCCGGAGCTTCATCTGGGTCTCCCACACATCGGGTGCACGGTCCCAAGTACTTGGGCCATCTTCCGCTGCTTTCCCAGGCCATGAGCAGGCAGCTGGATTGGAAATGGACCAGCCGGGACTTGAACCAGCACCCATACAGGATGCCACTGGTCACAGGCGGCAGCTTAACCCGCTTACACCACAACATCAGCCTCTGATTCATGTATTTCAAGGCCACATTATCAAGTATGCTTTTCTTCCTGGAAACTTGACTCTTCCCTAGGAAATACCCTTCTTTATATCTAATGATACTTTTTGCATTAAAATCTACTTGGTCTGATTTTACTGTAACTATCTTTTCCTGTCATTTTGCTTTAAATTTTCTATAATGTATCTGTTCTCTTTTGTTCTTTAAGTATTTGTCTGAAAAGTCTTTTAATTAGGATAATCAAGTTAAAGTCATTTTTTTTTTTTTTTGACAGGCAGAGTGGACAGTGAGAGAGAGAGACAGAGAGAAAGGTCTTCCTTTTGCCGTTGGTTCACCCTCCAATGGCCGCCGCGGCCGGCGCGTTGTGGCCGGCGCACCGCGCTGATCCGATGGCAGGAGCCAGGAGCCAGGTGCTTTTCCTGGTCTCCCATGGGGTGCAGGGCCCAAGCACCTGGGCCATCCTCCACTGCACTCCCTGGCCACAGCAGAGGGCTGACCTGGAAGAGGGGCAACCGGGACAGAATCCGGCACCCCGACCGGGACTAGAACCCGGTGTGCCGGCGCCGCTAGGCGGAGGATTAGCCTAGTGAGCCGCGGCGCCGGCCTAAGTTAAAGTCATTTTAACTACTACTACATTCAGGTTTAAACTCACCAGCTTGCTATTTGCTGTCTAATTTGTTCTGCTATTCTATGTTCTCCTTTCTTATTTTCTTCTTCTCTTTTAGAACAATTCAGTAATATTCATCCTTTTGGTATACAGTTCTATGTATTTTGAGAAATGCACAGAGTTATATAACCACCACCACAATTAAGATGCACAACAGTTCCATTATCCACTAAAAAATTCTAATACTGCCCTTTGGAGTCAAACTCTCCTCTACTTTTAGCCACTGGAAAGCACTGTTCTGCTCCGTATCCCTATGAGTTTTACCTTAATCTTTCTTATTTTCTTTTGAGTTATTTTTATTAATCAATTTTCTCCTTCTCTTAGATTGATAGTGATACTCTTTTAGTTAGTAACCATAAATAACATTCTTGACTTGCCAAGCTCTAATAAATAAAAATACTCTGACCACTTTTTTTTTTTTTTTTTTTTTTTTGACAGGCAGAGTGGACAGTGAGAGAGAGAGACAGACAGAAAGGTCTTCCTTTGCCATTGGTTCACCCTCCAATGGCCGCCGCGGCCGGCGTGCTGCGGCCGGCGCACCGCGCTGATCCGAAGCCAGGAGCCAGGTGCTTATCCTGGTCTCTCATGGGGTGCAGGACCCTAGTACTTGGGCCATCCTCCACTGCACTCCCTGGCCACAGCAGAGAGCTGGCCTGGAAGAGGGGCAACCGGGACAGAATCCGGCACCCCGACCGGGACTAGAAACCGGTGTGCCGGCGCCGCTAGGTGGAGGATTAGCCTATTGAGCCGTGGCGCCGGCCCTGACCACTTCTTGAATACAAAGATATTTTTAAAAGTATGTGGAAAATGGAATTAAAAGATAAGTTTGTTCGACCCAGCCATCCCACTCCTTGGAATTTACCCAAAGGAATTTAAATTGGCAAACAAAAAAGCGGTCTGCAGCCTAATGTTTATTGCAGCTCAATTCACAATAGCTAAGACCTGGAACCAACCTAAATGCCCATCAACGGTAGACTGGATAAAGAAATTATGGGATATGTACTCTTTAGAATACTATACTGCAGTAAGAAACAACGAAATCCAGTCATTTGCAACAAAATGGAGGAATCTGGAACACATCATGCTGAGTGAAATAAGCCAGTCCCAAAGGGACAAATACCATATGTTCTCCCTGATCGGTGACAACTGACTGAACACCAAAAAGGAAACCTGTTGAAGTGGAATGGACACTATGGGAAATGGTGACTTGATCAGCATAGCCCTGACTGTTAATGAACAACTTAATACATTATCCCTCTTAGTAGTTTTTTTGTCTGTTCTACTTAATATGACTGGTTTAATTCTGTAATTAATACACAGTTATTCTTAAGTGTTGAAACTTAACTGAAAAGTGATTGCTGTTAAATATAAGTGTGGGAATAAGAGAGGGAAGAGATGTACAATTTGGGACATGCTCAAGCTGACTTGCCCCAAATGGTAGAGTTAGAAACATACCAGGGGACTCCAATTTAATCCCATCAAGGTGGCATGTACCAATGCCATCTCACTAGTCCAAGTGATCAATTTCAGTTCACAATTGATCATAATGAAAGGACTAAGAGTCAAAGGGAGCACATAAGCAAGTCTAGTACCTGCTAACACTAACCGATAGAATAAATAAAGGGGAGAGTGATCCAACATGGGAAGTGAGATACTCAGCAGACTCATAGAATGGCAGATGTCCTAAATAGCACTCTGGCCTCAGAATCAGCCCTAAAGGCATTCAGATCTGGCTGAAAAGCCCATGAGAGTATTTCAGGCATGGAAAGCCAAGACACTCTGGCAAAAGATCTCTGTGAGTGAGATCTCAGTGGAAAGAACAGGTCTTCAAAGAAGGAGGTACCTTTCTCTGAAGGGAGGAGAGAACCTCCACTTTGACTATGACCTTGTCTAAACAACATAAGAGTCGGAGAACTCAGAGGGCTTCCATAGCCTTGGAAACTCATGACTGGAGCATAGGGAGATTACTGATGCCATAGACAGGAGTGTCAATTGGTAAAGTCAACAACAGGAGTCACTGTGCACTTACTCCTCATGTAGGATCTCTGTCCTTAATGTGCTGTGCATTGAGATTTAATGCTATAACGAGTACTCAAATAATATATTTCACTTTGTGTTTCTATGGGGGTGCAAACTGTTGAAATCTTTACTTAATGCATACTAAACTGATCCTATGTAAAAAAAAAAAAAAAAGAAAAGAAACTATCAACTCCCAACTTGACTCTCACTGGGATTAAACATGACAATAGGTCTGATCTGATTTCATCATCATTAAAAAAAAATCATCTATTATTTTTCACTTTATGTTTCTGTGTGGTAGCAAACTGTTGAAATCCTTACTTAATGTATACTAAGCTGATCTTCTGTATATTAAGATAATCGAAAATGAATCTTGATGTGAATGGAAGGGGAGAGGGAGTGGGAAAGGGGAGGGTTGTGGGTGGGAGGGACGGTATGGGGGGGAAGCCATAGTAATCCATTATTCGTACTTTGGAAACGTATATTCATTAAATAAAAGTTAAAAAAAAAAAAAGATAAGTTTATGCTGGTGCCCCCAAAATTCTAAAATCCACGCATAGTTTTTCATTATACTCTTTTTCCATTAACTTTTTGAAGATCCCTCATATGTATGGACTTCAAAGTTTCTCTGTACCAAAATAAATTTACATTTAAATTGCACTCTTCATGAACCTTTTAAAGTCCCCCATACTTTTATTTTGAAAGAGTTACAGAGAGAGAGAGAGATATCTTCCATCTGCTGGCTCACTCCCTAAATGGCCAAAACAGCTAGTGCTGGGCCAGGCCAAAGCCGGGAGCCAGAAGCTTCATCTGGTCTCCAAGTGGGTACAGGGGCCTAAAACTTGGGCCATCCTCTGCTGCTTTTTCCAGACTATTAGCAGGGAGTGGGATTGCAAGTGGAGCAGTGGGGATACAAACCAGTGCCCACATTGGGTGCTGGAGTGTTAGGCAGTGCTTTATCCCACTATGCCACAGTGCTGGCTCCCACCCTCAAATCTTTAAGCCTATTTTCCACCCCCACCTAGATTCCATCATTGCCATTTGTATAAGTAATTTTATACATATATTTAAAATTCCATGAGATACTACTGTGATTAAGTTTAAACAATTAAGATTTATAAAGATGTATATACTCATAAACACCTCTGGTTGCTCCTCATCCTTTCCTGCAAATCGTCTTCTATCTGGGATCATTTGCTTTCTGCCTAAATAACCTTTAGTTTTTCTTTTGGTACAGGTCTGCTGGTGACACATTTTCTCACATTTTTCTTGTTTGAAAACCTCTGTAAGTTCATCTTCATTTTTAAAGCATATTTCTTTCTACACTTTCGTTCCATGTCTCCAGTCTTCTGCTGTCTTTTTTGAGAAGTCATCTGTGAAGCACGCTGCTGTTCCTTTGGAGGTACTAAGTCTTTTTCCCCTCTCTGTGTCATGCTTTTCAGCCACTGTACTGCAATGTGCCTACATGTAATTTTCTTTGTATTTATCCTACTTGAGGTTCATAATGCATCTTCAGTCTGTGATGCATTTCATAGATTGGGACACTTCATTGCTTGTTACCTTGTCAAACATTAGGGGTATTCAATAAGTCCATGGAAACTATGTACCATGAACAAAAACTATGCATGGATTTCAAAATATTTTGTACTAAAACAAACTCATTAACTTGTTCTAACATATCTGAACAGAAGCTAGTTTGACACACTAAAAGGATAAGATGCTAGTGTGAAAAGAGCCCCTTTCAGAGCAACGTGAATTCTGCTAAAGTTGAAGGAAGAACAAATAAATAATAAAATAAAAATAAATTTATGGTGAAGCTTGGATGAAAGAATGGTGAGGTCACTCACATTTTATGAAAAGTTTATTCCACAAAAGGCATCAGCACTTTATAAACAGGTAACTCACATAGAGGGAATAATTAACATCAACTTGAGAAGAAAAAATTAATCTTGTCCACACCCTATTTGAAGAGGATTATGATTAAAAGCAGAAACCACAGCAACACCATAGACATTTCAATTAATTCCTTTTACACAATTCTGAATGAAAAATTAAAGTTGGGGCCACAGAAGTTAAGTAGTAGCCTACAGTGTCAGCATCCCATATGGGCACTGGTTTGAGTCCCGGCTCCTCCGCTTCTGACCCAGCTGCCTAACGCACCTGGGAAAGCAGCAGGGGATGGCCCAAGTCCCTGGGCCCCTGCACCCACATGAGAGACCCAGATGAAGCCTGGCTCCGGGCTTCAACCTGGCCCAGCCCTGGCCATTGCAGGGAGTGAACAAACAGATGGAAGATCTCTCTCTCTCTCTCTCTGTCTCTCCTTCTCTCTCTGTAACACTACCTTTCAACTAAATTAAAAAAAAAAAAAAAAAAGAAAAGAAAAATTAAAGTTGAGCCAAGTTTCTGCTTGAGAGGTTCAAAAATGATTGCTCCCAGATCAGCTGCAGACAATAACAGAGCTTTCAATGGAAAATTTCAAAAGAAAGATCAAGATTCTAAAGCATTTCTCTGAAGATGCGTATTTAACAGGAGATGAAACATAGCTTTTTAAGTACAGTCCTGAAGACAAAGCAGAGCCTAAGCAGTGGCTATCAAGGGTAGAAGTGGTCCAATCAAAGCAAAAGCAGACCTGTCAATTGTGAAGGTCATGGCAACAGTGTTCTGGGATGCTCAAAGCATGACTTTCCAGAAGGCCAAAGAGCATTTGGAGCAAGAAGCACCCAGGAAGGCTTTACCAGAGTCCATCTGGACCACAAGCAACGCTCCTGCTTGTTGGCTGGTCACACGTGTGTGGGGAGCAACTTGGACTAGACTAAGTTACTGGAATTAAGACTTATTCTATGCATCTGCTCTCCCACAATATGGCGCTGGGAGAGGAGTAAACAACTTTTACGCAGCTGCCTCTCGCCAACTTGAGTGATGACCTGCAGGAGCTGATCCTGCTCCTGATTGGAGGAGAGCAGCGTGCTCGGCGTGTGGGTAGCAGAGCATGGATTGGTGGAAGAGGACTATAAAGGAGGAGAGAGACAACATGCGCCAGGAACATCTAAGGGGAACATCCAGATAACATCTGAGCAGCCCCCGAGAGAGCTGGCCGGCGGTGTGCCATTCCCCCGCGGAAGTGGGGAAAGTGGCAGGGGGAGTCGCCCTTCCACGGACGTGGAAGGACAGCAGCCAACCCGGGAAGAACCAGCAGCAAACCCGGGGAGGGCTGAGCAGACAAAAGAACAGCGCAGGGTCCTGTGTCGTTCCTCTGCGAAGAGGGGGAGCGACACACGTGGGTAATTCTGGGAGCGTTTCCGTGAGAAATCATCAGGCATCTGCCTTACAGTGCTGATTTGTCTCCTTCCAACATTTTTTGTTTCATAATCTTAAAAAAAAATCAATTTTTCTTCAATTAATAACACCAACAAAACAGCATTCACATGCTTAAATTCTTAGTGCCCAAAGTTCTTTAGGGATGGAATAAATGGCTAGTATCACTGCTTTAAAAAAAACTGTCTTGATCTCAGAGAAATAAAGTTTTATGTTTATATTTATCATTTTATTATTTTTCTATATTAAAATACCCTCATATCGTTTGTACCTCATTCTCGTTGTTCTCTTCTTTGAGACTTCAAATACAAGCTTGTTGGGTTTGTCTTCCACATTCCTATGAGGCTCGTATGTGTTTTTCTGCCTTTTCCATCTTTTTATCTCTCTAAGCTCTGTATGTATTATTTTCTCATTTCTCCTCCAGTTGCTTAAGTCCTCATTCAGTAATGTCTAATCTGTTGTTTAATCTACACACTGAACTGTTTATTTTAACCACTGCATCATTCAGTACGAAAATTTGTTTGATTCCTTTAATTATTGAGATATATTTCACAAATCATAAAATTGACCACTGCAAAGTATACAGTTCAGTGGTATTTAGTATTTTCGCAAAGTTGTGCAAACATCGTCACTCTAATTCCAGAACAGTTTCATCATCCCCAAAGAAACCTTTATACTTATTTGTATTCATTCTGCAACCTCCTGGCAACAACTCATGCACTTTCTGTCTCTATGGATTTGCACATTCTGGAATTTTCTATGAATGGAATCATATAATATGTGGCCTTTTGTATCTGACTCCTTTCACTTAAAACAATGTTTTCAGGGTTCCTCCATGCTGTGCCATCCTTTTTCTTCTTCTTTATGGCCAAAATATGCTCTATTGTATGGATATGCCACATTTTGTTTAAATTAATCCCATTAATCACTTCATAAATTTGGGTTGTTCCCACTTTTCGGTGGATAAGTTCTTGTGTGAGCACATGTTTTCAATTCTCTAGTGTGTATACCTAGCGGTGGAATCGCTGGTTTACAGGATAATTTTATGCCTAAGTTTTTAAGGAACTGTGGGATGGTTTTCCACAGCATCTGTACCACTTTACAATCTCATCAGCAGTGTGTGAGAGTTCCAATTTCTTCACATTCTCACCAATATTTGTCTTTATTTATTTTTAAAATTATAACCATCCTAGTGGGTGTGAAGTGGTATTCATTGTGGTTTTGATTTGCAGTTCTTTAATAACTAATGATGGCAATAGGCTTTCCATGTGCTTGTTGGCCATTTGTGTAACGACTTTAGGGAACTGTCTATGCAAATCTTTTGCTCATTTTTAAATTAAGTTTTTGTCTTTTGTTGTTAAGGGTTCTTTATATATTCTGAATACTAGACTCTTATGAGACCAGGATGATTTGAAAATATCTCCTTTATGCTATAGGTTATCTTTTCATTTTGTTCATCACATTCTTTAAAGCAAAGAAGTTTTTTTTTTATGTTGATGAAGTTCAATTTATATATTTTTCCCTTTGTTGCTTTTATCTTGGTGTTATATCTAGGAAACCAGGGTCTGATCTGAGGTCAAGAAGATTTATACCTCTAAATTATAGCTTTAGCATTTCCATTTATATCTTTGATCCATTGTGAGTGGATTCTTTGTTATTATTCCTAGTTTTGTTTTTAGCATGTAATTTCATAAAAATGGTTAATTTAATGTTTACGTCTAATAACATCATTACCTGTGTCTCCTCTGGATCTGTTGATCCTGTTTTTGGTCATGGATCCTACTTCCTCATGTGTCTAACTATTTATAATTCAGAGCCACATACTGGAAGTAAAAAAGGCTGAGAGATACACTAAGCGTGGGATGACAGTATCTTTCTCTAGAGAAGACTTATATTTGCTTTTCTCCCCTAGCTATCCAGGACCACCCTAATCCAATTAGAGATTAAGATAATTTGAAGCTAGGTGGATGTCAGTCCCTGTGAGAATGCTGAAGGTTATTTCTGGTTTCTCCTTATTTCGAAGTTGTACCCCTTTGATGTCCTACAGCCTGGAGAATTGTACCAGGACTCCCCCTCCTTGGCCTTCAATTCCAAGTTTTGTCCTGCTAGCCCTGTAAGTCTGTGAAAGCTCTGCTCAACTTCTTGCCTCTCAGTTATTTTCCTAGAATCAGCAGTTGTCTCCCGGGGCACAGCAGAACCAGTAAAGCAGAAGGGTTGGTCTGGATTGCCAAAGCTGCCACTTCTGGAAGCGCAGCTTGTAAGTTTTCATCACTGTCACCCAGTCCAGTGCAATTCTAGATACCTAAAAAGTACTGAAACATGCTTTGTATGGATGAATGAGTGGACATTAGTGATAATGAAGGCATACCATAAATGTGTCTTTTTTTTTTTTTGACAGGCAGAGTTAGACAGTGAGAGAGACAGAGAGAAAGGTCTTCCTTCCATTGGTTCACTCCCCAAATGGCTGCTAGAAGCCAGGAGCCAGGTGCTTCCTCCTGGTCTCCCATGGGGTGTAGGGCCCAAGCACTTGGGCCATCCTCCACTGCACTCCCCGGGCCACAGCAGAGAGCTGGACTGGAAGAGGGGCAACCGGGACAGAACTGGCGCCCCGACCGGGACTAGAACCCGGTGTGCCGGCGCTGCAAGGCGGAGGATTAGCCTAGTGAGCCACGGCACCGGCCTACACATGTGTCTTAAAGTTGTTTATTTCCCAGGACATAGAAACCAAAGCATTCTGGCAAAACAAAGGAGAAGCAAGCCTGAGGTTTTTCTGTTCTTGTTTTTTTTTTTTTTTTTTTTTTTTTTTGAAGATTTATTTATTTTAAAGGCAGAGTTAGAGAGAGAGAGAGAGAAAAGAATCTGCCATCTGTTGGTTAATTCCCCAAATGGCTGCAACAGCCAGGGCAGGGCCAAGCTGAAGCCAGGAGCCAGTGATATCCTCCAGGTCTCCCAAGTGGCTGCAGGGGCTCAAGCGCTTGGGCCACCTTCCACTGCTGGTTCAAGTAGAACAGCCAGGACTGGAACCAATACCTACATGGGATGCCAGTGTTGCAGGTGGCAGCTTAACCCACTATGCCACAGTGCCGACCCCAAGTCTGAGGTTTTAACTATGGTTCCTCATTACTTCCTCGGGGGCTTTGCAAAAACCACAATCAAAGAGAAACAGGTTGAATCTACCCCCTAAAAGGGCATATCTAAAATCAGTGAGTGACTGAAATTCCAGATTCAAATCTCAGAGAGCCTGCGGTGACCCAACATCCACCAAATCGAGGAACCCCACAGGAAGTTCTAAAACTGAGCACATGTAAAAGTCTTTCATGGGGCCATCTGGAATCTGAGGAGGGTCTGGGCATCTAGTTCCTGGGACATATGTGAAAACATCAGCTTCACCAGCTACCTTAAATTCGGTAATAGCACTCTGCCTTTTCCCAAGTGATACTAACATTAAAAAAAATGAACTTGTAATTCTTCTCAACTAAGTGGCCATAAGCTGTTAATTTTTCCTTCACGATTTGTCTATTATTTGTCCCCTTTTCATTCCTCCTTTCCCTGCTTTCACAGTGCAGGCCCTTATTATCAGTCTTTGAATTAGAGGCCCAGTGTTTGAGATAGTAGTACTTTTATATTATTTTATTTTATTTTTAAAAAAGATTTATTTATTTTTAAGTCAGAGTTACACAGAAAGAGGAGAGGCAGAGAGAGAGAGAGAGAGAGAGGTCTTCCATCCGCTGGTTCACTCCCCAATTGACGGCAATGGCAAGAGCTGTGCTGATCCAAAGCCAGGAGCTTCTTCTGGGTCTCCCATGTGGGTGTAGGGGCCCAAGGACCTGGGTCATTTTCCATTGCTCTCCCAGGCCATAGCAGAGAGCTGGATCGTAAGTGGAGCAGCTGGGTCTCGAAACGGCGCCCTTATGGGATGCCAGTGCTTCAGGCCAGGGCGTTAGGCTGCTGTGCCACAGCGCTGGCCCCATACTTTATATTATTTTATAAACCTTCCATGGGTCCTGTGTGCAACTCCTTAGTCTGGCATTCAGAGCTCTTTTCCGTTTTGTTTCCACTCATCTTCTCATCATCACTCTGATTGAGCCAAACTATTTTACTCACTACCCTTTGAAGAGTCCTCTCCCATTCCAGCACTTTCCTTAATCCTGAAAATTGTTTCATTTATATGGAATGTCCTTCCACCCTACTGGCCCTCTCTTTTCTATCTCTACTGAACTCATACTATGACTGGCATGGAGTACATTTTCTTTTTCTTTTTTTTTTTTTTGACAGGCAGAGTGGACAGTGAGAGAGAGAGACAGAGAGAGAGAGAGAAAGGTCTTCCTTTGCCGTTGGTTCACCCTCCAATGGCCACCGCGGCCAGCGCGCTGCAGCGCACCGCGCTGATCCGATGGCAGGAGCCAGGTGCTTCTCCTGGTCTCCCATGGGGTGCAGGCAGGGCCCAAGCACTTGGGCCATCCTCCACTGCACTCCCTGGCCACAGCAGAGAGCTGGCCTGGAAGAGGGGCAACCGGGACAGAATCTGGCGCCCGACCGGGACTAGAACCCGGTGTGCCGGCGCTGCAAGGCGGAGGATTAGCCTAGTGAGCCGCGGCGCCAGCCCGGCCCATTTTCAATAGACGTTCTTTAAAAAAAAAAGTGTGTGCTGGAGCCTGGAGGCGAGCACCATCACTGACGCTATGGGAAATGCATATCCATAAAACTTAAATTGTAACTTACCTCACACTACACCTAAAAAAACTGACTTCATGGGGATGGTTTAAAGACTAAAATGGGGAAGAAAAACTACAAAGCATTTAGGAGATAATACAGTGGAATCGCCTCACAACCTTAAGGTAAGAAAGACTTTTTCCTACATGGCAGAAAACCCACTAACCATAAGGAAAATGGATGAAACTGCAATAAAATTTTCATTAACCAAAAGAAAATATACAAAGAAAAAAAGACAAAACATATTTTAGGAGAATATATATCTACACATATTCCTATAACCTACAAAAGCCTAAAATTCAGAGGCACTTCATAAAACAATATACCTCTGTGGTCAATAAAAACAAGAAAAGGCCCTGAAGCTCATTAGTAATCAGACAAATGAAACAAACATGCCAATAGTTCAAATTAAAACTAGAGCTTAAATTAAAAATCTAGCCATACCATATGTAGGTAAAGTTGCAGAAAAAGGGGGTAAAACTTAGTGACAACCACTTTGGAAAACAACTTTGGATTTTAAAGAAGACACCCTTATATTTTGGCCCAGCAATTCTACTACTAAGTATATATCCTAGAAATCAGGGCACAAATACACCAATATACCCAGAAAGGAATGTTCACAGAAGTATAGTTCACATTAGTCAAAAACTGAAAACAATCCAAGTGCCCATTAACAAAAACAGATGAATAAATCGTGATATATTCTTAAATGGAACCCTAGAGGAATGGCAATAAATAAGGTACAACTTTACACAATAGTATGGGTAGATCTTACAAACAGCGGCAAACAAAAGAAGCAGACACCAACAACCGGGGGCCCGTGTTTTGGCAGAGCTGGCATCCTGTATCAGAACACCTGTTCAAGGCTTGGCTGCTCTACTCTCTAATAATGCACCTGGGAAAGCAGTAGAAGATGGCCTAGTACTTGGGCTCCTGCCACACAAAGGAGACCCAGTTGGAGGTCCAGGCTTCGGGATTTGGCCTGGCCCAGCCCCAACTGTTCCAGCTATTTGGGGAGTGAACCAGCGGATAGAAGCTGTGTCTGTCTTCTCCCTCTTTCTCTGTCACTCTGCCTTTCAAATAAACAACTAAATAAGTGACTCCTCTTACACAATGTTCAAAAAACGGTGTAAAATGTGATATGATAAGAAATTACAAACTTTAGTCTTCATTCAGGGTACACAGTTCCTAACACACTTGTCATTTTCCTAAATGACAGGAGTGACAAAGGTGAAAGGACCATTTTTTTTCTTTTTTGACAGGCAGAGTGGACAGTGAGAGAGACAAAAAGATCTTCCTTTGCCGTTGATTCACCCTCCAATGGCCGCTGCGGCGCACCGTGCTGATCTGAAGGCAGGAGCCAGGTGCTTCTCCTGGGCCATCCTCCACTGCACTCCTGGGCCACAGCACAGAGCTGGCCTAGAAGAGGGGTAACCGGGACAGAACCCGGCATCCCAACTGGGACTGGAACCCAGGGTGCTGGTGGCGCAGGCGGAGGATTAGCCTATTGAGCCACAGAGCCGGCCAAGGACCATGTTTTGTTATTCCTAATAAGTTCTTTACAAGCATACCAGAGTTTATGTTAATAAGGTGTCATTTGGAAAGCCTCAAGGGTGGGAGTAGGGCTGGTTGCCAGGGAGTAGAGGATTGGGTTGGGGCCAGTGCTGTGACATAGCAGGTAAAGCTACCAGCTACGACAGATAGCAGCTCTCTTTCTCACTCTTAATAAATAAAAATTGGATTCTAGTGTAGCTTTCATTATGGTTTTGGAGATAGTTCACCTAAGACCTCAAAATCTCTAATTCTTCATCTATAAAATGAGGACAATAATTCTTGGTCCTTGAAAATAATGATGATGGGCCAGCACTGTGGCATAACGTGAAAAGCTGCTGCCTGCAGCACCAGCATCCCATATGTGTCCCAGCTGTTCCACTTCTGATCCAGCTCCCTGCTAATGGCCTGGGAAACAGCAAAAGATGGCCCAAGTGCTTGGGCTCCTGCACCCACATGGGAGACTTGGAAGAAGCTCCAGGCTCACCCAGCTCCCGTTGTGGCTATTTGGGGAGCGAACCAGCAGATGAAAGATCTCACTTCCTCTTTTTCTCTAACTCTGCCTTTCAAATAAAAAAAAATCTTAAAAAAAAAAAAAAATAGAGTAGAGGGTTGGGTGCAGGAAAGTGGTTTAACTGTTAAGTTGCCCCTTGGGACATGTATATCCCACATCAGAGTGCCTGGTTTGAGTCCTGGCCCCTCAGCTGCTGATCCAGCTTCTTGTTAATGCTCACCCTGGGAGGCAGCTGGTGATGGCTCAAAGACTTAGGCCCTGCCACCCACATGGGGAACCCAGATTGAGTTCCAGGCTCCTGGCCTAGCCCTGGCTCTGCTGGGCATTTGGGAAGTAAACCAGCAGATGAAAGATCTCTCTTCATCTGTCCCTTCATCTCTCTGCCTTTCGTTTTAAAAAATTTTAAAAAAGATAGACGGTTGGAATTTTCAGCCTCAACCTTCATCCTCCACAGAAGACAGGGCCCGATCATCAGCGATCAATGATTTAATCAATCACATATATGTAATGAAGCCTCCATAAAAACCCAAAAGGACAGCATTCAGAGAGCTGTATGTTGGTGATTACGTGGCAGTATATACCTTGCCCTGTGCATCTCTTCCATCTGGCTGTCCCTGAGTTGCATTCTTTTACAATAAACTAGTAATCTAGTGAATAAACTGTTTTCCTAAGTCCTGTTAGTAGTTCTAGCAAATATCACCCCTGGTGAGGGGACCAGGGGAACCTCCAATTTATGTTGAGGCAATCAGAATATAGTTGACAACCCAGACCTGAAATTGGTATCTGAAATGGGGATAGTCTCTTGAGATCCAGCCCTGTGCTGATGCCAGACAGATAGTGGCAGAACTGATGAGTGATGAAATGCCTTGTTGCAATCCACAGAGAATTGGAGAATTATTTGCTGTGAGAAATTCCCCTACAACCACACCCACCATCACGTTTGGTACCAGAAATAAAATACTGAGTATAGTTTGAGTATTGAAAAAAAAAGTATTCTTCCTATTTAACAGGCAAACTAGACTATGTTGTTTAGGGAAATACATAGGGGACATAAATAAAGAAAAACAAAAAAATAATTATTACAAAATTGAGCTAGTGAGGGAAATAAAGAGGGTTTTGAGATATATACATGAGGTGCTAATAAAGGTCTGTGTATTGACCTGTGTAGTTGAGTTACTTCAGTGTTCACCTTTTTTTTTTTTTTTTGACAGGCAGAGTTAGTGAGAGAGAGAGAGAGAGACAGAGAGAAAGGTCTTCCTTCCGTTGGTTCACTCCCCCAAATGGCTGCTATGGCCAACGCTGCACCGATCTGAAGCCAAGAGCCTGGTCTCCCATGTGGGTGCAGGGCCCAAGCACTTGGGCCATCCTCCACTGCCTTCCTGGGCCATAGCAGAGAGCTGGACTGGAAGAGGAGCAACCGGGACAGAACCAGTGCCCCAACCAGGACTAGAACCCGGGGTGCCGGCACCGCAGGCAGAGGATTGGCCTAGTGAGCCAAGGCGCTGGCCTCAGTGTTTGCTTTATAATTACTGATTTACTGTCCATACATATTTTTTGTGTTTTTCTTTTTATTATATTTCAAATTCAGGAAGAGTTTTGTTCATAGGTCCTCCTTGAACAAACCAAGCTCAGTATGAGCTCTTCCTCTACTGCCTGTACTGTGGTCTCTAACAATTACTATCTATGCCTTTTATGGGAAACTCATCACATCTACACTGCCTTGATTAGAGTTATTTATGCAAAGCTTCTGAAGGATCTAGACTATATCTCACAATTGGTAATTAGCAAAAATAGTATTTGCAGCTTACATTTACTTAGTGTTAACCATTTATAGGCATAACCTTAATCTTTGTAATAATTCTGTAAGTTATTATTAGTTTCATTTTATAGATGCTGAAGCTTAGAGAGGTTAAGCAATCTGTACATGGGAACAGGTTTCAAGTAGTAACCTTGGATTTTGAACTCATAAACTTTTGTTCAACGCTATTTTGTTACATATGTATTCTCCTCTACTTGTATAATGCCATGCATAGAGTCCACACCCAGTAACTTTTGGGTGAAAATGGGCATAAAAGGCTATAAACTTTCACAGCAAGAACGAGATAGCACAAAAGAATATTCTTGATTTTTTTCATTTCATTAAATTTTTTCATTTCATTAAATCCTGTGGCATTTACAATTGGAAAGGTTGTAGTTCTAACTATTAAGAGATTTGTAGATGCAAAACTACAAAACTAAGTTGCTATAATATTCTATTTAGAAAAAGGGAATCCAAAAATTAAACAACATTAGATCCATCTGCTGTATTTGGGTGGCCGGTAGTCCAAAGGGCAAATAGCAGAAGTATGCCTCATAAAATACCCTGGCCACAGTGCAGATGGAACTGGGCCAAGGGGTTGCCCAGCTAGAAAGCATTATTGCTTTCCCACTATCCCAGGCAGTCCTATGGAAGCCTTCAACAATCCATCTGTTCTTCTCGTTGGACTTGGGACTTAAGGATGAATGGGATGAGGCAGTTGAGTAAGGGACAACAGCGGGCACTGCCTGGGAGGCACTGCCTCTCATTCTTGCCCTGTAGAGTTCAGGCAGCAATCTTTTTGAGGAGCCCCAAAGAAGGGAGTAGAAAGCAGCTGAAGACAATGGGTGCTTTCAGGAGTCCCCCTGGTACTCAGAGGAGAACTGAAGAGCAGAGGGAAGGTTCAAACATCCAAGGGAAAGGAAACCACATTTTGATGCACTCCAAAAACAAGGACCATGATCAAAGAATTGCTTGCTGCACTTAAAGCAAAAAGAAAGCAACAACAGGCCTTCCGCATTCCTGCCTTTCGATGCTAGGCTGTCCTCTTCACTTGAAGATGAAGAGCATAGCTGCTCTGCCTCATCACTCCCAGCCCCCAGCTCCGAGGGACAATTGAGCTGTGTCTCTGGCATGTGTGGAGCTGCAGGTCATGGCCATATGTAACGAGAACATTCATTCTCCACAGGCACTACAGGACTCTTCAAAACGCCCTTTGTGTCACTGTGCCTTCCCTCCACCCCCTTGACACTAATTTAATCAAGATGTCTTTCTAGCTCATAGATGGGATGGACTCGTCAGTTCCGCATTCCTCATGGCATTAGGGCTTCACAGCCAAATATGTGGAGTTGAAACCAGTGTATTGAGGAGACAGGGTCAGGGTCCCCAAGCCAGAGCATACCTACCCTCTGTGTAAACTCTGGGCATAAAGAGTATACTAGGGCCGGCGCCGCGGCTCACTAGGCTAATCCTCCGCCTTGCGGCGCCAGCACACTGGGTTCTAGTCCTGGTCGGGGCGCCGGATTCTGTCCTGGTTGCCCCTCTTCCAGGCCAGCTCTCTGCTGTGGCCAGGGAGTGCAGTGGAGGATGGCCCAAGTGCTTGGGCCCTGCACCCCATGGGAGACCAGGAGAAGTACCTGGCTCCTGCCATCGGATCAGCGCAGTGTGCTGGCCGCAGCGCGCCAGCCGTGGCAGCCATTGGAGGGTGAACCAACGGCAAAGGAAGACCTTTCTCTCTGTCTCTCTCTCTCACTGTCCACTCTGCCTGTTAAAAAAAAAAAAAAAAAAAAAAAAAAAGAGTATACTAGGTTGGCCGGCGCCGTGGCTCACTTGGTTAATTCTCCGCCTGTGGCGCCAGCACCCCGGGGTTCTAGTCCCGGTTGGGGCCCCGGATTCTGTTCCAGTTGCTCCTCTTTCAGTCCAGCTCTCTGCTGTGGCCCAGGAAGGCAGTGGAGGATGGCCCAAGTGCTTAGGCCCTGCACCCACATGGGAGACCAGGAGGAAGCACCTGGCTCCTGGCTTCGGATCAGCACAACGTGCCAGCCGTAGCGGCCATTTGCGGGGGTGAACCAATGGAAGGAAGACCTTTCTCTCTGTCTCTCTCTCTTACTAACTACCTGTCCAAAAAAAAGAGTATACTAGGTTTGTGTAGTTCTTGCAAATTTTAATTAATCCTAAATATTCAAGACAGGATGAGAAATATTCTCTTAGGCAAGCTAGAAGATATTAAAAAACAATTTTTAAAAACTCTCAACTTTATATTTTTGGATTTGTCAACACTGTTTATAGAATGAAGAATTTGAAAACAGAGCTTGTTGTCAGAACTATACCTGCCTCTTTCCCCCTACTCTCCACTCTATTTGCCCATAATTTTATAAAATTTAAAAATTTCAACTATGATACCTAAAAACCAGATTTTAACTCAGATTTGCCTTCTTAGCTGTTTATCTGGACCACAGTCAACATCCAGAAGAGTGTCAAAGTTGTGGTAAGAGATTAAACCTGCTAATGAACAAAGAAGCCACCTATAGTCCTGGAGCCCTTCCCTAACCAAGTAATCAAAATGATCAGATTCCTGGTCGGGATGGTCTTTTCCTATGCTTTGTTTTCTCCCAAAGAGGGCCTCACTGCACAGCACCACTTTCTTGAGTTGGTTTGAAGACACCAAGTCGGACCTCTGAAGCATAAGTCTTGTGGGCCAGGAGTCCAATGTACTTGAGGATGGTGTGAGGCAGGCTGGGGGGGAGGGTGGGTACTGAGGCAGTGATCTGAATGTGTGTTGAAATTCCTCTGCCAACCACAGATTCATCCACCTGTCATGCTCTCCCACCTGGGACATGTAATTCATTCCCTCCAACATCTGCACACCAGTTTAGCCCGCTTGCAGCAGCAGCAACAGATATATATGCAACAGGCTACTGTACAACCCACAGGGGGATTTTCAGAAACCCGGCAGAATTCCAGAGTATAAGAAGGGTGTACCCTTCCAAGCTTTTAGAGCAAAAAGCTCAACTCCCTCTTCTCAATTTCCTCCCCTTCCTGCCTAGGTCAAGCAGGCCATTGATCTGAGGTCAAGAACAACCCTAAGTGCTTAGGCCAATTCTAAAGATCTCTTCAAGAATTCTGTGACCTCCATGAAATTCCTAGTCATGAAAAACTCCAGCTCCTTTGCAAAGTTATACTGAAAAAGTTCATCACCCTCCAATAAACAAGTGCCCCACTGTGCTGCTCCTAAGGTAAGACCTGAGCCTTGCACCCTTTCTCCCCTTTTTGCTGGCTTGCTTATTTTCTCTATTTCCGTGGAAAAGCGTGTAAGAAGTACTTCCCTGACACTCTCAAATCATAAGTCTATAGCCTTGGGTTTTATGTTAGGAGAGAGAGTATTTATTCTGAATCCAAGAGAAAATGATATTAGCCAAGCCAGTAAGTGGCAGAAATTTGGGGAAGGTCAATGGCGGCCGGTTCTGGGCTATGGTGAATGGCATCTCAATTGAGCACATCCTATAACCAAATGGTGAGCATGTCAACCAGTTCTGGGCTGAACATCAGGAATTTGGTGCAAGAGATATCCAGATGTAGTAACACCTTGCAAAATTTCATTTAAAGAGATCTACCATATATCCAAGTCAGCTGCTCTAGTTCTTAGAAAAGTCACTCAGAGGTTATACAGATACTTGATAATCTTGAGAAAATGTGATTTTGTTTTCCTGTCTCAATTTTCCCAGCATTTAAATCTATAGCACAAAATCTAAATCCTGTTCAATCTGGTTCCAAATACAGCTGGAACGCCGCTCCCATTTTCTCTATCCACCCCCTCACTGCCTTAGTTCAGCACCCCATTAACTATCAGATTAACTACCACAATAGCTCTCTAACTTGCTCTCGCTTTTCTAATCTTTCTCGCATCCAAACATCTCAGGATAATCCTTCTAAGAGGTAAATCTGTCCATGGCCCTCTCTTGGTAAAACTTATTACTGGATCTTTAGTATCTTTAGGTGCTAAAATGTAGTGGGCAAGGGATGAGGAGAAATAGAGTATTTATATAGTCTTATAGTAACCTTTCAAAGGGAAAGATATTAAACTGACAGTAAAGAAAGCTGGGAGACCCCTTCCCTAACCAAGAAATCAAAATGATCACCATTAATGGGACAAGTGAACAAGTGCCTCTTGATTTAATGCGCTGAGAAGAATATATCACTTTTGTTGTATTCTTGCCAACACTGCTTATCCAGAATCAAATTATGAAGAAATGTTAGACAAACCAAAACTGAGGGATGTCTACAAAATAACTGGCCAATACTCTTCAAAATTTTCAAAATCAAGGGCTTTTGGCCTAGTGGTTAAGATGCTAGTTAAGCTGCTCATATCCCACATCAAAATATTTGGTTGATTCCTATCTCCAGCTTCTGATTCCAGTTTCCTGCTAGTGTAGACCTTAGGAGGCAGCGGTGATGGCTCAAATAATTGGGTTCCTGACACCCATGTGGGAGACCTGGATTGATTTCCAGGAACACAGCTTTGACCCCAGATGCTGTGGGCATTTGGGGAATAAACCAGTGGATGGAAACTCTATCTGTCTCTCTGTTTCTGCCTCCTCTTAGCCTTTCAAAAAATGTCTGGGGCAGGCATTTGGTCTAGCAGTTAAGACTTAGGTTGCGACACCTGCATCCCACAGCAGAGGGCCTGGGTTTCAGCCCTGGCTCTGTTCTTGGTTCCAGCTTCTCGCTAACATGTTCCTTGGGAGATAGAAGATGATGGTTCAAGTGGTTGAGTGCCTGACATCCAAATGGGAGACCTAGACTGAGTTTTTGGCTCCCAGTTTTGGCCTGGTTCAGGTTCAGCTGCTGAGGGTATTTGAGAAATGAACCATGGGAGCGTGCTCACTCGCTCTCTCTGCTTTTCAAATAAAACAAATGAAGAAATTTTAAGTGTCAAAATCATGAAAGAAAAAGCAAAACAAAAGAATGTTTAAAGATTATACGGTTCACCTCAACTCCATGTTGACCCGGAATTGAACCTGAACCAGACTCCAAATCAGAAATTGTATGTTAGTGGAGCAATTATTGAAATCTGAAGATCAGTAGTAGATAATAGTATTGTTTCAATGTTAATGTCCTGATTTTGATCATTGTATCATGGCTGTAAGGCATTTTAATATTTGGGGAATTTTGCTTAAGTGTACATAGGAAGTTTTGTACATTTTTTGGTGCACTTTAAGTATGAAATTATTTCAAAATGAAAATTAAAACAACAACAACATTATGGAGGCTTCTATTTCATTAGCTTTGGAGTACAAGCTTTTCTGTGTGGCATTCATGCTTTGCCTACTTCCTTGGCCTTATCACTTGCCATGTCCCTTGCAAGGGATGGGTTTTTAGCCATCCTCAGCTAGTTCTGGAACACTCTTCGCTTGTTTACATTCCCTTATTTTCTGCATAAGCAATTCTACCTCCTAGGAATCCCTATTCTCCCCTCCCCCATATCACCACTCTCTGTACAACACCAAAAGACTTTATGAGACAAACCTCACCTCATGTTTCCATTCACTGAAGAACCCATTATGCACTGTATTATTGTGGGCCTGCTTCTCCCACTAGATTTTGTGCTTCTACGTTAGGGGCCATCTTCATTTTCTCAGCACATAGTAATGTGCTGTGCAGAGCCAGAACTCAATTAACCATGTGTTGAGTGACTGTATTGTCTACACTCAGAACCATCCTAATACCCCACAGCTGTATGGTGTCTAATGGTTTGCCAAGCATTTTCATAGAAATTCCCTCACTTAACTACGGAATTTTAGGGAAAAATCATAGTGTGAGAGCTGGGATAAGACCCTCACTCCAAGATCAGAATCTTTTGAGATTCATAAACTGCAACAAGGGCTCTTTCCTCCAAATCAATAAACAGCACAGCACGCATGCAGGCAGAACTGCTTGGGCCTGATGTGGTGATTGGGGATTTGATAAAGGCTTGCTAAACCATTTATCATTTATTTATTATGAATCGCCAGGGAGCAGCACCTCAATTCCTTATTTCGTTCAGGTTGAACCTGAATAAGGTATGACTCTAAGGCCTGGTCTAACCAAGACACATGACTGCATCTTGTGAGGAATGTGTAGCCAGAAAACAAGCATCATAAATGAGAAGGCCTGATTTTCCACCTACGAGATCTCTCATCCAGAGAGAGCAGGAGCCTGGCTTTCCTCCAGAGCTGGTGGGAGGATGAGGCAAAGACAGCATAGCCCCGAGCTATGTGGTATCAGGCCAGAGGCAACACGCTCAGATCACATCCTTACATCTAACCTGGAGAGGAAGCCTCTCCATGTGTCAGAAATCATCTGCTCTGATTACAACACCCTTTTTAATCTTCCTGGCCCATGAGGGGATATGCACTGATAACTTTAATAATGACAGCAGGTGCAATTAATTTCCATTCCTACTCTTCTTATATTGTTACGTGAAGGGGACTGGAAGGACAGAATTAAACTCCACCAGGGCTTCCGCCTGAAGCTCTGAACCAGGCTGCTCCCCCCTCAGCAGGGGACACCTCATCCTGTTTCTTTGGAAGGACCCATGCTGACCTATGAATGCCTGATAAACCTTTGTGACCTTGAGGGCAGGGCTAATTCTTTTGACTGACTACAACATTAAATTAAAATCTCCAGGCAGGATTTTTTTTTTTTTTTTTTTGACAGAGTGGACAGTGAGAAAGTGAGAAAGAGAGAGAGAGAGAGAGAGAGAGAGGTCTTCCTTTGCCGTTGGTTTACCCTCCAATGGCCGCCGCACCGCGCTGATCCTATGGCAGGAGCCAGGTGCTTCTCCTGGTCTCCCATGGGGTGCAGGGCCCAAGCACTTGGGCCATCCTCCACTGCCTTCCCGGGCTACAGCAGAGAGCTGGCCTGGAAGAGGGGCAACCGGGACAGAATCCGGCGCCCTGACTGGGACTAGAACCCAGTGTGCTGGCGCCGCTAGGTGGAGGATTAGATCCAGGCAGGATTTTATATGAGTCTAATGGACATAGTATTAAGCAAGATTTAATCAAAACAATATTAAAATATTTTGTTGCTTCAAAGAAGAGTATGTATTTTATTGATCAGTGTGTTCTACATTTAATATATTTCTAATGTGAGTTTTTAATGACTCTATCAAATTTTTTTTTTAAATAACAACTTAAAGACAACTAGAAAAGGATATCTTGATTTGTGCAACATTTTTCTTCCAAAGCCATTTCATAACCTGTGTCATTGTTATCCTTACAGGATATCCAGGAGGCAAAATAGGCAAGTATGCTTCTCCTCCAGTTTATAGTTGGGCACATGGAAGTCTGGGAAGATCAAATTCTATGTAAGGCTGAGGGAAGGTAATGCTAGAGTCAGAAGCAAATTTTTAAACTCCCTGTCTCAGGCTTACTTATTCCTTCTCATTAATAGCTGAAGAGGTAAAAAAAGTACCTAAAATTTTAGAAGAGATTGTGTTGAGAGCATCAGTTTCCCAAGATTCCAAAACCCAAATTTAATTCTCAGACCCCATTCTTTTTGGCCCTTTCATAAAACCCATCATCGAGTCATCTGCTCACTTACATTCTATAAACCATATTATCCTCAGGTTCCTGTTGTCCATTTTAATTTATATTCCCTTCTTTGTTGCCCCTTTCAAGTCCTCTCTCTTGGCCTCAACTATCCTTTACTCTGAATACTCACTTTCAAGGCTTCAACTGTCAGTTTTAGATGGCTAATTTTCAAATCTCCCTTCAACTCTCACCCTCACTAACTTTTCCCTTTACCACGTCTAAAACTACATTCACAAAATGTGGTGTCATGTCTTGGAGAGAAAATTGAATAGAACTTAGAAGACCTGGTAGGCTGGGTCTGACCTCCATTACTACCTGGCAGGGTGACCTAAGGCTCCCGGATTCTGCACTAATTACAGAGGCTCTCCCACATACCCTCCTCAATAAATGGCAACTCCAATGTCCAGTTACTCTGGCCAAAATGAATGAGGCCATCTTTGCTCTTTTTCTCACACCCCATATTCAGTGCATCAGGAAATTCAATCATCTCCATATTCCAAACACATCCCAGAATTTGACTCCTTCTCACCATTGCCATATTATCTCTTGCCTGAATTAGTTATGGAAGCCTCCATTACTGGTTTTCCCTACCTGCTTCCACCTTGTTCTTCCTTCAGTCTTCTCTTAAAACAGAAGCCAGAATAATCCCACTTACACAGGAGTCAGACTGAACCACTCCTCTGTTCCAAATCCTCCAATGGCCTCCACTCCCAGCCCATACCTGGCTCCAACCATTTCTTCAATTGCCCACTATGCCCGGGCCTACTTGCACCTTCTATAGCCAAATAAACACATTCTCATCTTATGGCCATATCGTGCACTGTTTTTTCTTCCTGAAATCCCTTCCTCAGAGAACTAAACAGTAAAAACCCTCATTTTCTCAAGAATCAGCTCAAATACTAACTTAGCAGTGAGGCTTTGCCTACACAATCTATATAAAATAGCAATAAATCTAGCACTTTCATCTGTTTTACCCTCTTTTATAACAATCTCATCAATTTACTGATTTATTTGTGTATTATCTGTTTCTCCTAAGCTCCATGCAGGCAAGGACTTTTTTGTTACCTGCTGTTTTCCAAGCACAGTGCCTGGAACACAGGAGGCACCTTGTTAACATGCTGAATGACTAAAAGAGTTTTAATTCTTCCCTAGCATTTACCTCCTCCTATATCCTATCAGGTCACCCACTCCTCTCTATAATGCATTGCCCTGTCTCTTAGTAAATCTCATTCTTTTAGTTTCCATTGCCACTATCCAAGAACTAGATTCTATTATTCCCCTGATCAGCAATAGCAAGCTTCCAAACAGCTTCTTCCATCCTAAACCACAATGAACACTGCAGCCAATGTCATTGGAAACCATGCATGGTTTCCAAGATTTCACTGCTGTGCCTAAAATGATCAATGTCTCTCTGACCTTTAGCTCCAGGTCCTTGAGTTAGCATCCAAAGCCTTCCACACCCGGGCTCCAAGCTCTTCCCACATATTTCTCCCATTGCTGGTCAAAGGGAAGCCTCTGTGCTATCATATTGGTCTCATGGGTGGCATCTCCAGTGGGGACAAAGAGGCAGGGAAGGAAGTCAGTAACTGATAATATGGAAACTTTCAACAGATATTTCCATAAGAAAACAGATGAACTGAGACTCAAGGCAGCAGGTAATTAAAAGAACATCAGCCTAATTCTTTCCCCTGTCTGAAGACTGACTCACTTCTCATGAATCTGTTCCTTTTCCAGACTCCTATAGATGACTAATTATCTGTAATATTCATTGTCTTAAGTTGTAAACTGCTGCAGAAGTCTATGGCCTGTCTAGCCAACTGAGATCTCAGAAATCTAAGATCTTGAGCCATGTTTTTAGATTGTTCTGCAGCCATTTTATAGTGCCATCTTGAACAATCAGCAATCATAGATAATCGAACAATATTGTTAAATTGAACTGAATGGACTGGTAGTGGTTACTTGTGCTTCTGGATTTAAATAAAGCAATGCTTTTTTCTCTTTCTTTCTTTCCTTTTAAATAGTCCCTGAAGGAAGGGTCAGGTAGGCTATGCAATTTTTCCTTGCCTGAGAACTTAAAGGCTCAGAAAGGTCATTGACTCAGAGAGCAACAGTAAGAGAACGCTTTTTTCTAATCCCCACCCTCAAAATGAACATCAAAAGGAAAACAAGGTCATGGGAAGAGGCAAGGCAGGAAAGGATGCAATGCTTATGTGGGCAGAAGGCTTGGATTATCTTGGCTTTGGAGAAGAGGTGATTAAAGCTAGAGACCAGATCTCCCAGTCTGCTTTCTGTATTTCCTTTCCATCCTATAAAATAATACACTGCTAAGAAAAAAAAAAAAAAAAAAAAAGACTAGCTTAGAGGCACAAAGACCATCCTAGCTGGGAGAAGGTATTGGATACACACTCTGCTCCAGGAACATAACAAGACACCAGCTGGCTAGAACACAGTTCTCCAGAGAACTTTCTTCCCAGGTGGTACTGATTCACTCTTAAAGGAAGGACCATGAGTAATATCCTTCAATGTAAAGATGAGGAAACTGACACTCATCACAGTGAAAGAACTCCATGGAGCCAGCAGGGTTCAATGTCAGGAATAGCTCTGAGCTTCAGATTCCCAGCTGAGCTCAAAGACAAGGAAGAAAGCAGAAGAGGAAGAAAGGAGGAAACATAAGGGGAAGAGCCTTCTTTGTTTTATAATAAGTGGAAGTAGAGTATTGTCAAATAAACACATAGGCTACATAGTCACCCTTTATAAAAAGTGACTCCCAATATCAATGACATTCTGGACTGCTTACAGATGTACAAGAACAGGGGACAGAGTCAAGACAACATCACCAAAGTACCATAAGGGATGTATGAATAAACTGTGGGATAGCCAGAAGAGAGAATGATGTATAGTCATAAAGAGCAATGTCTTTAAATAAAATGCAGTGATATGGAAAACATGTTCACTCAAAATGTTAAATCAAAAAAAATTTATCTTCATTTTATTTTTCCCCAGAAATCTTTTATTTAAGAAATACAAACTTGATGTGTTTTATGAATACAACTTTAGGAATGTAGTGATACTTCCCCTCCTCTTCTGCCTCCCTCTCCTACTCCCATTCTTATTTTTTATTAAGATCTATTTTCAATTAACTTTATACATATACGATTATACTAAGTAAAGAGTTCAACAAATTATATGAAATAAAAAAACTGGTCCTCAACAGTCAAGACAATGGCTGTTCAAAGTCATCACATCTCAAAAGTGTTAATTTCACTTCTACAGATTACCTTTTAGGTACTTTATTAGTTATCACAGATCAGGGAGAACATATGGTATTTGTACTTCTGAAATTGGCTTATTTCACTAAGTATGATGTTTTATAGTTTATCCATTTTGCTGCAAACAAGAGGATTTCATTTTTTAAAAAATGATGTATGTATCCCAATGGTGTACAAATAAGTACATGGTGTACATATCCCATAATTTCTGTATCTAGTCTTCAGTTGATGGGAATTTGGGTTGATTCTGTATCTTAGCTATTGGGCACTGAGCTGCAATAAACATAGGGGTACAGATAACTCTTTCATATGCTGATTTCCTTTCCCATGGATAAATTCCCAGGAGAGCAATGGCTGGGTCACATGGTAGGTCTATATTCAGATTCCTGAGGTATCACCATACTGTTTTCTACAGTGGATTTACCAGTTTACATGCTCACCAACAGTGGATTAGGGTACCTTTTTCCCCGCATCCTCACCAAATTTGTTGTTTGTTGATTTCTGTATGAAAGCCATTTTAACGGAGTGAAGTGAAAATCTCATTGTGATTTTGATTTTGATTTCCCTGACAGCTAGAGATCCTGAGCATTTTTCATGTATCTGTTGGTCATCTAGATTTCCTCTTTTGAAAAATGCCTGTTTAAGTCCTTTGCCCATTTCTTAACTGGGTTGTTTGTGCTGGTGTTATTGAATTTCTTGAGGTCTTTATATATTCTGGTTATTAATCCGTTCTCAGTTGCATAGTTTGCAAATAATTTCTCCCATTCTGTCAGTTGCCTCTTCACTTTGATAAGTGCACAGTGCAGAAGCTTCTCAATTTGATGTAATCCCACTTGCCAATTTACGTTTTGATTGCCTGTGCCTTTGGGGTCTTTTCCAAGAAGTCTTTGCCTATGCCAATGTCTTGCAGAGTTTCCCCAATGTTCTCTAATAATTTGATGGTATTCGTTCATAGATTTAGGTCTTTAATCCGTTTTGAGTGAATTTTTGTGAAGGTGTAAGGTAGGAGCCTTGCTTCATATTTCTGCGTGTGGAGATCCAGTTTATCCAGCACCATTTGTTGAATAGCTTTCCTTGCTCCAGCAATTGATACTAGCTCCTTTGTCAAATATAAGTTGGTTGTAGATGCGTGGGTTGATTTCCGGAGTTTCTATTCTGTTCTATTGGTCTATCCACCTATTTTTATACTAGTACCAGGCTGTTTTGATTATAACTGCCCTGTAGTATGTCTTGAAATCTGGTATGGTGATGCTAGTGGCTTTGTTTCTGTTGTATAAGATTGCTTTAACTATTCAGGGTCTCCTGTGTGTCCCTATGAATTTCAGTATCTTTTTTTTTTTTCTATATCAGAGGAGAATGTCCTTGGTATTTTGACCGGTATCACACTGAATCTGCAAATTGCTTCTGGCAGTATGGACATTTGAAAACACTGATTCTTCCAATCCATGAACATGGAAGACCTTCCCATTCATTTGTGTCTTCTATTTCTTTCTTTAATGTTTTGTAATTCTCATCATAGAGATCTTTGACATCCTTGGTTAAATTTATTCCAAGGTATTTGACTGTTTTTGTTCTTCAGTTTCTTAATGTGATGTATCACATTGATTGGTTTGTGAATGTTGAACCATCCCTACATACCTGGGATAAATCACACTTGGTCCGGCTGAATGATCTTTCTGATGTGGAGTTGGATTTCATTGGCTAGTATTTTGAGGATTTTTGTATCTATGTTCATCAGGGAAGTTGGTTTGTAGTGCTCTTTCACTGTTCTATCTTTTTCAGGTTTAGAAATTAAGGTAATGCTGGCTTCATAGAAGGATTTTGGGAGGATTCCCTCCCTTTCAGCCTGTAGGGTTTTTTTTTTTTTTTGGACAGGCAGAGTGGACAGTGAGAGAGAGAGACAGAGAGAAAGGTCTTCCTTTTGCCGTTGGTTCACCCTCCAATGGCCGCCGCGGTCGGCGCGCTGCGGCCGGCGCACCGCGCTGATCCGATGGCAGGAGCCAGGAGCCAGGTGCTTTTCCTGGTCTCCCATGGGGTGCAGGGCCCAAGCACCTGGGCCATCCTCCACTGCACTCCCGGGCCACAGCAGAGGGCTGGCCTGGAAGAGGGGCAACCGGGACAGAATCCGGCACCCCGACCGGGACTAGAACCCGGTGTGCCGGCGCCGCTAGGCGGAGGACTAGCCTAGTGAGCCGTGGCGCCGGCCAGCCTGTAGGGTTTCTGATGAGAAGTTAGCTGTGAGTCTGATTGAAGATCCTCTGAAAGTAATCTGGCATTTTTCTCACGTGTATTTTAGAATCTTTTTTTTTTTTTTTTTTTATGTTTTACTGTGGAGAGTTTGACTACAATGTGTCATGGTGAAGATCTTTTCTTGTCATGTGTATTATGAGTTATGTGTTTCCTGTAGTTGGACATTCCCTTCTTTCTCCAAATTAGGAAAGTTTTCTGTAATTATTTCACTGAAAATGTTTTCTAACCCATTCTTTCCTTCCATGCCTTCACGAACTCCTAAGACCCTATGTTGGGTCATTTGATAGTATCCCATAAATCCCTGACACTGTTTTTTAGTTTTCTAATTTCTTCTTCTTCTTTTTTTTTTTTTGATCTGACTATAAAATTTCCAGAGATTTGTCTTCTAACTCAGATATTCTTTCTTCTACCTCCTCAAGTCTATTCTTAAGACTTTCCACCTTATTTTTATTTATTCCATTGAATTCTTCATTTCCAACGTTTTATTTTGATTTCGTTTTAAAATCTCAATTTCATGGGAAACATTTTCATTTATGTCATATATGGATTTCTTTAGTTCATGAATTTGCTTCTGATTACTTCTATGTAATCCTACGATCAATTTTTTGAATTCCATTTTTGGCATTTCATCAATCACTTCATCTTCACAATCTAGTATTGAAGGGTTGTGTTCTTTTGGGGGTGTCATGTTGTCGTACTTATTCTTGTTTTTTGAATTGCTGTGTTTATTATTAGGCATTTGTGGTGATACTTGTTTTTTTTCCCCTGTGATGGCTTTTATCTTTGGACTGTGTCTCTGTGGCTTAGTGGAGTGTCTGCTCTTTCAGTGAATACCCAGAGGCATGTGCTGGGTATGGCCCAAGAGCTTTGTTCAGTGCTCCAGTGTGAGGGGAGTGTTCAAGGTGACACCCATGTTGGGCATGGTAAATCTTGTTTTTTTTTTTTAATCAGAGGGGAGGTTTTCTGATCTGTTGGCATATTCTCACGTTCACCACCTCTCCTCAAAGGAGACCAATGCTTGGGTGCTAGCCTCAGTGGGTACAATATTCATCTGCACTGCCACAAGAACCACACACAGGATCTGTGCAGTCCTCGGTCTGAGCATAGATCCAGCAGCAGTGACCCTCACCAGGGCATCAGGGAGCTCTGAGTGTGTGGAGCTGCCCACAGTGACTGCCCAAAGTCCCAGCCACACCCTGAGCCCTCTCACACAGCCACAGTGTTTCACAGTCACAGATACCCAGCACCCTGTTAATTCTCCAAGCCAGACTAAGGCACCTCCTCTCAGCTGGTCGCTAGGCATGCCTTACGTCCAAATGGTGCCCACCCCCTCTCATCTAGATACAGGATGCTGATGCCAGGTGGGAAGGGAGAAACATGCCCCCTCTTTTTTCCCTCTAGGTTGCCGGTGCACCATCCCCCAGAGGACTCCAAGCTGGGCCCACACAAGGTTCTTCCTGCAGCTTTATCGCCAGTGGCTTGGGTTGCTGCAGTCTGGTCTCATCTCACTCTCCAAAGCTGGTGCTGAGGTTCTTGGCTGCAGGGGTCTGAGCTGTGCTCATCCAAACCCTCCACGTAAGACCACACTATTCCCCCAATTTGAGTGGAGTTTCCTCTGCCATTTTCTCCGTAACCCTTCCCTGCAATTGACTGAACTCTCTCCACTTTTTTTTAATTATCCTACCCTAGACTAGAGCAGTAAGCTCCCTCCCAAGTCCACCTTTTTTTTTTTTTTTTTTTTTTTTTTGACAGGCAGAGTGGACAGTGAGAGAGAGAGACAGAGGGAAAGGTCTTCCTTTTGCCGTTGGTTCACCCTCCAATGGCCGCCACGGCGAGCATGCTGCGGCCGGCACACTGCACTGATCCGATGGCAGGAGCCAGGTACTTCTCCTGGTCTCCCATGGGGTGCAGGGCCCAAGCACTTGGGCCATCCTCCACTGCACTCCCTGGCCACAGCAGAGAGCTGGCCTGGAAGAGGGGCAACTGGGACAGAATCCAGCACCCCGACCGGGACTAGAACCCAGTGTGCCGGCGCCGCAAGGCAGAGGATTAGCCTGGTGAGTTGCGGCACCGGCCAAGTCCACCATCTTGAAAAACCTCGATCTTTATTTTCTAGACAAAAATGTACATGAAAAAAGATTGAAAGAAAATATACTAAAATGTTAATACTCTGAATATATTTTCTTTTATTATTTCTGTGCTGCCTCAATGTTTTTTAAAAAAGCATTATTTTTACAATTAAAAAAAAAAAACAGAAACTAAACTTGAGTTTATGACCTTTAAATTGAAAGGAAAAACAACAACAATAAAAAAAATCAAGGGGTCAGCATGGTGGCGTAGCAGGTAGAGCTGCTGCCTGTGGTGCTGGCATCCCATGTGGGCACTGGTTTAGTCCCGGCTGCTCCATTTCTGATCCAGCTCTCCGCTATGGTCTGGGAAAGCAACAGAAGATGGCCCATGTCCTTGGGCCCCTACACCCATGTGGGAAATCTGGAAGATGCTCTAAGCTTCTGGCATCAGATTGGCCCAGCTCCAGCTGTTGTGGCCATTTGGGGAGTGAACTAGCAGATGGAGCTTCATCCGGGTCTCCCATATGGGCCAAACACTTCAGCCATCTTCCATTGCATTTCCCATGCACCAGCAGCGAACGGGATTGGAAGTGGAGCAGCTGGGACACAAACAAGCACCCATATGGGATGCCTGGATCATAGTCAAGAGCTTTACCCACTATGTCACAATGCTGGCCCCTATAACTAGAAATTTCATGTTGAAGAAATGCTGGGAAAAACTGGATATAAATTCAAATAATTTTTAAAAGTACCAGGAAAAGGAAAGGAAAGAAAGACAAAATACCAACACCTCCAGGGGTTGAGCTTAAAAACAAAGGAAGATTGGATGAGGTAGAAAAACTAAGATTAGAAAAAGTGTGGTATTATAAGGAAAAAAGATGAAAATTTTAAAAAACTGAACATGCTATCTCAAAAAAAGGAAGTTTTTTTTCTTATTTTAAATAAAAATAATGTTCAGACAAGCAGGGAGAAATTTAAAGAACTCTTGACAAAGATAATGAAGCCAGGGGCAGCTGTTGTGGCACAGTGGGTTAAACTACCACTTGGTACATTCACATTCCCTATCAGAGTGCTGGTTTGAGTCCTGGCTCCTTGGCTTCTAATCTAGCTTCCAGTTAATGAATCATGGAGGCAGCAGATGATCACTCAAGTACTTGGGCCCCTGCTACCCATGTGGGACATCTGGATGAAGTTCCAGGATCCTAGCTTCAGCTTGGTCCAGTCCTGGCTGTTGCAGTTACTTGGGAAGTGCACCAGAATATAGAAGATCTCTTTCTCTCTCTATCTCACTGTTGCTCTGCCTTTCATGTGGATGAAAATTAATAAACCTGAAAAAATATAAAGAAACCAGTCCTGCATGAAGGGAAGTGGAAATAATTGGTGTCTACTCTCTCTGGACAAGTTAGGCAACAACAAAATCAGAACAGCATAATGGAAAGACAGGCATGACAGAAGAATTGAAATTGGTGATTGTAGAATGTGCAAGCCTTTAGCTCCTTGCACAAGCCCTAGTCCTTTAGCTCACCGGCTCACTGATATGACTGCCACCTTCCTGCATGCAAGCCAGCAGAGTACGGCAATGTGGAGAGAGGGCTCGAGGGAAGCCAACTGCCTAAGCACAAATCCCATTTCCCCCATCAGTCAGCTAGATAATCTTGAGTCAATTGTTTAACCTCTCTGCCCATGTTCTTATCTACAAACCAGGATGATAAAACCAGGACTGAAAGAGCTGTTGTGATGATGAAGTCAGTTAATACAAGTACAGCACTTGGCACAGTCCCTGGATGTGGATGATACTCGTTTAGTATTACTTATAATTATTATTTCTCATATTGCTGTGGATCTTATAATAAAAAATGGGTATCTAGTCAGTGTGCACACCATTAGAGTAGTTTCTCCTGAGAGTAATAAGTTTTTACAAACTACTGCCTATTTGCATGGTGCCGGATAACCTGTATTAATAATCTTCTCCTTCCTCAGAGAGGCTTCTTGCAATGAAATGTAAAAAGTAGAGATGGTAAAAAGTAACTATTCTAGAATATAACTGCTGTTTAAATGATAAGAATGACTGAATTGGCACCCACAATTTGTATGACAGTGCTGTGTGTAATACCTTACAACCAGCCTTCATCATGTGAAAACAAATCTAACTGAAATGGGGAATGCAGACTATCACCACCCTTTGCAGGGTGTTTGGGGGAAGCATCACTACTGGTGGGTTAACTAGATGTCACATATTTGCAGATGTGATTTAACACATAATATCATCTAGTATGCATTCTAAGTCAAAAACACATAGCTTGAATCCACAAGGTACTTTAGAACCAACTTCCAAGCTACAGGATCCGGGTCTCCCACACAGGACTTGGGCCATCTTCTACTGCTTTCCCAGGCCATAGCAGAGAGCTGGATTGGAAGTGGAGCAGCCAGGACTCAAAACAGTGCCCATTGCCCATATGGGATGCTGGCACTGCAGGTGGCAGCTTTACCCGCTACACCACAGTGCCAGCCCTTAAAATAAATCTTAGAAGAAACTTTTTCCGATGTCACTTCTTCCTGGTCTTATGTGAGTTTAGTTTAGTTTTTCAACAATGCATTGGAAAGAAAGCCTCCTAAAATAATGTTCATAACAACCTTATTTGTAACAGCTTCAATTTAGAAATTACCCAAACACCATCAGCAGAATGAACAAAACTGAAAGCCTCAAACCCCAGGAAGCCCCTGAGCCTCAGACACACTGGGATAGTTGGTCATCTTAGATGACTACATGGGAGACAGAATGCAAAGATCAAAGTTGCCAACTTAGACGGCTTTCACAGAATATCTTGGGCTTTCCACAGAAACCCAAGAAACGCCAGGTCTTAAGTATATGGGATATGTCCCAGGACTAAGGGTAAAATCGAAATATCACCACTGTAAGAAGCATAAAAGCAAGCTCCCACAAGTTCAAAGTGACTAATCAGTAATTTAACTGCCTATTAGAACAAAACTAAACACTCTTCAGAGAAAGATAAGCATGAGCATATCCAGAGCCTATAATGTCCACTATGTAATACAAACTAGTCAACATAGGAAAAAAATAAAGAAATATGATCCACAGTCAAGAAATCAAGAAATAGCACCTGGGGCCAGTGCTAGGACATAGTGGACTAAACCTCCGCCTGTGGCTCCAGCATCCCATATGGGAGCCGGTTTGTATCCTGGCTGCTCCTTTTCCCATCCAGCTCTCTATTATGACCCGGCAAAGCAGTGAAAGATGGTCCAAGTCCTTAGACCCCTGCACCCACGTGGGAGATCTGGGAGAAGCTCCTGGCTCCTGGCTTTGGATCACCCTAGCTCTGGCCATTGTAGTCATTTGGGGGAATGAACCAGCAGATGGAAGACCTTTCTCACTGTCTGTCCCTCTCTCTGTCTATAACTCTGCTCTCAAATAAATAAATAAATCTTTTTTTTAAAAAAGAAAGAAACGAAACAGACCCACAGAAAACATAGATGTCTGAAATAGCCAACAAGAGCTTCTAAATAATTACCATAGGAAAAGATGGATTTATGGGTAAAGAAACAGGACATTTCAGGAGACAGGTGAGTATGGAAACTGAAGAACTAAATGGAAAAGATAAAAAATGATCAAAAAGTAAAAATTACAGCATTTGAAATTAAAATCACTGGATGTTAAACTTTATATATGTCATCTAAACAGAAACACACATGAGAAAAAAAAGTTTGAAAAATATGGCGCCTCAATAAGTTGTGAGACAGTACCAAGCCACCTAATAGACATGCAACTAAAAGAAAAGAGGGAATCAAATAGAAAATAAAGTTGCCCCAATTTTCCCCATACTGTGTAAAAGTCATTATCCATAGACCCAGGATATTTAAATATTGCATTTATCAAGCCAAGTGAAAACTAAAGATAAATAAAATTTTAAGCAGTCATAAAGAAAAGATACACTATACACAGGGGAGCAACAATAAGAACCACAGGTGGGGCAGATGTTGAAGTACAGCAAATTAAGTCACTGCTTAGGATGCCTGCATCTCCTACCTCAGCTCCTCCACTTCTGATCCAGCTCCTTGGGAAGGCAGGGGATGATGGCCCAGGTGCCACCTGTGTAGGAGACCTGGATGGAGTTCCCGGCTCCTGACTTTAGCCTGGCCTAGCCTCCACAGTTACGGGTATTTAGCAAATGAACCAGCAGATAGCTCTCTATTTTTCCCCTCTCATCCTCTGTCTCTCTGCCTTTCAAGTAAATAAACAAATCTTAAAAAAAGCAAAAAGAGGCTGGCGCCGCGGCTCAATAGGCTAATCCTCCACCTGCCGCGCCGGCACTCCGGGTTCTAGTCCCGGTCGGGGCGCCGGATTCTGTCCCGGTTGCCCCTCTTCCAGGCCAGCTCTCTGCTGTGGCCAGGGAGTGCAGTGGAGGATGGCCCAGGTCCTTGGGCCCTGCACCCCATGGGAGACCAGGAGAAGCACCTGGCTCCTGGCTTCGGATCAGCACGGTGTGCCGGCCGTAGCACACCAGCCACAGTGGCCACTGGAGGATGAACCAACGGCAAAAGGAAGACCTTTCTCTCTCTCTCTCTCTCTCACTGTCTACTCTGCCTGTCCAAAAAAAAAAAAAAAAAAAAAGGCAAAAGGAACCACAGCTGACGTCTCATCAAAAACAATGGAGGCCAGGGGAACAAAACAAGAACAAGAAACCTACACTTACATTGTTGAAAGAATAGGATATGATTCAATCAAAAAGTTTTTTAAAGCAGGCAAATATTTATATTCTGTTAGAAGTCAGGTTAGTGACTACCTTTCAGGGAGCAATGACTTGAAGGGAACACTAGTAATATTCTCCTGCTTCTCTGGGTGCTGATTGTATAACTGCTTCCAGTTTGTAAAAATTTATTAAGTTGTACACAATATGTGTACTTTCTCTAAATATTTTATACTTTCATAAAAAGCTAAGGCATAAAAATTTGGGGGAAGAGATGAAAAGATCAGAGAAAATGTACCTTTATAGCTTACGACATACAGTGGGTTGTATTTACAGTAGGCATTTTACAAAAGATTGTTATTATTTATGTTATAATTATCATCCCACAGAAAGTTGGGGGAGATCTACATGGAATAAAAAAGCACTAAGTTCCCTGCAGCCAAATCTTACTCCTCAATTTGATTGTTAAGCTCTTTTTAACACCTCGCATAATGCCGTATTTACAGTATTCACTAAAATACTATTGCTGTGGTTTTCTAACAGGGTAGTGTTCAAATACAAGGTTGCATCTGGATACTTGTTTTCTGTCCACTGCACCTTTCTCTCTCAGACTGTGTTTTTCCTTTCTCTTCTGAGTCTCTAATCATCTTTTGACTTAAACAAATTGAGTTACCATTATGCCATTGGGTGTTCGAAACACAGTACCTTGAGTTCTTTTAGAAAAGGCAGAGTGATACCTAAGAACCGTAACACCAAAAGGCAAACATATACATCAACCTAAGCAAAAGACTGCAGGCATCTTTGATGCACACTTTCCCTTTCAGCTTTGTCTTTGTACGTCCAGAAGAAAGCCTGGACCACCCAGAGAGAAGCCTCAAGGAAGAGCACACAGATGCTGCTGACCCGGTGTCACAAAAACCAAAGCGGAAACACCAGAGTGACACTGGCTGCAAAGCTAGTCCGTGTTGGCTTTGGCAGCAAACCTGATGCTCCTTATCAGCAGAGATACCTTTGAAGCAGCTGGCAGCCTTCCATCCCTACTCAAACAAGCCTAGCTTCTCATCCTATTCTTTTCTTCAAAAAGAATATCTTCATTAATATTAAAGGATAAAGCTCAACTAACTGGGAATGGATTTTTGCCACCAACAAGACAAACCGGGCAACTGGAACAGCTTCTGTGAAGCCTCACGTGTGCTGCAGTGACCATGTCACCACACGGAGGGAATTCAGAGACAGACGCCAAGTGTGGCGAGGGGGACAGTGACCACGTCACCACACGGAGGGAATTCAGACAGAGACGGACGCCGAGTGTGGCGAGGGGGACAGTGACCACGTCACAACATGGAGGGAATTCAGTCAGAGACGGACGCCGAGTGTGGCGAGGGGGACAGTGACCACGTCACAACATGGAGGGAATTCAGTCAGAGATGGATGCCGAGTGTGGGGAGGGGGACAGTGACCATGTTATAATACGGAGGGAATTCAGTCAGAAAAGGACGCTTAGTGTAGTGAGTGGGGAGAGGTATGGTGGACAGGGAAGCGTAGAGAGTGTTAAATCATTCCTTCTCCCAAAGATGTCTTCAAAAGAAACTCTTTCTCAAGGGGGCAGAACATAGTAACACAAACTTTGGAAAATCATTCTTATTCTATTCACTCAAATGCACAGTCGTTCCGGGTATCAAAATCCACAGATCAAGTCCCTCATATAAAATGGAATATCTGCATATAACCAACACATACCTCCTCCAGTATGCTTTAAATAATCTCTAGCTTAGCTGTAATACCTACTATAATATAAATGCTAAGTAAATGGTTATACTGTACTATTTAGGGAAGAATCCCAAAAAGGAAAAATCAGCACACTTTCAGTACAGAGGCAATTTTTTTCTCCAAATATTTGCAGTCTGCAGTTGAACCCATGGATACATGGGCCTACTGCACCTCTCTGGGATGTTCAACTATACCAACATTGTAGGTCAGTTCTTATTAATGACACTAACTCCACGGAACCCGCCTCCTTGCAGTATCATCATCTTCTTGTCTCATAATGTCAATCAGCTGGCCTCAAAGATGCCAAAGGAAATTCTACCCCGTCCAAAGGGAATAAACAGTTAACCCATATGACAGAAGTTTAAATCTCCTTTATCGTCTTTTACTGCCAAATTCATTTCCTTGGTGGCAAAGGAACTGGTTATGACTGGTTATGGCAATTCTCTTATGGCCAACGTATGAATGGTAAAAGGATATGTTTGACATCAGAACACCTGACAGAAAAGTACTAATTGAGACTCTCACATTCCTTCCTCAGCACTCTTCTGGCATTCCCCACTTCCAGCAGAGTGAAGGAAACCAGATTCACCCTTCTTTACTCTCCAAGAATAAAGCAGGAAACCACAACACGTTGCCTAGAGACAGTGGCCTGGGTGTTGCTTCAACACCGTCTGTGTCAGGGGCAAATGTGGCCCACATACAGACAGGCTCCTGTGTCTTTGGAGGTTCTCTGTGCTCTTCAATTTCTCCAAGATGATTCTCCACCCAGGCCCTTTTCCAGAGACTTTGATTCAATTTCACCAGGATGGGGTGTTAAGACAGGTGTATTTTTTTTTATCTTTGTGATCTTTTAAACAAACTTTATTGAGATAACATTTACAAACAGTGAGTGGTTAGTATGATAAGTTTTGATAAATACACCACCATAGCCAAGAATACCTAACAATTTCGGGGCCAGCACTGTGGCAAAGTGGGTAAAGCGATCGCCTGCAACACTGGCATCCCATGTGGGCACTGGTTTGTGTCCCAGCTGTTCCATTTCCAGTCCTGGAAAAGCAGTGGAAGATGTCCTAGGTATTTGGACCCCTACATCCATGTGGGGGACCTGAAGCTCCTGGCCCCTGGCTTTGGCCTGGTCTAGCCCTGGCCATTGCGGCCATCTGGGGAGTGAACTAGCAAATGGAAGATATATTTCTTTCTCTGTCTCCCCCTCTCTCTACCTCTTTCAATATAAATAAGTGAATCTTTTTTTTTAAAAGATTACATAACATTTTCATAAATCTATGTATTCTCTTGTGTCTCTTTCCAGTCAAACCTTTATCCCTACCTCCAAGGCCATCACTAATCTGTTTCCTATACTATAGATTAGATTTGCCTTTTCTAAAATTTCATATAAATGGAATCAAACAATATACTCATTATGCTTGGCTTCTTTATATCAGCATAATATATTACATTGTATCTATCAGCAGTTCATTTCTTACTATTACTGAGTACTCACATATGTATATATCACAAAATGTTTTTTCCAATCATTCACTGATGGACATTTGGTTTGTTTTCAGTTTAGGCCACTATGAACAAATATTAGTTTCATCTGGCAGCTGTAACAAATCACTGCAAAGTTAGTGGCTTGAAACAACACACATTTATTCTCTTACCATTCTGAAGGTCAGAATTTCAAAACCCATTTCACTGAGCTGAAACCAAGGTGACAGCAGGGTTGCTCTTACTTGGGAAGTGTTCAGGAAGAACCCATTTCCTTGCCTTTCCCAGCATCTACAGCTACATTCCTTGGCCCGTGGCCCCCTCCTCCATCGTCAAAGCTAACGGCATAGCATATACTGTCTATGACTCTGCTCCATCGCAGGCCCTCCTCTTCTTTATCTGTACTTTCCCTCTTACAAGGACACTTAAGACTGCATTTAGGGCTCACCTGGATAATCGAGCATAATATCCTATCACAAGATCCTCAAATTTATCATACCTGTAAAACTGAATATGGATAAGGTAAGATTCACCAGATTCCAGAATTAGGAGATCGGAAAGGGGGACAATTGTAGCCTACCAAAAAATCTATCATGAATATTCAGGTACAAATCCCTTTGTAAACAAAGGCTTTTTATTTCTCTTGGGTAAATACCTAGAAATATCACTGGATCATACTGTAAGTACATGTTTAACTTCCTAAGAAACTGTCAACTATCATCCAAAGTGGTCTTACCATTTCAAATTCTCACCAGCAATATGAAAGTTCCACCCAGCCCAACAAACTAGGTGTTACCAGCCATTTTCATTTTAGCCATTCGAATGAGTTTGTAGTATATCTTCTTTTTTTTTTAAAAGATTTATTTATTTACTTGAAAGTCAGAGTTACACAGAGAAAGAGGGAAAGGTAGAGAGAGAAAGAGAGGTCTTCCATCTGCTGGTTCACTCCCCAGTTGACTGCAATGGCTGGACCTGTGCCGATCCGAAGCCGAGAGCCAAGATCTTCTTCTGGGTCTCCCACGTGGATGCAGGGGCCCAAGGACTTGGACCATCTTCTATTGCTTTCCTAGGCCATAGCAGAGAGTTGGATTGGAAGAGGAGCAGCCGAGATTAGAACCGGCGTTGGCATGCTGGCACTGCAGAAGGCAGCTTTCCCCACTATACCACAGTGCCGGCGCCTATAGTATATCTTCATAATATTTTAATTTATATTTATCTGATGATTAATAATATTGAGCATGGTTTTCATGTGCTGATTGTATATATATATTGTCGTTGGTGAATTTTCTGTTAAAAACTTTTCACCCTTTTTTTAAAAATTGGAAAGTCTGTATTATTGAGTACTAAGAGTTTCTTAGTTTCTACATTCTGATATAAGTCTTTGTCAGATATATGTTGTTATGGTTTGCTGTGTTCCCCAAAGCTCATGTGCCGGAAACTTAAGAACTAATGCAGCAAGTGTTGAGAGGTGGCCCCTGTCGCTCCCCCTCTTCATGGAGGAACGACACTAAACCCTGCCTAGGCTTCATATCCGAGTCACGGCACCATTATGTCGCTCCCCGTCTTCGTGGAGGAACGACACAGGACCCTGCGCTGTTCTTTCATCTGCTCGGCCCTCCCCGGGTTTGCTGCTGGTTCTTCCCGGGTTGGCTACCGTCCCTTCCACCTCCGTGGAAGGGCGGTTCCCCCTGCCACCTTCCCCACTTCCGCGGGGGAGCGGCACACCGCCGGCCGGCTCTCTCGGGGGCTGCACAGGTGTTCCCCTTAGATGTTCCTGGTGCATGTTGTCTCTCTCCTCCTTTATAGTCCTCCTCCGCCAATCCCAACTCGGCTGCCCACACGCCGAGTACGCTGCTCTCCTCCAATCAGGAGCAGGATCAGCTCCTGGAGGTCATCACTCAAGTTGGCAAGAGGCAGCTGCGTAGAAGCTGTTTTCTCCTCTCCCAGCATCATATTGTGGGAGAGCAGATGCATAGAATAAGTCTTAATTCCAGTAACTCAGTCCAGTCCGGGTTGCTCCCCACAGATCCCCCTTTCTTTTTATTTTTTGGCGTTGATACGCGCCTGTCTTCGGTGTCCCGCGGCACACACTCTGCTCTGCTTGCTAGAGTTGCCCACAGGTGCTTACAAGTCCTATCAATCAGGCAAACCGAATCCGGGTCCTCTCTTCGCCATGTTGTGAGGAGGTTTTTAGGCGCTGATGCGTGCCTGTGTTCGGTGCCCTGCAGCGCATGCTCTACTCTGCCTGCAGGTGCTTACAAGCCCTATCAGGCAAACCGAATCCAAGCCCTCTCATTGCCGTCTTGTGGGGAGACTTATTGGTGTTGATTCGTGCCTATCTTCGGTGACCTGCAGCTCATACTCTGGTCGAGCTGCCTGCTGATGCTTACTGCCTTACTAATCAGGCAGACCGAATCCAAGCCTTCTCATTGCGGTATTGTGGGGAGACTTATTGATGTTAATTCGTGCCTGTCTTCGGTGATCTGCGGCGCATAAGCTGCTAGCCGCCCACAGGTGCTCACCACCTCCCTAATCAGGCAGACCGAATCCAAGCTCTCTCATTGCCATGTTGAGGGGAGGCCTTATTTTTCTCTATTTCTCTATCTCCGGGCATTCCTATCTCTCCTATTTTACTTCTATCTGCCAGCATTCCTATTTCTCTCATTTTACTTCTAAACTTCTGTTTCTCTTATCTCCGTGGCTTCCCGGTGCCCGCCCCGAGGCTGCTTCTCGACGGCTTCCCGGCTCTGAGCCACTTCAGCCCGCGCTTCTCTCATCTGCGCGGCTTCCCGGTGCCCGCCCTGCGGCGGGCTCCCGGCTCTGCGCGGCTCGGCTTCGCGCGCACACTCCACGGTCTCCACGCCCTTCGCGTCCGCACCACGGCCTCGCGCCAGCCCCGCGTTCCCTATCTATTCACGCCCCGTGCTCTCTGCACACGGTGGCTTCCGCGAATCACACAGCGTAGCTCACGTTTCCGCCACTGGTATTCAATCCAAGTTCCCCAGACTAACCTGGTGAATTCCAACCTGGCGGCCCACATCTCTGCCTCTGGTTCCAGATCTTCGCCTCTTGCTCCTCGGGCTGACTTGAAGAATTCCAAGCTGGTTTACGTCTCCACCTCGGCCTGCACTCGCGGCTTCATCCTCCCTAACATTTTTCTCTACCCGGTATGTTTCCCTAAGTTTTCTTCCAACAATATTCCTCCCTCATTTCTCCTGGCCTCTCCCCACAGTCCGTATCCAAGTCTAAGTTTCTTATAGGTTTCACTTTCACTTTCAACCTGCAGTCCGTATCTGAGTCTAAGTTTCTTCTTGCTTTCACTTTAAATCCTAACTTCTTTCCCACAGTCCGTATCCGAGTCTATGCCTAGGCTTTCGATAGCTTCTTCCGGCACCTTTTCTGTCTGGCTTTTCCCTAGGCTCTTTGCTAGTCTCTCTCTCTGGTATTTTCCACTTCTTCCCGTTTCTTCCCTCCTAAGTTTCCTATCCGAGTCACGGCACCATTATGTTGCTCCCCCTCTTCATGGAGGAACGACACTAAACCCTGCCTAGGCTTCATATCCGAGTCACGGCACCATTATGTCACTCCCCGTCTTCGTGGAGGAACGACACAGGACCCTGCGCTGTTCTTTCATCTGCTCGGCCCTCCCCGGGTTTGCTGCTGGTTCTTCCCGGGTTGGCTACCGTCCCTTCCACCTCCGTGGAAGGGCGGTTCCCCCTGCCACCTTCCCCACTTCCGCGGGGGAGCGGCACACCGCCGGCCGGCTCTCTCGTGGGCTGCACAGGTGTTCCTCCTTTATAGTCCTCCTCCGCCAATCCCAACTCGGCTGCCCACACGCCGAGTACGCTGCTCTCCTCCAATCAGGAGCAGGATCAGCTCCTGGAGGTCATCACTCAAGTTGGCAAGAGGCAGCTGCATAGAAGCTGTTTTCTCCTCTCCCAGCGCCATATTGTGGGAGAGCAGATGCATAGAATAAGTCTTAATTCCAGTAACTCAGTCCAGTCCGGGTTGCTCCCCACAGCCCCTATAAGAGGTAATGAGGTCATGGGGCCTCTGTCCTCTTGAATGGATTACTACCATTATTATAGGAGTGGGTTAGTAATGGACAGATAAAAGGATAAATTCAGCCCCTACTGCTTCCCTCTTTGATGCATGTGATATCTTCCACCATGTCATGATACAGAGAGAAGGCCCTTGCCAGATGTGAATTTGTTAACCTTGGACTTCCTGGCCTCCAGAACTATAATAAACAAACCTCTTTCTTTACAAATTATCCAGCATTAGATATTCTGTCATAGCAGCACAAAACAGACTAAGGCATATGCATTGCAAATATTTTCTTCCAGCCTAAGGCTTAACTTTCATTTTCTTAACAATGCCTTTCCCCAGAACAAATGTTTAAAACTTGAAGTCCAATTTCTCTTTTTTCCCTTTTATTATTCAAGTGTTTTATTTCCTAAGAAATCTTTGTCTATTCAAGGTCACAAAGACTTTTTTTTTTAAGCTCCCTAAGTAACTTTCATGCACAGGCTATGCTGAAAACTACTAGTCTACAGGTAATTTGCCCCCACTTTCTCAATTCAACCTTAGTTTATACCATGGAAGGTTAGGCAAACTAAAGGTAAAACAGGAGTACTGTTAATTGGAGTACTGTAAAAACAAGGATACAATTCAGTCTTAGGACTTTCTGAATTGACCAGCTCCTTTCAAGCTTCAGTGTGCACAGCTGTCAAGAGCTAGAAGCAGTAAGTTGAAAAAGCAAAGTTAGAGGTACCTTCAGTGTGTTCCAGCTAAGTGAAAGGAGGAAGAGAAAAAAGGATTGTTCTCTCCTCTGTGGGAAAAAGCACATCCAAGTTTATTTCAGTTTAAACTGAGCAAATGGGAAAAATGAATTCTGTTCTTGGTGGGATTCTTTAAAACATTCCTCTCACAGAGACCACATGGAGATGGCAGTCAGACTTGGCAGAGCTTGACCAGCGTTTTTGAAGCTACCGCATTAAACAAATGAAGGTGACAGCAATAATATTTGCCCAACCCTTGGTTCCAACAGGGGTTAGACAGACTGAGCTTTCACTGCACGAAAGGAGATGTCAGGAGCACCAAATGGGCTCAATTTTCCCTGGAGTCCGAGACAAAGTTGGTCTGTTTCTAAGCTATGGATAGGAGGTTACTTTCTCCAGATGTTATATTTAGCCAAAGCAATCTCCGACACAACTTCATGCAAAATGTATAATATGTCCCAGGAGACATAACCACAAACCAGAGGGCTAGCAAGGAGCATCCCTTATGGGGGTTCAGCAGCATAGAGGGGCCAATTGTGCAGCCATCCTGACTTCCCCAAATTAGCTGAACTAGCTGTGAGCCAGATTTGTGGGCAGTTCTCACATTTAATGAGTCTTTGTTTCCCTCTCACTAGAGACTCTACCTCGGGGGAGAAAAGCATGCTGCCCTAGTTCACCCCCAACTTCTAGCTGCTTCCCAACGCCAGGTAGGAGAAATAATCCAATGTTGATATGTAACATCACTACACTCTTTGAAGGTTTATGTACGAAAGAAAAATCTAGATTAATTCTATAACCTAAGTGAAATACCTAGATAAAATGGAAAGAGTAAAAACATCTGGGATACCCTCGTTCCCACACACCATACCCACAGGGTCCTAACAGAGCATGTAAATGGAAACGCTGGGTTCTAGAGCCAGGTGCCTGGATTTAAGTACTAACCACACCTCTTTCTTGCTTAATCTCTTTAAATCTCAGTCTCTTCCTTCATAAAACAGAAATATTAACACCATTACTATTACTTTCAGAATAATTATAAGGATTAAAGGAGATAATGTATATAAAGGACTTAACATAATACATGGCACACAAGGATTCTAAAAATACTGATTTTTATTACCATAACTTTCTCTAGTGACTATTCATGTTTTATAGATTAAAAAAAAGTTTAAAACAGAGGAACACCTGAGACTTTCACTCGTGACAAAATAGATTTAAATTCACATAAAGCGCAGGTATCCACAGCTAAACAAAAAATAAAGGTATGTTTTCTGAAGTCTGTATGCCCCGAGAAATGAATTTTCCTTTTGCTGCTGTAATTAAATTTACTGGTAATCCAAAGGGTATATCAATTTTGTACATTTGCATCCCAGTTTGACATCTCTTGGTTCTCGGCCATTATAGATAAAAGCATCTGAAACAACACTTCGTTCTTCAAGAAATTTGGTTTCAGTTGCTCAAGTTAGCCCTTTCCACACTCCAGCTCACTTTTCTTTACCCTGATTTTGGAGACTGTCATTTACTTCAGCTGAACAAAGTTACCCACCATCCAGAAGGAAGCCCCAGAGTAGGATACTCTACACATCACAGAATTGCAGCTTTTTGGATTCAGAAGGTACCGTGGAGACCATGCAGCCCAAACTCTTCACTTCAAGTTTAGGAAATTGGAGTGTAAAAAGAAGTAATTGTCAAAGGTTTTGGAGTTAATAGCAGAGCTAGGCCCAGGAGAAAGGGTCAGTTTCTCTGCTCTGAGAGCACAAAGCAAACACCAGAAGCTTCTATAAGTGACAGGTGGCCAGGAGCATTTCTTAGGTCTCTTATTTGATTACTAGAACTTAACAAGTAGGGTTCTAATTCTTCACATGCAACATTCTCCAAACAAAAAAGACTGCAAACTTGGAGTACGGGGAATGTTTCTCTGTTCCTTACTGGAAAGCCGACAGGCTCTCACCCAGCAAACCAGAATGAATCTGCTCTTACAGACTGGGATCTTAAAGGAGAGAAAAAAGAGATTATTCACCCTGTGGGATAGTAAATACTGGCCACTCAACAATCCAATGCATATCTCAGGTCAAGTACAACTGAGGCAAAGTTATAAAGATCAAAGGAAAGTTCTATGACCTGCAACTATGCCCAACCATGTGAATCTTACAAACATAAGTTGAATGAGAGAAACCAGACACAAAAAGAGTACATACTGTATGATTCTATTTATATAAGGTATGAACCCAAGCAAAAGTAATCTCTGCTGCTAAAAGCCCAGTTGTTATTTGTGGGGACTTGAAGGGGAGACAACTAAAAGGACAACTTGAGGGGTGCTTCTGGGGTGCTAAGATAGTGTGTTTCTTGGTCCAGGCGCTGGTCACACAGGTGTGTTCAGTATGTGAAAATGCATTTAGCTATAAAGTTATGAAACGTGCACTTCTCTGAAAATGAATGTTATATTCTTCAAATATAAACACTCCTGTGAGAAATGAGAGACTCTTCCTTGTGCCCCCACCACAGAAAAGCACAGCGTGGGGAGGTCAATCCTGAGACCAATGTCAGGAATATCAGCCAAGCATGGATTTTTGCTTGGAGGTGAGATGCCCATGTTACATGCCATACACTTAGGTATTTGGGGAAATGTGAATGGGGCACTTAAGGAGCCAGGGACACTTGGGGCTTTGATATCTGCTTTTGGCATAAATGTGTCAGAGCTCTGGAGAGGCTAGAAGACACTCAGCTTGTTTCTTCTTTAACTTTTTTTTTTTTTTAAAGATAGAATTAGTGAGTGAGAGAGACAGAGAGATGGGGAAAGAGACAGAGAGAAAGGTCTTCCTTCCGTTGGTTCACCCCCACAATGGCCGCCACGGCCAGAGCTACACTGATCCGGAGCCAGGTACTTCCTCCTGGTCTCCAATGTGGGTGCAGGAGCCCAAGCACTTGGGCCATCCTCCACTGCCCTCCCAGGCCACAGCACAGAGCTGGCCTGGAAGAGGAGCAACCAGGACTAGAACCTGGTGCCCATATGGGATGCCAGCGCCGCAGGCGGAAAATCAACCAAGTGAGCCATGGCGCCGGCCCCTCTTCTTTAACTTTCTAAGGCTAAGAGAAAAGCAAGGTAAGAGCCTGGGAGAAGTCTACATAGGTAAATATCTCACACAGAAGTTTTTTCTGAAACAAAGAGAGAAAATGGAGAGGGAAACTACAGTCAACCCTTTCCTGCTCAAGACAGTCTAAGTGTTTGTCAAGGTCACAGAGAGGAGCAGAAGTGCTATCTGATGACTGTCCAGTCTTCAAGGTTTTACCTAAATAGGTTTTAATTTTAGTGACACACACATATGTCACCAAGTGTTGCAGAATAATTCAAATTAATGACAAGCAAGCTGGAGCAGATGCTAGAAACCACGGATGAGATGGAAAAGCACCCTCACCCGAAAATGAAACATGGCCCCAGCCACAGCACAGCTAGGCCTCTAAAAATAATCAGTGAACTCTGGCAGGGAACTCTCTTTCTCTTGCTTCTTCTGTTTTTTTTTTTTTTTTTTTTTTTTTTTTTCATCAGATAATTATACCCTCAATACTCTGTTTCTGAGACCTAGGGAAAGCCCCATTCAGGGATGCAGTTACATGGATGGTGAATTCTAAATCAGTTCTATTTTCAGATTGGTAAAAAACAAGAAATTGCGTTTAATTCCAGACCTGGTAAGAACTGGAAAACTTCCTAACATTAAGAATTGGGAAACTGGGGCCAGTATTGTGACAAAGCAGGTGAAGTTGTCACCTGCGACACTGACATCCCACACGGGCACAGGTTCAGGACCCAGCTGCTCAATTTCTGATCCAGCTATCAGCTGGTGTGCCTGGGAAAGCAGAGGAACGTGACCCAAGTACTTGAGTCCCTGCACCCACATGGAAGAAGAAGTTCCTGGCTCCTGGCTTTGGATCAGCCCAGCTCTGGCCATTGTGACCATTTAGGGAGTGAACCGGTAGATGGAAGATCTCTCTTTCTCTCTCTCTGTCGTTCCCTCTCTCTCTCTCTGTAACTCTACCTCTCAAAAAAATAAATAAATCTTAAAATAAAAAAAGGGAAAACTGACCAAGAGCTATGGATACATCAATAAAAACCTATTTATCAAAGTCCTTTCTCTACTAGCCTCAAATATTAACACTAGATTTTATGAATGAAAACCAATGAATTCTAAATAGCCTTATAGGTCCTCTTTCTCCCTGCAACTTTGGGAAGCTTATTCACCTTCTGGAAAATCTTCTTGGGGACCTCAGAACTTGAATGTTAGACATGGTATTATCATGTGGCCCTTTGCCACAATTGGTAATGATGCCTCATGACTACATGTCTCCACTAAGAGCTCAGAGTTGAGAAAGCTTAGAAAAGAGGCCTGAGTTTCCAAGAGACTGGTTCTATCATTGTCAGGAAAGATGAATTTAGTAGAAATTCCTTAAGATTATCACAATTCTTTTTATTTTTCCCTTGATCAAATTCCTCAATCTACACTCAAGGAATTGTGATAATTCAGCTTCAGAAAGCACCGAGGAACCTAAAATAAAGATATGCCATGATGAGAATCACCAAATTTGGTCCACCTTGGCCAAGAGGAGAATTGACAACATAAACATCTACGAATTTGCTAAACGAACCAGAGGAGGAACACATGAAATGATACAAAGCCCTTGAATTTCAACAGCTTCACAAATCACTTGAAGGAAACCAACTAAAACAGTCATTATGAATACATGCAGATTAGGGACTATGGTACCAGACCAAGGGTTATATCTTGCAAAGTTATCTTCCCAGGGCTACCGTTAATTCAGCTCAGAAAGGAAGAAAAGAATACCAATTCAAATATTTTTTTTCTATGCGTATGAATGTGTTAGGGAATGACTAGTAGGAAGCCTTTTACTTGTGGGCCAATAAGGTATTCTTCCTCTTGTTTACAAGATGGTGTCACTGTCTACCCAAGGACCTCTGCCAGCAGGAATAGCCACACACCTTTTTAAAGAGTCTTCCTGAGTCCTCACTGACTTGGACAAACCGAGGGATGATATTATTCAGGTAGATGTCACTCAGGGTGGTGTGGTCCCTGCTCTCTCGCTTCACTTGGTTTAAGAGGAGGTTCCAGCAGTTGACCGGAGAGAGAACATTCTGATCCTTCCTGCAGAGAAACGGCAAAGCAAAAAACATCAGTGTTGGTAAGCAGCCAGGGCCAACAGCTACAGTTACAGTCCCAGTCACAAAATCCCAGCAATCAAAGCAGAACCAGAAATAAAGGCCTCTTTCCCGAAAACTCAATGAACAGCAGTGAAAAAAAGAACAAGAAGGAGAGAGAGGGGGGAGAAAGAGGAAAAGGGTAGAGAAAGAGGAAAAGAGGAGAAAGAAGAAGAGAAGCAGGATTCTCTGTTGAGCAGCTATTGTGTTCTAGGTACTTGGTGAATTCTATGTGTGTATTATCTCATTTAACTTGATCGTTTCATTACAAGCTAAGAACTACCATTACAGCCATTTTACTGATTAGAAAACTGAGGTTCAAAGGATTTGTCACTTGCCCACAGCCAGTAAAGAGGAGTCAGGGACTAGAACCACAGCTCTGTACTGTCCAACCAGAATCTGTCTAGGCTGTCTAACTCAAAGTTAGACATAATTTTAGCCACTGAGCCATTTGGTTTTTCTCTAGAGTTACAAATGAAAGTTACAGAGATTTTATCTAGAGACAAAATCACCAGAGCACTACAGACTAAATTCCCACAAGTTATCCATCGTAGGAGTCGGTGGAGACGAACTTTGGAGCTATCTACCATGAAAGTCCCTGCACACTCTTTAGTTCTTTGAAAGAGGTGCTCATTTCATTGATTGAGTCGTGGTCTCATGTCCCACAAGTAAGAACACAAGCTGTATGTAAACATATATATTACTACAGTGCCCACAGCTTGAATGGAGCAGTAAAGTACTAAATCTAGATGTTCATCACTAGTGAAAACACTGTGATCCAAAGAATTATACAAGACTAACTCAGTTCATAGCACTAATTTAAACCACAGAAAGTTCTGCACTTTGAATCCTTAAGGAGAGAAACAGAAAAATCTCTGGCAGTATAGTTTACGAACGAATACTGACTGCCCACTTAGCACCTGGCTAGGCCCTTTATGCTGTTATTTAACATAAATTCCACAACTACCTCATGAGGTAGGTGTTATTAACCACATAGGGCAGATGAGGAAGCTTAGCCCAAAAACAAAGGTTAGACACCTTGCTCAAGGTTACATCTCTAATAAGCAGCAGCGCTGGAATTCAAAACAAAGTCTGTAATTACAAAGAAAGCATTCTCAAGCTCCACAAAAATAAATAAACAAACAAATCACATTCTGTTCATGCCCTTTCCCTCATCCACCCTTCAGGCAGTCTCTTGGTGCACACAAAGTGAACTGAGAGTAGCTTGATACTTGAATCAGCACTGCTTCCCTTCAGGGCTGGAGGCTGCCAGGCACCTGGGATTTGTAAAGTACGGAATCCAACTTCGAAGGGCTTTTCCAATTCTGCAGTAATAACTACCAACAATAACCATGCCACACTGACTTCAGCTTCAGAACACATCAGACCAGCAAAACAAACATGTGTCTAAGCAAAACCAAGGGACTGCTTCAGTGAGAATTTAAGTCCAAACCGAAACTATTCTTAGCCTGCCCCCTCACCCTCTGCTCCAGGCACTGCACTTCTGTACCCATCATTGCTAACACTCATGTGCCAAGTCCTGTGGTAGCATTAGGCCCACTCATCTTTTTGGAGAAATGAGAAGATTTCTCTGAAAATGTAAAAAGCATAGTTGTCGGGGAGAAAGACATATAATTAATCCAATCCTTTCAAAATGCTTAGCATCTGAAAAAGTGAGGAGTAGGAAATGATCCTAAATTCAAAATGATAAGAGATTTAAGCGCATGTATTCAATGATATTTGATGTTTCCACTGCAAGAAGACTTCCAAATTGATTCCAAATCAATTTCACTTATGAAATCCTAAATAATCTAATTTTTATTCAAACCAAATGATTTCTCTTGGCAAGATACTCAGACCCTCAAATAAGTATAGTATATTCGAGGCAATTACATTTGCTTTTTATTTTATTTTTTAAAGATTTATTTGTTTACTTGAAAGTCAGAGTTACACAGAGAGAAGGAGAGGTTGTGGGGGAGAGAGAGAGAGAGAGGGGTCTTCCATCCGCTGGTTCACTCCTCAGATGACTGCAATGGCCAGAGCTGTGCCGATCCGAAGCCAGGAGCCAGGAGCTTCTTCCGGGTCTCCCATGTGGTTGTAGGGGCCCAAACACTTGGGCCATCTTCTACTGCTTTCCCAGGCCATAGCAGGGAGCCGGATCAGAAGTAGAGCAGCCAGGACTCGAACTGGTGCCTATATGGGATGCTGGTACTACAGGCGGCGGCTTTACCCACTATGCCACAGTGCCGGCCCCTACATTTGCTTTTTAAAAGGGCAGATATTAGCAGTGATGGCTCAAGTAATGGGGTTCCTACTACCTGGATTGAGTTCCCAGCTCTCAGCCCCATGTTGGCCCAGCCCCTGCCATTTATTGTAGACATCTGGGGAGTGTATCTGTGAATGGGAGCTCTCTGTCTTTCTCTCATTCTCTCTGCCTCTCATATGAAAAATAACTTTTAAAGAATTATGAAAAAAAAGGAGGGGTAGATTTCTCAAGACATTACATTTACAATTGTTTTCAATCTGCACCTTATTGGAGAGCATGGATGGCGGTCTACGTTAGGTCTCTTCTACAGCATTTTACATACACACAAAATAGTGTCACAATGCAATTCCACAAATGTATGAGCACTTATATCTTAAACGAACAAGGTACAGTATTAAGTGCTTTAGTGATTAGAAAAGTGTCAGTGTCAGAGTATGGTATGAGAGACAAAGAAAGACCTGTAACAAGCAAAACTTTAATAGAGGTATGAACAAAGGGCCAGCTAGTTCATGAATGCACACCACAGATCACAAGAGGAGGAAAAGCCAATCTAACACCATGGAAAAGGATTCGGAGCCTACATTTCAGGGCAGCCTTTAAAGAAAGGATGAGTAAGCAAAGATGGTTCATCAAAAGAATGGGTGGAAGTGGGAATCTTTCAAACATAAAGTGGCTTATCAACTAAATTTTATTAAGGACTTTTAGGGCCCTATAAGTAATTTTATCACACATATTTATTTACATCCTTACAGCATGTAATGAGACAGCTATTAATATTGGTTTCAGTAAGATTTATTTATTTATTTGTAAGGCAGATTTAGAGAGATAAACAGACAGAGAGAGACATACACAGAGTGTGAGATCTATCTACTAGTTCACTCCCCAAACGGCTGCAATGGTCAGAGCTGGGCCAGGCCAAGGAGCCAGGAGCTTCTTCCAAGTCTCTCACATGGGTGCAGGGGCCCAAGCACTTGTGCCATCTACTGCTGCTTTCCCAGATGCATTAGCAAGGAACTGGATCAGAAGTGGAGCAGCCAGGTATCAAACCATTGTCCACAAGGGATGCTGGTCCCACAGGGCAGCAGCTTTACCCACTACATTACAGCACCAGCCCCAAGCAGGAGCTTTTAAATAGTGTTCTGTGTAACTCCAGAATTAACCACACTCCAGTTAAGATAACTGTAACATGTCCATTCATATGAGAGTCCCCCATTCAAACTCAGGACCCAGTTTTCCAGCTTTAGATACTACCAGAATGTCTTATGCGCTGCCAGGTGAGCTTTGTTGAACACAGGCTTTGAAATAAGGAGTCCCTGCATGCACTGGAACTTCTGAACAATGTGCTATTGATTAAAATGGATGTAGTTCTGCATAGGCTAATTTTTAAATTCAAGTTCATGTGTGTGTCTTCACATAAAGCTGCACAGGTGAACACCTAACTTTACAGGCAGCAGCCAGGTTCAAATACACACCAGGGCTCAGGGGATTATGCTGGTTTATGGTAGATGGTGGTTGAGAGGTGAGAATCAACGTATTCAATATCATACAACCTCATTATCATTAATTGTTTTAATGCTTATATATTTTAGGGCTTATCCAATTAATAGTTATAGAGGAGAATGGAAATATCTGTTAGATAATGTTAGTGATTCAACTTTTCAGCACAGCGTCCTTCTTTTTCAAGCATCTAAATCAATACAAAACTATCTCAAGATGACAGTAACTCTTCTGTGTGAATCAACACTTCCTGAACCTGATATAAAACTGTAACTCTTACTCATAATTCAGATTTCAGTATTTTTAGTTCATAAACACAGCCTCATTTTCACATTGACTCTGTCATAAGTACTCTTCCTAAATTTGTATTCTAATAGTAGATTTACATCAGTAAAACACTGCTTTGACCTGTTTCCCATATTGGGGTTCTCTGCAAGATTTTTACTCTAAAAGAAGAGTCTATGGCTTAAACACACACACACACACACACACACACACACACACACAACAACATTAGAACCTGTTGCCCATTTTTTCTAGGGTTTCCTCATCTCCTGCTAGTCCCGAAGCTTTTTATACAGTATTTCTGCTCCTTTAAGTGTGTATGCTTTCTCAGACATATTCCTCCTTTCTACTGAGGTGTTTTAATGAATTCCTTGATTTATTTTTGGACAGAAGTGGGGCAGGAGAGGTGAAGGAAATGTGGGAAGGCAGGAATACAAATATACTGTACAGACAATTTTCCTAGCCAACACGAACAAAGATGAAACTCACTTCAGGCTGGAAAATAAGCAAGTCAACGAGACGTGATTTCATAGGGAGCATATGAAGGCTCTGCTAGAGTGGTTTCCTGCTCCAGCAGCTTTGCAGCTTTATTTTATTTGGGGCTGCTGGAGCCAAGGGATCTCTGTTGGGTTAGGGGATTGAAATTTGTCTTTATATCTTTTCCATCTATCATCTGTTTGCACAGTGTCTTTACTTTCCCCACCCCCAGAGCCTTAGGTTGTGTAATACTTGGACATTGAAAGAAAAGGGTCTGCATCCCTTAGGAATGTGCTGAACAGCTGCAAACCTCCTCAAACGCTAATCCCTAAAAAGCAGACAAAATATCCAGAAGTATTTTTCTTACTTAAAAAAATTTTTCAGGAGCAAGATCAAGAAAACATCATACTGTACTTGAGGGAGAATGACTCTTAGTCAAAAGAAAGGAGACCCAGAAAGTCACAAGCCAGCTGCATGTCTGCAGAGGAGATTCTCACTAAGATCGCACTGAGATAAATCTGCGCAGTGGAATCATTAGCTTCAAAGACATTAGCCCGGTTTTTATCCGTCAACTTAGACTATGAACTTTGCAGCAAATGCTCTAAGGGATTTTTCTAAAATATCGAAGGTGAAAAGCCAGCCAGACACAGGTACAAGTTGACCTCCATCTTACACTTTCCCCCTGTACCCCTCCCCTCTCTATTCGGTTTCAAATGTGGCTTCTACAAAATGGATGCATGTCCCACTGGTATAAATCTAGTGTCCTGATCATCCTTAATGCATGATGGTAAAATTCTGGAAGCTCTCCTGGCCCAAGGTGCCATTTAATTAATAGTTGCCACGTTGATGGCTCTGCAGATATGATCATGGCACAAGCTTGGCATTACTGGAATGGCTTCTGCATTGCTAGTGTGAGGTGTGTTCCCTTTTTGGCCAGTAGTATCTTATTTACCCAACTCGTAGGGCGATTGTGTGGATGAGATGAAATGATGGAGGCAAGAGAACTCCACCAACAGTAAAGCACTATATAAATGTGAGGAAATATTATTATTTTTATTTCCAAACAAACTAGAACTCAGCTTTCATCAATTTCCAAAATGCTCCTCACCCAGCCCTGGGCCAGGGCCAAGAGCACAGCCTACTGAAAATGCACAGCCCTCAGCAAATAATGGCTGGGATAAGACAGCAGCAACAGGCAATTAACAAAGCAGCTGTAAGTCTCTGGGAAGACGTGAGGGAGATACCAACGGGAGAGCAGAATTTAATTTTCTACTGTCCCTTCCCTAAGGGACAAGAAGGAACGATCAGTCCTGCATTCCACACTGGGAACTGTGTGTTGAGGTCGACAGGAAGGAATCCAAAGGGAACCCAGACTGCCAGGCCCGGATGCTTCGGCAACTTCCACCGAGCCCCCACCCTCTGTCTCAGAATTCCTACCAAAGCTGCCAGTCTGTGTATAGAGATGGCAAATACCAGTACCTCTGGGAAAAACACCACTTTTAAAAATGGACATACCTGTGATGATAGAAAACACCTCAAATTCACTAAATACAATCGGTATATATTCCTGAGCATCACATTATGTGGAGGATAACAAAAAGTAAGGCACATGCATGATAAAATGAATCATTTGGTGATGGCTGGACAGGAAACTAGTGACAAGAAGGAGCCTGGATTTTTTTTTTCTTTTTTAATCCTAAATTCCCTCCTGGAAACCTGATTAAAATGAAATGAACTGAGGCAGCCAAAGAGATTATTTTATTCAGATGAGTGTTATTAGCCTTTCTGGCTTATTTTCTCTATTATGCATTTTGCTGATGCTGACAGAAGCAGACGGGTCGGATAGAGAAGCAAAGCTGCAGCGGATTTATGGTCTGACAGTGCCATGCATAAAATCAGACCCTTGCTGACCCAGATAAGCCAGAGGATGGATTGGATTTGCTGGGGAAGGTGCTAAAAGAAAGAGGGGGAAAAAATCATCAAGGTGGCAACTGACTTGAAAAGATTCTGCCAGAAATGGTGGCTGCTGGTTGTGTGACCCAATAGTACAGTGGCAGCCTGGAGGCCCCTTTCAAAAGACAGGCAGGCAGGCAGGTGCCGGGCGCACTTCTTGGCTTATCACAGCTCTGGCCTCAGCTTTGCCCACAGTGAGATCAGAGCAGGAGAGTTCAGAGACAGAAAGAGTAAAATGCCCAAGGTAAAAATAATGTATTCTGTGTATGGAGAAATGAGTTCTCAACATTTCAGGGACAAGTTAGCACCACAAAATTGTCTTCAGTGGCTGAGACAGATGATTAGAAAGGATTCGAGCAGTGGTATACCGATCTCCCTTAAAATAGTACAAATTGTCCCCTATAATCAGGTTAGGGGAAAGAGCTATATAGAAACAGGATTCTTGTGGCTCTGGATTAGTTCCATGGAGCTCAGCCACACCCTTGGAAGAATGGCATGCCCCAGAGCTGGGAATTTAGGAATCTGCTTTGAAGTTGAGAACTGGACTAGCACCGTGTCTGACATCTATTAAGTGCTTAATAACAATTTCCTAAGTGATTACAGGACCAAGGGTTTTCCGGGTTAGGTCAGAGAACTAGGAATGGCCTCTAAATATGAACAATTGTAGACCCTAATTGGAAATGTCTCTGTCAATACTGATGTCAAGTGTGAGAGTCTGCATTGCCTTCATATACTCCCATGGTGCCACACTCATGGGGGAGAGGAGGCACATCACATGAGAACAACATGGGGATCTACCCAGTAACCGAATCTCTGCAGATCAGCTTTCTTGCCTAGATGTTGAACATTTTATTGTCCCAGGCTCCTTCTCTGATCTCAGATTATCTCATTCATTCATTCAATGAATACTAACTGAACATCAACACTACGTGCCAGACACTGTTCTGTGCGCTCTAAATAAAAAGATCAACATCCTTGTTCCTGATCTGCTTCTCCCATGTTTGCACACCACCTGGATTCAAGACACAGCTTTCCTCTCCTAGACGGTCCATCAAATGCAACCCAGGTCTTATCCCGGTCTTGCTGCTTATGTGTACAATGGCAAGGATAAACTCACTGACTTGGAGGATCTGCCTGCCCACCAGTCCTCTCTATGGCTTCTGCAGCTCTGGGACCCTCCCTTGTTTACACCCCATGTCTCAGCACTATCAGTCCCAGAACTGTGGGGAAGAATAAACAAAGGCTATCAAACCCTTCTTGTGTAATCAAGCCACAATCTAAGTGCTGGAGAACAAGGACAATATATTCTACCCCAATATGAACTAAGGGCCCCAAAAGTCACTATGGTGTTAAATAGTTCCTCTAAAAGCCCCCCCCCCATAGCTTTTGATCAATCACATCAAAAGGCTTGACTTGTCTGACTTATTCAGTTAAACTGAAACATCACAGCAAGAGTAAAAGACATTAGAGAGATGTGATTGATGACCAAGGAACATAAAAGTTACATGTTTCTCATTTTTAAAAAGTTATAATCACCTACATTATATTGACACTTGGATCCACATATTCTATAGAAAAACTTATGAACAAATGTACAATTATATTTTCATTTTTTTCTTCTCTAATTAAGATGTCACCAGAAATCCCACAAGTAATTATAGCACATGACAAACATACAGAGAGGAAAAAAAAATACACACAGATGTGTTAGCAGGTTTTTAAAATAAATGAGGCCTTGGAAGATGACTGAGGCAGACAGTCTGGCTCACCCCTGGTAATTCATTCTAGAGAAATAAATACCTGACTGTGCCAAAGTGGATGACGTCACTTAGAAATCCACACACTTATTTTCAAAGCCGTAACCACCCCCTTAGGAGCAGGCATCTCCCTGGCATCAGGCACAAGTGAAGAAGCTTGATCTACAGCCAGTAACTACTCCTGGCTGGCAAACAGCACTTAAGAATGCCAAGTACCAACAAGCCACTGTGAAGAAGAGGAGCCATAAGGCTATCTCCCCTTCCTGAATACGTGTTCCTGGGGAAATGAGTCCCCTTACATGGTTCATGTTAATAACATGAAAAGTACAGTTTCTGTGAAACTACATGGCTAAATGGAATGAAGTCAGCATAGTCATTAGGTCGGCCGCATGCATCATTACCACCTCGCACATGCTACTCTGATATCTATCTTGCCTTTATTAGGAGGAGGTCTCTTAAGAACAGGGTAGATTTGGGAATAGTAAACACCTATCACTGAGAATGGGTGGCAACTTAATCAGTATGGACTAATAACAGACGTCACTGCCCTGGAAGGCCTATCAGCATTGAGCATAGTGAGACTACGATTCATTTAATGAATAGCCTCTGTCAATCGTGCCCAATGAACGGCTGCAGTATGTATCTTGTGCTCACTGTCTGGGTGGCTGCTGAGTGACCAAATTGGTATGCCCAATGGCTTATGTGCTCTAAATTATAACATATTATTAACCAGGTTGATTATTGACAAAACTTTAAAGTGCTGGGTGGTATAAGAGATGACCTAGTCAATTTCCAGGTTAGTAGGTCAAATTATTGAGTTCAGGTCCTTAAGGAGTCCAGATGAACAATGAACGGCCCATCCCGGCAATGTGATACTCTATGGAAAGCACCGTGAACTATGCTCAAGACCCAAATTTAGCTCTGTCACTTACTAGCCAGGTAACCTTGAGTAAGTCACAAATGTACTCTGGGCCTCAAAATTTCTCCATCTGTTTAAAAAAATAAAATGGAGATAGCAGCCCTGCTCTAATTCATGACTTTTATGAAAATCAAGTCAAACAAGGTGATGATCATAAAAAAAAAAACAACTTTGTAAACAGGAAAGTGTTGTACAACAAAAATCAGCAACATCATCATTTCTTACCACTATAACTATTATTATTACTCAACAGCCCACATAATGAAATCATACCCACAAAACAAAGTGGTTAGAGTTATGTCTATCAAGACAAATGCATCTTAAAATTCCCACGTCTTATTCCCCAGTTTTACAGTGAACTTGTTTTATAAATTTCCTACTTCAGCAGTGCACTAAATAGGACTACATTTTGTTGCTATTAAGCTATCATCCAATTCTCTGGAAATTCCCTAACGCAGTGAATCTCCTGCCTGATGTAGCTGAGACTTCAAAGGGAAGACTTTCAAAGTGTAAAGAGAAAAGCCAGAGGGTACAAAAAATAGAAGAGTGGAATTTCTGAGCTAGAAGGGACTTTCAAGATGGTCCAGAGTTGAGACCAAACCTATCATTTTCTCAGTGAGAAGTTAAGGCTCCGGGAGCCTGAGGTCACACAGATAGCGGCAGAGCGCGGCAAAAACCCAGGTCTCCTGACCAGCAACCGTTTTCTTATTTCATTGTGGTAGCTGCTCTATTTCAACCAGGAAGGCCTTAGCACTTAGAAAGGCCTGGCTCTGAATGGGTTAACAGTCAGTGCTCAGAGCCCCAGAGCAGAGCTATTCTAAGGCAACACATAACAGGAATACCAAGGGTCCATGAACCCAGAGGGAGCAAAACTACCGGTGCCTAACGGTGCCCGGAAAGCATGTTGACACACTGCATGTGGTTACACATGAAAGGCAAGTGAATAGGAAAAGCAGTTTTGAATCAGACCCCATTCTAATTTGGGACTGGCTCTGGGCACCTAGTAGAGGGCTGGGCCACACCCCAGCCATTGTAAAATGACCCTTCAGTGCCTTCCATTCTATTCTGTGGCCTCAGTTAACCCCTTTTCTGCCTTCATGGGGGCAACAACACACATTAGAGCACATGTGTGGTCTGAAGACTTAAACAGCTGGGTTCACAAGTCCACAAAAGAGCAGTTCCTGTAAGTGTGACTCTAGGACCCCAATCACCCTGCATCAGAATCCCCAGGAGTGCTTGCTTTCAACACGCATTCTGTGCTCCTCCAGCAGAGATTCCAATTCACTAGGGGTGGAGCTATGATCAGAAATCTGCATTTTAAATAAGCATCCCCACATAAATAAGACCAAGTGTCTAGTAATAATAATAGATAGCATTAAAAAAGAGAGAATGATCCAACATGAGAAGCAGGCCACACAGCAGACTCATACAATGACAAAAGCCCTACATAGCACTCTGACCTCAGAATCAGCACTTAAGGCATTCTGATCTGGCTGAAAAGCCCCTCAGGGCATTTCAGGCGTGGAAAGCCAAGACACTGTGGAAAAAAATGATCTACATGAAGGATCTCTGTGAGTGAGATCCCAGTGGAAAGAAGGAGCCATCAAAGAAGGACGTACTTTTCTCTGAAGGGAGGAGAGAACATCCACTTTGCTTATGGCCCTGTCTAAATAATGACAGAGTTTGTGAACTCAAGAGGCTTCCATAGCCTTGGCAGCTCATGATAAGAGCCTCAGGTGATCACTGACATCGTAAATAAGGGTGTCAATTGTTAAATCAACAACAGGAGTCACTGTGCACTTATTCTACATGTAGGACCTCTGTCCTTAATGAGCTGTACTATGAGAATTAATGGTAAAATTTGTCTTCAAACAGTACTTTATTTTTTGTGTGTCTGCGTAGGTGCAAACTGTTGGAATCTTTACTTAGTATAGAGTTGATCTTCTGTATATAAAGATAATTTAAAATGAATCTTAATGAAGAATGGGATGGGAGAGGGAGGAGGAGGTGGGAAGGTTTGGGAGTGGGAGGGCGGGTATGGGGGAAAGAACTGCTATATTCTAAAAGCTGTAACTATGAAATTTATATTTATTAAATAAAAGCTTTCTAAAAAAAAGCATCCCAAGTAATTGTATGCACACCAAAATTTAAGAATTAATGCTTGGGTTGGCACAGTTGTTAAAGTAGCCATTTGGAGTGACCATATCCTATCCTGGAGTGCCTGAGATGGGATCCCACCTCCACTTCTGACCTTGAACACCCTGGGGAGCAGCAGATGATGGCCCACATACTTCGGTCTCTGGCACCCACATGAAGACCCAGAATGAGTTCCAGCCCTGGCTTTTGTGGGCATTTGGGGAGTGAACCAATGGATGGAAGATCTTTCCCTTTGTGTCTCTCTGCCTTTTGAATAATAAAATGAAAGTAAATTTAGAAATTTTAAAAAGAATCAGTGCTCTTAAAGCAATGTTTTTCAACTTGTCAGATACAACCTACTAGTAGGATTGGGAAAAAAAGTTTAACTTACAGGTCCTCTACTAGCATTTCTCAAAAAATAAATGAAAAACAGAATAACAGAACAAAATGGAAAATAACAGCACATCATATAGAACAAAGATATGTATTGCTTAAATGTGGTTCTCATGTATCGAATAGTAGAAATGCCTGGGTGTTTCCAGCTTGCAATATAAAATATGGTGATTTTTAAAATACACACACAAAGTGGTGTATGATCAAAAAGCTGAAAGTCACTACTCTAAAGCAAAGGTCCTAAATTTTGAATTTTACAAACCCTAGTCCCATTTGAGAATCTAAAATTCTCCTCTAAGTACTGTCTTCTGAGGGAAGGAGGAGAGGACAAAGAAGAATGTATGTATGCAAACACCACAATTTGCATATGAACCCTGGGGATCCCTGAACTTCTGGGAGCCTGTCCCCTAAGGATTTCTCTTAAGGACGGTTCCTACAGTGTCTGGTCACAGCGTCTGTGCCAAGTTTTGTACTAAGACTCTGTAAAAGACTGCCAGTATCCTCATTATGAACCTGTAAGATAAGTGGTCCCACCATGCTGATTCTCTTCCTCTTATAATCAGAGTAGAAACGCTAAAGTTAAACAATGTTCTACAGAACACGGGAGCAAGCTGTTGGCAAATTCCAAGAATGAGGATTCTGAAAGCAATGGTAGTGGGTAGATTGTCACTGCTTCCCAAGGAAAATACTCCTTGCCTACAGGAGTACTTACATATTCCCTGCAAGAGCAGGCAATGGGACTGCCCTCTTTGTACCTCCACTGACAGTCAACATCTGTTTCATTCCCAAGTTGCTGATGTCTTTGACCTATTAATGTGCCACAAACACAAAGGCCCGGCTTCCCCTTCTCTGTAGAACCGAGAAGACACAAATTTATTAGTTCTGGATGAAAGATTCAAAAAGGACATAGAGCAGCCGGCGCTGTGGCATAGTGGGTAAAGCCACTACCAGCAGTGCTGGTATCCCATATGGGCGCTGGTTTGAGCCCCAGCTGCTCCACTTCTGATCCAGCTGTCTGCTATGGCCTGGGAAAGCTGTAGAAGATGGCCCAGATGCTTAGGTCCCTGCATCCACGTGGGAGACCTGGACGAAGCTCCTGACTCCTTGCTTCGGATCAGTGCAGTTCCGGCCATTGTGGCCATTTGGGGAGTGAACCAGCGGATGGAAGACCTCTCTCACTCTCTGCCTCTCCTTCTCTCTCTGTGTAACTATGATTTTCAAATAAATGAATAAATCTTAAAATATAAATATACATTTTTTTAAAAAGGACATAGATGATTAGAAAAAGACCAACAACCCCAGCTTAGTTACCAACATGTTCTCTCTCGATGGTTAAGCCCATCAGCACATAGACAGTGAAAATGGAGTCAAAGATTTTAGAAACCAGCCTTTGCCAAGTGAGCATACAAAGATGTGATAGAAAGCAGCAAGGTATAAGGAGGAGGGTGGGGCAGGGAGAGATGGAAGAGCTGGGGATGAAGGGTCAATGAGTAGGCAGAGAATCAAACCCCACAACTTTTCTAAAATTTTCTTATGCCTTTCAGTAACTGTGTTTTCATATGGTGGAAATTGGCACATCATCTAGGATGCTTTAGGCCCATCTGTTTCTTAACTTAAGCTGTAGGCAAGATTCAGAACAGCTGGAAGCAACAGCACTGACCAGGTTATATGTGTCTGGAGGAAAGAAATGAGTGTGTGGGATTTAGACAAAGAGGGTTAAATGAGGCAGAGAAGGGAAATCTGGAAACCATCCCCAGACAGAGAGGAGAAAATGGCCAGGTCAGAGTTCATGCAAAAGAGCTATCAGGGCCCAGAGCATCTGAGTGAAGAAAGCCAAGGAGAAAAGGCAGGGGTGTCAGAACGGAGAGCGAGCGAACAGGCCAGCAAGTGGCCTAAAGTGCTGCAAGTCTGGGTGTCAATGAGCAGAATGCTTCACCTCTAAGAGACCAGATGAAGATCATCCAAAGGTCCTACATCAAGCAGATTATATGAGTTGCTGGTACCCAGTCTGCACAGTCATGACTGACAGCTGAGATGCACACTGGATCCTCGGTTTCATAAATGCAAAAGAGTTGATGATGAACAGTGGGGAGAATGTGGGAGAAGTAGCCTTAGGAAAAATTGGCAAGGGTCCTGATCTGCAATTGGGCTTGCCCAAAGTCAAGGATGGCCCAGGAATAGGGAGAAGTGTTCACAGGATGGTTGTTGATGCATGCTGTTTGCCTGTCCCTTGGCTCCAACATTCATTCCTGCTGAAGTCCTTACTTAATCTATGGAGAAGCAGGCATCTCGCTCTTCCTGAGACTGTTCAATCACTAGTCAAAATGAAAGACTTGGCAATGAGAAATATCAATCAAGATCCCATTCTAGAGGGGAAAAAATTAATACAACCAGAAATAAGTAAACCAAATTGTATTTAAAATGAATAACACAACCTCAGTGAAGTTAGCCAACTAGTTTTTGAACAGTTTTGGGCCTCAAGACGGAAAACAAAAAGTACTATAAATCAGTATTAAAATCTAGTTAGTAGTCTTTTTCTGAGGCACAGGTTAGCAATTCTGAAACTAAATTCTGTATACTCTAAGACTAAACAAGTAAATGAATATATTATCGTTAATAGCAGCCAGATTTCTTACTATTCAGAGAACAGAATTATAAATATGAAAAGGGGAGGAAATTCAATAAAATGTGATGTTGGGTTTGGACTGGAATTAAATTATTGCTGTGAATGTACAGTCTTTAATACAGGTGAATATAGACAGTCCCTAGCTTAACAGTATTTCAACTTAAGATTTTTTAACTTTATAATAATGTGAAAGGGATAGGCCTTCAGTAGAAACTATCCTTGGAATTTTTTATTTTGGTCTTCTCCTGGGTTCGTGATATGTGACAGGACATTCTTTAGCAATGCTGGGCTATAACAGGGAACCAGAGCAACCAGTTAGGCCCACAATCATGAAGGTAAACAACCGACACTCTACAGATAGCTGTGTTCTTACGCTAAGTGTTCAATAGGTTAAGTGTATTAAATGCACTTTCTTTCTTTTTTTTTTTAAAGGTTTATTTATTTGAAAAAACAGAGTTACGGAGAGAAATCTTCCATCTACTGGTCAAATTCCTAAATGACTGCAAAGGCTAGAGCTGGGCCAATCCAAAGCCAGGAGCCAGAAGCTTCTTCGAAGTCTCCCAGGGGGTTGCAGGGGACCAAGCACTTGAGCCATCTTCACTGCTTTCCCAAGCACATTAGCAGGGAGCTGGATAGAAAGTGGAGCAGCCAGGACTTGAACTGGCACCTATTCGGAATGCTGGCGCTGCAGGTGGCTGCTTTACCTATTATGCCACTATTAAAAACTATGCCCCTATTAAAAACATTTTCAACTTAATGGGCTTATCAGCACATCATTTCATCATAAGTTGAGCATATGTATATAGATAGAGAAATAAGAGAAAAGTGTGTGTGTGTGTGTGTGTGTGTTTATACATCCATCTACTCCTTCTGTCTTATGAGAAAGACTATAAATAACAGTAGTCCAGGAATTTAGCATCCACAGTTTCTAAAGAGCCTTCCCCACTAAAAGCAACCAGGGCTCTTTTGCAAGGAAAATGCAAGATGAGCGTGGAACATCTTGTGCCAGAAAGTAAGGATGTACTCAAAGAATTATGGGACTCCAGTATCTAAATATGGGGCAATATAAATATTAAAATAAAGATGGTAATAAATAATAAATAAGTTAAGGATCCACAAGTCTACAGTGATATAAACAACCAACCAGACCAGAAAATGTGAGCAGTAGAAAACTTCTTCCTTGTTACAATTCCAACAGATAACTGTAGAAGGAAAGATGGAAACTGGATAAATGACCATCTGATAAATATTATAATTGGTTCAAGCAAGATTTTTTGAATTATTACTATTTTCTAAAGATTTATTTATTTATTTGAAAGACTGAGTTACAGAGAGAGAGGGAGAGAAAGAGATCTTCCATCCACTAGTTCACTCCCTAAATGGTTGCAATGGCCAGGAATGAACCAGGCCAAAGTCGGCTTCTTCTAGGAAGCAGGAGCCCAGCCACTTGGATCATCTTCTCTGCTTTCTACGGTGCATTAACAGGGAGCTGGATTGGAAGTGGGGCAGCTGAGACACAAACCGCACCCTCATGGGATGCCAGTGTCGCATGTAGTGGCTTAATCTGTTGTGCCACAATGCCAGCCCCTCAAGCAAGAATTATTAATGGATGTTAAAACTAGTGAGCATAGGCGTTGAAGAATACTCATTATGTACATGCTCTCAGAGTATCTCTCCATAATATATATACATATATATATGCATTATTTGCATTATATATGCATTTACAATATATGCATTAATTGTAAAGCACAGAACAGAATAACTTTATGGTCCAGAAATCTGGCAGATAACATTTTAACCTGAAATACAAAAAAAGACTTGAACTCATTTCACATTAAAGGAGACTAAAGCAATAAGACAACTGATTGAACTGCATAATCTTGGACTTTCTTTTACCAATAAAGATATTTTTAAAATTGAAAAAAATCTGAATGTTTATAGATTAGATAATATTATTGTATCAATTTTTATGTCCTCATTTTGATAACTGTACTGTGATTATGTAAGAGAACATCCTTATTTTTAATAAATACACACTTAAGTAGGTATAGATGTCTATGACTTAATCTCAAGTGCTTCAGAAAAACAAAATGTTTATGTGTGTGTTGTATATGGAAATAAAAAAGTATAAAGCAAATTAGTGATATGTTAATATTTTGGAACAACTTGGGTACAATGGCATATGGACATTCTCTGTACTATTCTTATAATTTTTCTGTAAGTTTAAAATTATATCAACATAAAAACTTTGGAGGGAAATGAAATCTTTCTCCCTTCTTTCCTTTGGAAACTTCCTGTGTGCTGCTTTGTGCCATCTTTTTCATATAAACCTTCTATATTCCACAAGGCACCATGAGCCTCCTAAGAACAGAGGTGGGTCCTGCACCTCTTTGTGACCCTAGAACTTGCACTGAATCTGTTGATCATTGTTGATGATGGACATGAATCCAAGTATTCATAGGTGACTAAAAGAATAACTCAACAATTCTGTCCCTTGAATTTGATCTCTTATGCCTTATCAAAACACATACACATACATACACAAAATATTTCCCACCTTAAATGATAACCTCCATGAATGAGAATGCTGCTTTATTCTTCTGTGTATACAAGTATTTAATTCCTAACACAGCTCTTGGCATAGAATAAGTATTCAATAAATGTTGAAATAACTGAACCTCACATACAAAGATTGATGTTTACAAAAACATTCTATACTAATGGACAAAATAGCCAGGAGTGAATACAAGGGTGTTCTTAGCCCCCAAAATAATCATAATTTGTGATTTAACAAAGATTTGCATTCAAGTCGGTTGTCTCTGGGCTAATTAGAGTGGCTCAAAAACATGCCTGGATCTCAAAAGTTCCTTTATCCCCTATTTGATTAAAAGGCAAGAACCTTCCTTTTAAAAAGTCTTCTTTATTTGGCACCAAGTCAACCTACTAAAGATACATTATATATATATGGAAACATCATGACTTCCCCAACAATGTTGTAAAGTAGAAGTTTCCTAAGCAGTCATTATCTGGCTGGAAACAGCTATGTGCGCTTGGGGTCAGGGAGATGGGGTTGAAGAAGCAGTAGCACTGTTGTCTTTATAAGCTATGCTGTCTTCAACTGCCTCCAGTTGACGTATTAGAGACTTGGCAAAATCACCATTGAGAAAGTGCAGGAATAAGATTAAAGTCCAAGACAAAGTCCGTATCAACATCCCATTAACTGGCAGGTATATCATAAGAATCTGAATCGCTTCAGAAGATACTAATGGGAAAGACTACACTGTGCACCTGCATGCATGCGTGCGCAGGATTTTGCTGTAGGGAAGGGAGCATATTTCCCTCCACTACCAGAGAAAACAGAAACAAGGAAGAAGCTGACCAACCCAGACCATGTACAAGAGGGCAGGAAGTAAATACAACCTGAGGAACTGAACCTTCCCTAACCATGTCAGCCTTCTTCGTCCCCACCCCACCCGCCCCCCAACTCAATAGCCTGTGCTTTGTCTTCTAAGCAAATCCATCGGAAGCATCATTTCCACCTGTACACTGCAGAGTTGATTCTGTACAACTTCTTCCTCTTGCTAAATCCCCAAGATGCTGCCTATAAATTCAAAGAATTTCAAGCATCAACAGAAGCCCCTCCCCCACCCATAGAACTTAGTTATGAACATCTGTTGTTTACAAGGGTTCAGGCTGAGAGCTGCCAGACTCGTTCTGCAACCCCTACTTTAACGCAGAGGCTGCCAGAGAGGGATGTCTGAATTTCATGCAAGGATGCCCTGTCCTGACAGCTTAAGCAGAAATCGGCAAACACAGCTCAGCATCCTACCGTGGAAGATAATCCTAGTTTGTTCGATTCATTTCTAATCCTGGTTCTTTAACCATCTGTACCCAAAATATGTTAAGCAGCAGAACTGTGCTCGCTGAGCCTCCCTGAATTTAAAGCCTGAGGGACAATGATAGTGACGGAATACATGCAGGAGAGCAGAAAACACAATCCCGTTTCAAGTCTGAAAAACCCACCCCTGCCGTTTCCTCCTTCTCCCCCAAATCCTTCCTTAACACTGAGCCTTTTCCATCTGACCGGTTCTCCTCACAGTGCGTTACTTCAGTGCAGTGCGGGAGTTAGATAGGAAAGTTTGTGCTTCAATGAACTTGGGGCCAAATCTAATTGAGAACCTAACCGTGCTTGTACCTTTCCCTGAGACCCTCCTGAGCTCTCCACCAGTCCTCCCTTCCCAGTGTCTACTGGAATCTGCTGTCAATGGAGTCCTATTTTTAGATTCATGTGCCCGTGTGCACATGTGTTCTTATTATTCTCTCAGCCTGCCTGATGTTTCCCTTTTCAATTATAAAAGTCTGTGCAGCAGAGACTGTCTTTCCTTCTTATCTTGTAAACCCTTCCATTTAACACAGTCAACTCCCAGTAAGATGACATGGCTTGTGCTTTTAAAAGAGAACTGGATCAAAGTCAATTCATCTAATTGGCTGCGAATTCCTGAGAATTAAAGATTCCAAGCACCAGCCACACATCGCTTCCTGTGTCTACTATGGAATTATTGTGGGGCTTACAGGAGCAGAGAAAATGATTACTATCAGCTCCCCAAGCCCCAGCACCATTGTCAAGGGACATGATCACCAGTGGCTTTGCTCCATGGAGCTAAAAGCCTGAGGTGGCCTTCTGACATTCCAGGGCCAGACCCTGGGAGACACCGAAAACTTGCAGGAGTCCCCAACATCCTCATCAAAGCATGCTTTGCTTCTGACTCACCCTCTATCACTCCATACTCTAAAAGGGTGATATAAAGCTATTTATGAAGACGCACAGGACCTTCCGTATGGCCTTATGAAACAAACAATGCAGTAAATGACAGTTTGTTATGCTCATGACTAAAGTTTATACTGCACTGCCCTGCTGGTCTCAATGACAGACATTGCAGGAGGCCAGGCTGCAACGGCCTTCTTTGTCTATCCAAGTCACAATTGAGACCTGTAGGCTTTAACACTATACTCACCCTTATGGAAAACCCAACAATTTGGCAATAGGGCTAACTATTGACACCCAGAGTTCAAGGAAACCAGAGGATAGGTGTATGACAGATTTCCTCCTCTTGATGATGAGAAGTCTGGATCTAAAAGCAACACACGGGGGTTGAGCTACCTGACACTCTGCAGAACAAAATATAACTGCTGAGTTTTTTACAGGGATTGATCATACAATTAATATAGAGTCACATAATTACATTGCCTACCCAAGTAAGCCATACCATAGAAATCTGGAGGGAGGAGAGTTTGTCTTTTGTGAAAGTGTACAGTGGTTTCTACAGAATATGGTAACTGACATAATATTATCTATTCAGGTAACTGGCTAGGTTAACTCTGCACAGGGAATAACTAATGAACCTAACATTTTATCTGGTATACCTGTGCTCTGTCCCAATTCTTGAAGGAGCACTGTCATAACAGACTCACATATATTAATTCAATTCATCAGCACAACAGCTCTAGGAGGTTGGTACTGTTATCTCTAACATTTTGCAATTGGGAAAACTGAGGCAATTAAGAAAATTCATCTAGGGGTGGGCATTGTGACACAGCAGATTAAGCTACGCTGGGGATGCCTGCATTCCATATCAGAGCGCTGTTCCTGTCCCAGCTCCTCCACTTTGAATCTAGCTTCCTGCTAATGCTCCTGAGATATAGCAGATGATGGCCCAAAATACTTGGCTCCTGGCTTTGGCCTGGCCAATTTGACTGTTAACAAGCATTTGGAGAGTGAACCAGTAGATGAAAGATCTCTCTCTCTCTCTCTCTCTCTCTCCCCCCCCCCCCCCCCTCTTTCTCTCTGGCTTCTGATTCCAGCTTCTTGATAATGCAGGTCCTGGGAGTCAGCAGTGATGGCTCAAGTAGTGTAGTCCCTGTCACCCACATGGGAGACCTGAATTGAGTTCCTCACTCCCGGCTCTCACCCCTCCTCACTCTGTTTCTCTCTCTTTCTCTCTCTTTCATATAAATAAATACATTTTAAAAATAAATAAAATCACACAGCTAGTAAGTAAAGCAATCCATGATTGTAGAACCAGGAAATCTGGTTCCAGAACCTGTGATCCTAACTACCATGCTCTTCTCCCCTGTGTTAGTAATGATTATATCAGCTACTATTTGACTAATAAGTTACAGAGCCAGTACAGTGCTTTGCATAGATTATCCCTAAGTATTACTCTCCACATTTCATAGATAAAAAATGGAGGCCAGGCCAGTGCTGTGGCATGGTGGGTTAAGTCAGGGCCTGCAGCGCCAGTATTCCATACAGGTGCAGATTCCAGTCCCAGCTGCTCCACTTCCAATCCAGCTCTGTGCTAATGCGCTGGGGAAAGCAGTTGAAGATGGCCCAATCCTGGCCTGGCCCAACCCTGGTTGTTGTGCCCATTTGGGGGGTGAACCAGTGAATGAAAGATCATTCTCTGTCTCTCCTTTTCTCTCTCTCTGTAACTCTACTTCTGAAATAAATAAGTCAATCTTGAAAGAAGGAAGGAAGGGAGGGAGGGAGGGAGGAACAAAGAAGGAAAACTGAAGCCAAAAGGATAAGGGGCTTGCTCAAGGTACACAGCTCTGAGTGCAAGAGACAGATGAAATGAGGTTTTTCTACTAAGTCACAACATTTCCCAGAGAGCTGTCAACTGAATGCTTTGTATGTTCCAAAGAACGGCCCCTGCCCTGTCTTGCTGATCCACAAACTGCCTTCTAGTGTCTCTTTCATTCTGCCTTACTCACCTGTGAGGAGCCCTCCCAACTTCATTTGAAATGGACCCAACCCCCACCTAAGGTCCTGTATGGACTAGGCCAGCAGAAAACCAACAAGGGACCTTGGGTTAGAGTATAAATAAAAGCAGCTTGAGCCATGGGGAAGGGAAGCCAACCCTTGCTCAACACCAGATGCTACATCTGGGTAAAACCTTCCTCAAGGGAACAAACAGCTCCCAACTATGCCCGAAATGAATGAATGACGCACTGGTCCCAGGAAGTCAGGGGTTCTCCCTTCTGGCAACTTCATGCTGCTTCTTACTTCCCTCCTCAAGGTCATCCCACACTCAAAGAGGAACTTTCTGGTCCTCCACCCTTTTCTGATTTGCAGGCTCAGCTATAACATTCTCCATGGCCAATTGACTCTGTGTTTTTCAACTGAATGCTTTCCGGTTGAAACTGATGAACAACTTAGAACTCAATTCCAAAGGAAGACTCCATCAGCAAGAGGTGACATAACCCGAGAGACTGTGTACCATCAAAAACTAGGCCTAAGGCCAAGAACATGGGCTGTACAAGAATTTCTCCTTAATTAATTTTGTTCCTAACCTCCCACTGAAAGGAGTATTGCAGGTTGAATGTCTACCAGATTCTTGAGCTACCCGGGCCTGCTCCCTCTGATTCCTTCCAATAGTAACATAACTCCTAAACATTCAAATAAGCAGATTGACTCTCCATGTGTACCTCCTGAATATACTGTTAATTTATTATCTATCCCATGCCCAGCTCAATGTCTGATATGCCTATATAAATCCCAAAAATGTGTAACTACAGAAATGCATACACAAACATCTTTTCAACTCCTTACCACCCTGCAATCTAAGTACCATAGACCATATAAAGAAGATCTCCCCCTTTTTTCTCTGTAAACCCTTACTGTTGAAAATCACAAACTTCTCCACAGCCTCAACCACCACCATTCCACAAATATGCCCATATCGCTACTAGCAGCCCAGATCTATCTTTAGCCCTGCATATGGCCATTCATTTTCTGTTGGTTACTGGAAATTTCAGCTTCAATATCCTTCCAGTACCTTAACGTTAAGGTCCAAAAACCAAATTTTTCATATTCTAGTTCTTCAAAAACAACTCCTTCTCCTAAGTTCTGTATTTCTGTTAAAGGCACCATGAATTTACTAGTCACCCAAGTCCAAAAGAAACTTCCACGGAACTCTTCTTTTGTGCTTCCAAGTTCACTTGAAACCTGAATCCCATCAGTCAGCAATTCCTGTGGAGTCTTCCTACACACCAGGTGCTCTCCATCTGTCTCTAGACTGTAAGCTCCAGGAGTGCAGAGGGCAGTATCTGTCTTGCTTGGCATGTGTCTGGCACAGGGTCAGAGCACAATACATATTTGCTAAATGGACAGTAGGATAAATTCCTATTCTTTTCATTCCTATCATCCCACCCCAATTTAGATCCTTATTATCTACAGCAACAACTGGTTTCCCCTTCTCAATTTTCTTGTCATTTAGCAAACCATCAACCAGGTTAATCTTCCTTAAGCATTATTCATACCTAAGCTTGGAAATTAAGCTATTCAAATGTTCAGGGGTTTCCAGTATCTACTGCACAGAGTCCAATCTCTTAGTCAAAAGTCAAGGCCCTCCACGTTATGATCCTATCTATCTCTGCCTAATTCCTCCATATACTGGTTCTCCCAGCCTAACCAGTCTATTCACTGTACCTCAAAGGCTTTGCACTTTCCTGCGGCTGTGCCCATTCTGCCTAGAACACCTTCCCTTCTCTATCAAGAACTCGTCCATTTTCTTGCCGTCTGGCTCAAACTCCACTCCTCACTGAAGGTTCCTTCCATACCAATTGCGTGTCATCTGTATAGCACATATTTGATACTTACCTCAAATGGTGGTATAGTAAAGATCTGGGTTCTGATACTCAGCTCTAATTTCTCCCTTCCTTGATAATAAATTCATGTGGCAAAGAACCACAACATTTACTTCTTTGCACTCTATCCTTTAAGAGTTTAGAACAATGCCTTTAAAAGTTTCACACATATTTGTTGAGGAGAGAACAAAAAGCTGGAAGAAAGACAGAAAAGATGTTTACTGTGGGTTAAAAAATAGCATAAGTTCTCTAGAAAGAACGCAGCAGGATAGCACTGTAGAAATAGCCCTCTGAAAACTCAACAGAAAATAAAAAGCTACCTCAAAATAAAACAAAGAAATGAGCTATTAAAAGTAGGAGATCAAAACCAAGTGAGCTACAACTGAAAGGTAATTCACAGCAAGTCTATGTAGAAGAAAAACAGCCGACAGATTATCAATTAGAGCCCTGCTGGGCAATATTAACACAGACTCCACTTAAAAGAGACAATCAAAGGCTAGGCAACTAATAGGAATACATTTAGACTCTTCAAGGAGCCAAAGAAAACGCAAGAACATCTTCCCAGGGAGGCTTCCTACCCTCATATAATATTTTATCTCCCCTCTTTAACCAAGCTGACATTAGCAGAGTCCTCCAAAAGTCACAGGGACAGAGGAAGCCATATTAACCATTTTAAACACAGCAGAATATGACAGAGTCAAATAATCACGTCAGCTCTATCTGCGGCATCTCTCGCTCTTTCTCTGGAGGAGGAGAAAGCGCAGGAAAGGGATGGGACCCTGAGGTCAGACTGCTAAGGAGTCAGAGCTGTGTGGGCTTTAATGAGGATGTTTGCACTGAGCACAGTGTGGGAGAGGACAAAAGGTGAGCAGGAGCAAAGCAGAATAGGAAGCAAAGCCAAAGAGTGACAAGGTAATGGCTTCCAGAGAAAGAAGCTGTCCAAGAGAAGATGAACAAAGCAGCTCGGCAGCAATTGTCCCTCGATGCAGTCACTTAAAGCTGTAACAAAACACCCAACTTAGCCCAGTATGAGCAGCTGAAATCCAGCCAGGGTAAGAAACTAGTTTGGAAAACAGCAGGATGAATTTACGTAGACTGCCTTTGGCCTTGGCCAACCTGCCCTATCCCAAGTTGAACAGTGTCAATGTCCCTGAGACGTGTCTGCCCAGAGCTGCTGCTGGCAGCTGCTCTCTTGGCAACTCAGGGAGACAAATTCGTGGCATTGCTGGGCCAACAGCTGCTACAGCTCCGGGGGAGGTGATGAGTGCCCGCTGAGATGCTCTGGGCAGAGAATGAACTATTCTAGGACCAGTCCTAGAGTCAGCAAAATTGAGGCAACAGTTAAGTAGCTGAATGAAAATACAGTACAATTGTGGCTCTAGGGACCCAGGACACCAAGAGCCCTTTCTCTGTCCCTGCTTCTTTGACTTCAGTTTATTCTTGCCTTTACATTTGGCCCCATCTTTTCTATTTCCAAGGGCATAGCTTCAGTTTCAACCCACATTAACCTCACCACTTTACTGCCATCCATTCTTAACAGGCCCTCCTCCTTGCTCCAACTGATAGTATGCATTGTTGCCATAGCTACCTTTCCAAAGCATGGTCATAATTATGTTCCTTGATCAAAAATATTCAATGACTCTAACATGCTTTCAGAATAAAGCCCAAACTCTGTCACCTGACATCCATAAACCTCTGTAATCTTCTGGCTCCTACCAATGCTTCCAGGTTATTTACTATCACATTTATAATTCCTGTTCTTCAGCAAAACAGTCAAGTTATCCACCAGTCTTGTTTTTCTCACTTCTGTGTCTTTACTCTGTTCTCTCTGAACCCAAGGATTCTTCCCATATCTTTTTATTCTCTCCTTCTGTAACCCCCACAATGTCTCTAGTGTACTAAGCTTATAGGACCAGTACCTAGAATGGGAACTTTTTTTTCTTTGGACAGGAAGAGTGGATAGTGAGAGAGAGAGACAGACAGAAAGGTCTTCCTTTGCCGTTTTTATCCCACAATGGCCGCCACGGCCGGCGCCCTGCACTGATCCAAAGCCAGGAGCCAGGTGCTTCTCCTGGTCTCCCATGTGGGTGCAGGGCCCAAGTACTTGGGCCATCCTCCACTGCACTCCCGGGCCACAGCAGAGAGCTGGACTGGAAGAGGAGCAACCAGGACAGGACCGGCTCCCAACCGGGACTAGAACCCAGGGTGTCAGCGCCGCAGGCAGAGGATTAGCCTAGTGAGCCGAGGCACCGGCCTAGAGTGGGAACTTTTACTTTTCCATTTCCCAATCACTGAACTTCATCTGCATAAAGCCTGGCCCAGTTCCCCAACCAGAAGAAATCTCGCATCTTGGTGCACCTGTGTGGCTCTTTGTATGGATATGTAGTCATGGGCATGCAGACAAATGCACACATGGATAATGTGGCAGATGCTATTGGTGGTGTCCCATTAGGTTTCCCCTCTACATTAATGAGAACTCTGCTTTCTAATCAACCAGAATAATAACCACATTTTCCAGCCTCCCCTGCAGTTCAGTGTAACCATGTAAGTACATTTTGGACAGCAGGATAAGAGCTGAAGAGATCTATGTGCCACTTGCAGACTGTTCCTTTAAAGAATGTGTACCTGCCCCTCACTCTGTTGTTTGTCCAATGGCTGGAATGGGGACATGGTGGCAGTGAACATTTTGGGTCATACAGACAACATTCTAGGGATGGCATAAAGAGATTGACACAGCCCTGGATGGTTAACACCCAGGCTATTACATGAGAAAGAAATCAACCTCTATCTTGCTTAAACCATTAATATCTGGGACCTTTCACAGGAGCCAACCCTTCATCTTGACCAAATCAGACATGCCTGAAATGCCCTTCCTGAGCCAAAATGTTGGTCTTTGAAGCTTGGCCCAGTGTTACGGCCTGCTTCAGCAGCATGGCTGTCTCCGTGCAGCAATGCTTGTGTTGTGCAAACATTTGACTAGTTGGTTGTCTTTTGTAATACAGAAATGAGCGGAAAATGCCGTGGCCAATATTGCATTGAAAAGCAGGGTCTCATCACAGTATTAATAAGACATGGGTATAAATCATGAGCCATGTTGAATCTTCAGATCCTCACTCAACTTAAGCAGGCAAGGTATGAGTTCAATCGCAGAGAAAAGAAAATTAAAAATAAGGTACAAAATGCTGAAAATACAACATGTGAATATGATTCAAAATTTTACATATAAATACTTATAATAGGACCCAGCTAAAACTGTAGTTAGACATTTCACCATCTAACTTCTACAAACATTTTAAGGAATAAATTACATACAAAAGTTTATGTCTCGTCTCTTCTATTAGGTGGTACCACATGAAACTGCCACTATGTGAGCATTTTTGAACTATAGAAAAACAGTAATTTCTAACTCTAAACTCTAAATGATTGAAAATCCCTGGGGCTGGGGCTCATTTTAGTCATCTTGGCATCTCTCACAATGCTTTATACATGAGAAAGTATCAATAAGAAATTGCTGGGATTAACTTTTAAAGATCTACTACAAACACTTCTAGTCTATGAAACAACACTATCCTAACATAACTTTTATCCTTTTAACTGCCTTAAAAAAAGTCTCTCTTAGAGTTAGTATTATGGTACAGTAGGTTAAGCCGTCCCTTGAAATGCTGATATCTTACATTGGAGAGCAGGTTCAAGCTCTGGCTGTTCCACTTCCAATCCAGCTCCCTGTTAATGCACCTGGGAAGGCAGTTATAGATCCAAGTGCTTGGGTTCCTGCCACCCATGTGGGATACCAGGCTGGAGTTCCTAGCTTCTGGTTTCAGCCTGGTCCAGGCTTGGCTACTATAAACATTTGGGGAGTGAATGGGAAGATGGAAGATCTTGAAACAAAAAAATCTTATTAAAAACAAACAAAAAAAACCTTTCTCACTTTAGGTAACTTCACTACTCTCCTAGTAGTAACTTTCACTACCCTCTAACACTGGGTGTCCCCTAAGCCTTGAGCTTGGATTTTGTTCTCTTTTGTTTTCCTGAGTTCATATATTTTCCTATATTCCACAATTAATTTTTTTAAAGATTTACCTACTATTCATTTGAAAGTCGGAGTTACACAGAGAGAGGAGAGGTCACCCATTTGATGGCTCACTCACTCCCCAACCAGCCACAACGGCCAGAGCTGCGCCGATCCGAAGCCAGGAGCCAGAAGCTTCCTCTGGGTCTCCCTCACAGGTGCAGGGACCCAAGCACATGGGCCATCCTCCACTGCCTTCCCAGGCCACAGCAGAGAGCTGGATCGGAAGTGGAGCAGCCTGGACTTGAACTGGTGCCTACATGGAATGCCGGCGCTTCAGGCCAAGGCATCCTGGCTATGCCACAGCGCCAGCCCCCACAATCACTTTTATACCGAGGATTCTTCCAGCTATCCCCAGTCAAACCATCCTACCTCAGCAGTACAGCTCCACCTGGATGCTTGCAGGTTCCCATGGCCATAAACCCAACATGCCCAAAGTAGGATCACCATCCAAAACAGATCTTCCCTCAACAATCCCACATCTATTACAGGAGCCACAATTCTTCTATTTCAACAGATTACAGACACTGGATGACTTTTGATTATTATGGTTCATTACTCAGTCAAGTCATCTTGTCCTGTCTAGTTTCTTAAATACTTCTTGAATACATGCCTTCCTCTCCATCAATCATTTTTTTTAAATTTTTTTGCTATGACATTATGTGATAACCCCTAAAACTCTCCAGGTTAGCCTTCTCTAGCATAAATATTCATTCTTTCACCACACTTTTCTTCCTGTCTCTCTTACCATACAAGAACCCAGAGGGCTGACTACCACACTACCACATCAAATCTGATTTCTCTATTAGGTGTCAAGGAGCCATCATTTGGGTTCATTCTACTTATGTAACCATAACTTCTACTACTTAAAAAAATTTTTATTTATTTATTTGAAAGATAGAATTGCAAAGAGAGAGGAAGAGATGGAGAGATCTTTCATACACTGGTTCACTCCCCAAATGACCGCAACAGCCATGGCTGGCCAGGCTGAAGACAGAAGCCTCTTCTTGGTCTCCCACATGGGTGCAGGGGCCCAAGCACACGGGCCATCTTCCACTGCTTTCACAAGCACATTAGCAGGCAGCTGGATTGGAAGTGGAGGAGCCAGGACTGGAACTGGTACAGTGCTGTGGAGGTAAAGCTGCCGCCTGCAGTGTTGGTATCCCATATGGGTGCTAACTCGAGTTCTGCTGCTCCACTTCTGATCCAGCTCTCTGCTATAGCCTGGGAAAGCAGCAGATGGCACACGTCCTTGGGGCTCTGCACCCTTGTGGGAGAACCAGAAGAAGCTCCTGGCTCCTAGCTTCAGATCAACCTAGCTCCAGCTGTTGTGGCCACTCAGGGAGTGAACCAGTGGAAGGATCTCTCTCTGCCTCTGCCTCTCTGTAACTCTGCCTTTCAAATGAATAAATAAATCTTAAAAAAATCTATGTTCTCACATTTCTATTAAAGCCCTTTTCACATTATATAATTTTCATGCCTCTTTTCCCTGCTAACCAGAAATCCCAGAGCTTATCTTAGTCCCCATAGGAATCAACCCAGAGCACATTTTAAAGACTCAGACTCAGTAGATATTAAAAAGGGGTTTGTTCAGTAAGTAGATTGTTACTCAGGATAAGATCAGACAGGACACTACTGGAGTAAAGCAGTCATGATATGACAGCAATAGAAGTGGAGAAGTCCCCCTCTTCTAGGTTCATGTACCACTGTGTACTTTCCCTCCACAGCACTGACTCCAACTTAATATATATATCTAATTGTGTGATTTGCCCAATGTTTTCTTCCTTGTTCTATTTTAAGAAGAGACAGTGCTTGTTCCCTGCTATATTCAAGACCCAATGAAAAGAGGTCAAGGGATACACAATGGGTATTAGTTGGATGAATGCATAAGCATCTTCTCTCTCCCCTTTTTTATTTTATTTGAGAAGCAAAGAGAAAGAAAGAGAGAGAGAGAGAGGTCTCTCATGTGGGTGGTAGGGATTCAATTACCTGAGCCATCACCTGCTGCATCCTAGGGTACACATTGGCAGGAAGTTGGAGTCAGGAATGGAACAGAGACTTGTATCCTAGCACTGCACTATGGGATGCTGTACCAAAACTGATGCACCCAACTCCTGCCCTAGAACCTGTTTAATGAAGCTGGGTCCCACACTAGCCCCCATACCATCTTACCACCAAACATTCCTTCACCCTCTCACTTGTACATACTGTTCTCTCTTCTTCACAAATCTACCTTTGAAGTTTAATCTAAGTCCCTCTTACTTAATGAAAACGCTCATGAGTATTCTTGATCCTTTACCTATCTCTGATCTCTTATCAGAACAATGCTCTAGAGAACACCAATGATCTCTTAATAAGTTTACTACTGCTTTATCCTCTACAGTTTCCTGTATTCAAAAACTCTTCTCCCCAACCAGATATGACCCCCCTGTGGATACACACAATAAACTTCACTTGTGTATTCCAACACCTTATTCAACTGAGCACAAAGTTGGTCCAATAAATATTCACTGGTTATTGAAAAGAAAATGACAGCAGGTGCCAGCTTTACCAGAAGGGAAATAAATTCTTCCAGCCTTGAAGAAAAGAGTGTTTCTTGCATATGATTTTAATCAGAACCATTCAGATGACTTAGGAGACTAACATATCTCTACCTTAATTCGTAATAAATATGTCCTTAAGCTGAGAATATGATATAGTACTAAAACTCAAATGTTATTTTAAACTTAAGGGGAGCTTACTAACAGAACAAATCCAACTTTGAATCATTTTCTAATGTAAATGATTCCTCCCTCCAGTCTTAATTTATCACACACTAAAATAACATTTTATTATCAGATGATTCTCTTATCAGAAAAGAATAGAACTTGGGAAAGATAAGGGACTCTGAGGGAGAAAACCTCGGGAGGAAATCTTCCTGCTGGCTTGTGTTGAGTGTTAGCAGGATGACATTCTCATTCCTAACCTCCAGACATTGCTCTGAGTTGGTTTGTAAAGGACAATTTGCACACCATTTTTAGAGCAATAAAAAAAAAAGGATAAAATAAAATATTTTTGGTATTAATTCTTTTTTTTTTTTTTTTTTTTTTTTTTTGCCTTTCCAATGCCATGGTTTAATTCCAGGTGACACAGAATTTGGAGAGCAAAGAGCAGACTCTGGAAGGGTTCTCAGCTGGGTTTACTTTAAATTCACAGCTGGGAGTGGCTGAGTGAAAACAACTAAGACAGTGAGCTACAGTACAGTGGGGTTTATTCCCCTTTTTACAAAATTTTATTTGTAAATGTACAACAGGCTCCAAGTTAACACTTAACTCTTAACGCTTCATTCTAACTACGGGTGGCATAAGATGTTACGGCCAGGAATCGAGATGTTTAGCTAGGAATGCAATCAAGGGCGTCATCACTTCAGGCACAAGGAACAGCTTACTTTTTGCCAGATTTCTTAATTCCACCTGTGGCCAGGGGGCCCTTCCCCGCCGCCTTCGCTTTTAGCTCCTCGAGTTTCTTCTGCTCCTCTTTCTGTTTTTGCTTGAAATACTTATCTTCCTCATCCATCTCCTTGGCCTGCTTCTTGGGTTGTTTCAGGGGCTTCTTCTTGCCACCTTCCCGGCAGGACATGGCGCCTGCCGCCCCTTCCCCAGACCATGGTATTAATTCTTAAATTCACTCATTCCTTTACCCAATCTACAACATTTAATCAGTAACTACTATATACCACATATTAAGCTAGGCACTGGGGGACACTAAAAGATGACTCAGACAAACATAATATAAGGGAAGATAAGTCAAACAATGCTGAATGCCCTAAGAGAAGACCAAATAAAATGTTGTAAGAATTCAGAAGCTGAAGGGCATTCTTTCTTCTAGAGGGGAGAGTATATGAGATGGGCCTTTCTTCTTGAAAGAGCGAACATATGAGATGGGCCCTACAACACAGATATGGCTTAGACATGCAGAGATGTGAAGATTAGGCACAGAAATTCAAATAACATGATGGCCACAACCTACTGGAGTGAATGTTCTATTTGGCTAAGGTGAGGTAGAACAGAGACAAAAAATAACATTGGAAAGCTGGTTAAGGCCAGGTATGCTAGAAGGGCTTGAAGACTAAGCCAAGAAGTGTGCATCTTGCTGAATATAGCAGCACTTTTCAAATTTCAACATGTACACAAATCACATGGGGATCCGGCTATGGTAGGTCTGGGATAAGGCCTGAGAGTGCATTTATAACATTGCAGATGATGCTAAAACTGAGAGACGACACACCCTGGAGTATCAATAACTTAACTGATGGGAACTACTCAAAGTTCTGCATAGAGAGATGCCTGATCTCCAATCTGAACATAGTAGACCATGCAGACGGGAATGGGGAGAAGCTATAGACTGACTGTGGGCCTCAATGTTCCTGTTCACCAGCAGCAGTTGGGAAGATTTTACACTGGCCTGTTACTCAGGGCTCATTCCCAGAAATTCTCGTTTAATTGGTCTGGAGTGTGGCCCAGATTTCAATATTTTAAAAAAGTTCTCTAGGGAATTCTAACACAAAGCCAGAGTTGAAAACCTCTGCTATAGATGATATAGTAAGAACTGCAATCATTCAGGCAAAAGATGATGATCTAAACTAGGGCAATGGTGAAATGGGAAAAGTCATCGAGACAGATTAAGTTCATGAGCTGCAGGCCACACCTTCCCCACCCCCATGTAATCCTATCATCAATCAGATGACCCCTCTCCAAGATGTATCTCCCTGGACCGGCACTGAGGTGTAGTGGATAAAACGGCCATCTGCAGTGCCGGCATCCCATATGGGCATCAGTTCAAGTCCCGGCTGCTCCACCTCCTATCCAGCTCTCTGCTATGGCCTGGGAAAGCAATAGAAGGTGGCCCAAGTGCTTGGGCCCCTATACCCATGTGGGAGACCCAGAAGAAGCTCCTAGCTCCTGGCTTTGGATCAGCTCAGCTCTGGCCATTTGGGGAGTGAACCAGCAGATGGAAGACTTCCATCTCTCTCTCTCTTTGCCTCTGCTTCTCTGTAACTCTTTCAAGTAAATAAACAAAATCTTAAAAAAAAAAAAAAATGATGCACCTCCCCTTACCTGGGACTCCAGGGCAGTACCATGTAACCTCTCCTCTTTTCAAAGCTAATAAGAACCCTGGAGAAGGGGAGAGCGCGATCTTTTTTCTCTCTCCTTACCTCGTGGACCCCGGACAAGTAGAGCAGGGTATGAAATTCCCCTTTTTACCTTTCCTGGTCCACTCTTCCTAAATGAGTTCCTCATGGGCCTGTGTACTCCTCTCACTTTCTAAATAAACCTTACCATGCTGCATGCTGTGTGTGCCTGGGCTTAGAATTCTTCTCTAAGTAAAAGGCAAGAACCTGAGATACTAATTTTGTCCCAACCTGGCCACAACAACGGGAATGACAACAAAGGGGCCAGTTGAATAAAATATGATAAATACGGAAAGAACAGATCTTAGCAGCTGCTTAGCTGTGAAGGGATTTAGACATATGACTACAACACCATTCATTTCTCCTGGTTAAAGACAGTTTGATAAAATAGTTAAGAGTGCAGAAACTGGAGCCAGATTGTTGGGGTTTGAATTCTAGCTTCACCAGGGATTTGCATATGTGTATGACTCTGGTTTAAGTTCCTTTTAAGCCTCAGTTTTCTCATCTGTAAATTAGGGATAATAATAATAATAATCAACACATGGAGTCTGTTGTGGGGTTTAAGAAAGTTAGCACCTACACAAAGCCCTCAGAACTATTCCTGACACACAGAACTATCAAACTGTCTGTCGTTACTATTAGCACGGGTCACCATGTATTCTGATCTTTGAGCTGCACATAAGACTGATCTGAAAAAGGAGAAGTTCTTGAGGCTTTCAATCAATTTGAAGCCACTGGCTCATGAATTCAACTGGATCTAAGTGACGCATCCCAGACCCCAAGGTCTCCAAGAGCGACAACCACAGAGCCCCTACTTGAACTGCTGGTCCTTGGTGCTGCGGGTCTTAGCCAGAAAGCGCTCAGCCAGCTTCTCCAGGTTCCGGGAGTAGTCCATCTCAATCTCAGCCTTCTTCCGGAAGAAGTCCTGGAGGTCCTGCAGCAGCTGCACCCGGAGCTCACACTGTTGGTCCAGGCATTTCATCTGCTCTGTGAGCTGAGCACGGATCTCTGCAACAAAAACCAGGAGACAGTCAATGGACAGTCCTAAATAAACACCAAACATGCAAACATGCACTTACCTTCAATTTCCTTATTCTCAGGTCCCCGGAGAATCTAAAAACAAGAAAGAAAAGAAGAGAAGAGAAAAGGAAAGAGAGAGAGGGAGGGTGAGAGAGAGGAAGGGAGGGAGGGAAGAGAGGAGAGGAGAGGAGAGGAGAGGAGAGGAGAGGAGAGGAGAGGAGAGGAGAGGAGAGGAGAGGAGAGGAGAGGAGAGGAGAGGAGAGGAGAGGAGAGGAGAGGAGAGGAGAGGAGAGAAAAGCTTATAGTCTTTAGTGGCTGTAGGACATGAGTCACCTCCAAAAACCTCCAACAATGCTTTCCGGACCATTAAAGAACATTGTAAATCACGTATCTGCCAAATCACTTAGGAGAAGCTACTTATTCTACCTAATAATACTCAAAAGTATCATTTATTGAACAATTTACTGTGTTTCTGGCTCTGTGCCAGAATTTGGGCTTTCTTCCAACAGAAAGCCAAAAAAATTTCTCTCCTCACCACCCTAAGAGGTACATACTACTTTATCCCTAATTAAACATGAAAACATTGAAGCCCTTTTCTTAAAAAAAAAAAAAATTTTTTTCATTTGAAAGGCAGAGTGTCAAAGAGAGAAAGGGACAGAGATCTTCCACCTGCTGGTTCACTCCCCAAATGGCTGCAATAGGCAGGGCTGGGCCAGGCTCAAGCCAAGAGCCAGGAATTCCATCCAGTTCTCCCACATGGGTGAGAGTGCCATCTTCCACAGCCTTCCCACGTGCATTAGCAGGATCAGAAACAGAGCCGCCAGGACTTGAATTGGCACTCGAATATGAGATGCTAGAGGGGCTGGCACTGTGATGTAGTGGGTAAAGCAGCCGCCTGCAGTGCCAGCATCCCATACGGGTGCCGGTTCTAGTCCCAACTGCTCCACTTCCCATCAGCTCTCTGCTATGGCCTGGGAAAGCAGTGGAGGATGGCCTAAGTGCTTAGGCCCCTGCACCCACGCGGGAGACCCGGAAGAGGCTCCTGGATCCTGGCTTCAGATCAGCCCAGCTCCTGCCGCTGCAGCCATCTGGGGAGTGAACTGGCAGATATAAAACTTGTCTCTCTCTCTCTCTCTCTCTCTCTCTCTGCCTCTGCCTCTCCAATAAATAAATCTTCATTTTTTAAACAGATTTATTTATTCATTTGCAAGTCAGAGTTACACAGAGAGAAGAGAGGCAGACAGAGAGAGAGGTCTTCCATCCGATGGTTTACTCCTCAGTTGGCTGCATTGGCTGGAGCTGCTCCAATCCGAAGCCAGGAGCCAGGAGCTTCTTCCGGGTCTCCCACGCGGGTGCAGGGGCCCAAGGACTTGGGCCATCTTCTGCTTTCACAGGCCAAAGCAGAGAACTGGATCTGAAGTGGAGCAGCCGGGTCTCGAACTGGTGCCCACATGGGATATCGGCGCTTCAGGCCAGGGCGTTAACCCACTGTGCCACAGCGCCAGCCCCATAAATAATCTTTAAAAAAGAATGAGATGCTGGAGTTGCAAGCAGCAGCTTATTAACCCACTGCACCATGATGTTGGCCCCCAAAACTCTGAGTCTTGAAGGAGTCAAGCTATTAAGTGGTGGAACTAGAACTCAAACTCAGAAGACTGATTTTGTAGCCTAAGCTCCTACTTATTATACTTTCTCTTATAATTTCAAAATGTTTTTCAGTATCTTCATGAAGTAGGGTGAAGGTCTGGACATTAAAATGGAGGCAGAGGGAGATCTGCCCAATGCTAATGGTAGAAACCCAAAAATAAACAAGCCCCAGGATTTCTAGGTGTCACTAGGCTAGTGTCACTGTCACTCAGATTTCATAGTTTCCAATATCACAGAATGTAAATCTATCTTCAAGAAGCTGACTTGGAAAGACATTGTTTCACACAGTATCTCCGTTACCTTATCCTCATGGATGCGTCAGAGACTCTGCTGTATCTGGGCTGGCCAGAACGCTTGTACAGAGCTAACAACCTCCACCCCTCTGCAACTGCAGCAATGGGAGCTCCAGGTGCAATCGGATCTGCCTCATGCACAACCCTGCACTTGTTATTGACAAGAGACTTGGTGTTCACAGGAAGCAGCATGCCAGTGCCAGACTGCTTTTCAGCTCAGCAAAGGGCCACAGTATGAAGGTAGGTCCCAAACGCCATCTCAGTCAGAATGGGCAGTTTGTTTTGAATCCCCTTCCCTGGCACGCATGCTTGGCTCGAAGTGCATTAAGATGTGACAGGGACAGAGAGTACCTATATTATCCCTTTCACTAGCCATGCTCCAGATGGATTCCCAAACAGTGTAAGTGTAACACCACTTTCTAGCTGTATGTAATGCAAGGCGGGGTGGGGGAGGAGACTAAAGTTTTCATCAGAGAGATGAATCAGAGGCAAATTCAGGATCAGGAGTACAATGCTGAAGGTTGCAACCATTCCTTTCGTGAAGTAACAAGAAGATGGGAAAATAGTGCATTGAGTTTTGCCTTGAGGTACTTAGGGGTCCATAATCCATCCCCATCTTTTTTTGTTTGCTTCTGTTACGGATATCAGTGTGTAGCATCAATATGTTGTCCTCGCTGAGTGATCTTAGGGGATCTGCTATTGCAGTTCTCACCCTCTCCATCCCCATGCCTCCCCCTCTGCCAACCACCAATGCCAACCAGCCCTGCAATGACCTCACCTGAACTGAAACTGAGCACCGCAGATTGTTTCAAGCAGACAGAAGGCTGAGCAGAAAAGCCGCCTACCTCATCACTCATCAAAGCTCTCTTGTTCTGTGTTTTTTGGAGTCTGATTACAAGGGTGTTGGGGAGAAAAGATCTGCAGAGGTCATGTCAGGCATCTGGTTCTTACCAGGCATTTCTGGATCTCTTAAAGGCAACAGGCCTTGCTGAGACTATTCCTAGAGGCATCTTTTCCCTTTCTGTGCATTAATGAAAAGCTGGGACCGGTGGCTGTTAGGTGGAAGGGACTGAGAGCACAGAGTCTGTTCAAAGTGATCTTCAGGTACTCAATCAGGAGCAGATTACAGGGGAATATGGAGACCCCTCTGAAAGTCCTAATTCTTTGCCTCAATAATCTCATTAACAAAGGATACAGAAAAGAACACGCTTGACTGGATGATACCTACCCCCTACCATAACAAGAGGGGCAGACAAAGTCCCACGACAAGTTCTAAAAGTAGGCCACTCCAGGGTTGTCCTCTAAAGAACAAGCATTTCGTAGGAGGCCTCTGAGATACATGAATTAATCCAAAAAGCCCCCAAGCCTATCCATCAGTCCTGGAATGCCACCCAGACTTTCTCAGGTGCCTCTCCTGAGTGGAGGCACAGCACAAACCACATGCCGCTCTCTGGGCCCCCATGTGGGTCCTGAAGGAAGGGAGCCTGTGTCTAATGAACACGTCTTATGGCTTTTATATACATCACCTCATTTAATTTTTACAACCAGCCTACAAGGTATTTCCAATTATCCTGATTGCACATATGAGAAAAGTGAAGGCTCATTAAGTAGTTTACCAAAGGGCCATACGAGTAGGCGCAAGCAAGGCTGAAGCTGAATTAAAGTTCCTCTGACCTTCTGATAGTAGGGCAGGAGGACAAGAGAAGTCATCACTGGTTTGGAGTCTCTGAAGGTATTACTACAAATCTCACACCTGGAATACTGTCTCTTCCATCTTCCAGGAGAGGAGCGGTTCAGTACCCAAAGTCAACACTGAATTACCCCACGGACTCACTAACCAGCCCATGTTTCAACTAGTCTATAGCCTGATGGGCCCCTTCTCTACTTCCTAGACGTATTCCACAGGGCAGCTTTGGAGGAAGTGCTTTTCTCTTTCTTTGATGCACCTTGAGATCTTCCAACAAACCCAGAGGATGGAGACAGTGCAGAAGCAACATTCCCCATCCTGATCCAAGAAAAGAAGTGGCTCTGCCAATAGATACCACCTGCCACGATAGTTTCTTTGTGATATGACATCCTCCACACTCTACCTCTAATGAGAAGCCTCTCTTGCTACTACCATCTTCAGAGCATCTGCACAGACATAAGGGAGACTCTATCCGCCCCACCGCTAGGTCCACAGCTCCAAGACAGAACGGTTGCTCTGTTCAGGGCAGAATGTGCTGCTTCAGGCCTTGCTGCTGCTGCTGCTGCTAAGACAAACAATGGTCCCCAAGACAGCAGCTGTGCCAGCTCCAGTCTTCTGTCCATGCACATGGACAGGGGCAAGAACAATAGGCCACTGAATGCCAGCATGCCTGGGCCATGTGCCCAGGCTCCTCTGCACCCTGGCCTACCAACAAGACACAAAGGCAGAAAGAAAAAAAAAAAGGCTATTTATAAAAACATAGAAGAATTCTTCAGAATTCCCTCGTGTGCTTAGGCAAGTATACACGTGCACGTGTGGACACAACTCAAAGACACACACTACTCACACCACCCACACCGTGCTTCACCCCACAAGCTCAAGAAGGCTCTACAGATCCTTACAGTTGGGTGACAGTGTCTGGGCTATGGGGGATGATGGGGTTCTTGTAGGTTCCTTCCCTACAACTGCATGGAATGAAGTCAAGCTTTCACTTCCCACAAGCAGCTGTATGAAAGAATTCCCTGGCTTTCCACAAAGCCAAAGTACCAGAGTTACCATGAAATACTTGGGGTGATACATGCCAAAAATAACCTTCCCTGGGCACCCAATAGTGATTTACCAGCAAATTTACCCAGCAAATCTTTTTTTTTTTTTTTTTTTTTTTTTTTTTTTTAATTTGAGAAGTAGAGTTATAGACAGAGAGAAAGGTCTTCATCTGCTGGTTCACTCACTTCCCAGTGGCTGCAATGGCCGGAGCTGAGCCAATCCAAAGCCAGGAGGCAGGAGCTTCTTCCAGGTCTCCCATGTGTGTGCAAAGTCCCAAGCATTTGGGTCATCCTCTACTACTTTCCCAGCCCATAGCAGAGAAATGGATCAGAAGTGGAGCAGCCAGGACACAAATTGGTTTACCCTACTCTACCACAGCATCAGCCGCAACACAGCAAATCTTACTGAGCCCCTCCCGTCTGGTGATGGTGGCAAAGACCTAAGGCCTGACCCAATGAAGCATGGCTTGACAAAGAAGAGGAAGGACAAGACAGCAAAGAAAGTCTTAGGTTTTTGTTTTGGATATTCTTTATTATATCAGAGCCATGGTAATAAGCCTCAACTTAAAGATTAAAGATTTAAAAATCATCAATACCATAAAGAAATCAAGTAGGGGTCAGTGCGATGGTGTAGCAGGTAAAGCCTAGAACCAGCAGGTTTGAGTCCTGGCTGCCCCACTTCCAATCCAGCTCTCTGCTACGGCCTAGGAAAGCAGTAAAAGGTGGCCCCAGCACCCGCGTGAGAGACCCAAAAGAAGCTCCTGGCTCCTGACTTCAAATAGGCACAGCTCCAGTCGTTGCAGCCATTTGGGGAATGAACCAGTGGATGGAAGACCTCTCTCTCTCTCTGCCTCTGCTTCTCTTAACTCTGCCTTTCAAATAAATAAATAAATACATACACACATATATAAATAAATACATAAATAAAGTAACAAGCTTAAAAAAGAAAGTCAATGCCATTGGATTCTTTTTTTCTATTATGTCCTTTGAAAACAATACTAGAATAAAAATTGCAGCTTTCCTTCCAAGAGGAACCAAAAATTTCAAACAAGTTTCCTGAGAAACAGATTTGCTCTTTGCTTGATATTTCCTTTAAAGAGTCAGGTCAAGGGCCGGCGCTGTGGCTCACTTGGCTAATCCTCCGACTGCAGTGCCGGCATCCCATGAGCCAATTCTAGTCCCAGTTGCTCCTCTTCCAGTCCAGCTCTCTGCTGCGGCCCAGGAGGGCAGTGGAGGACGGCCCAAGTGCTTGGGCCCTGGAGGATGGCCCCGGAACCTGCATAGGAGACTAGGAAGAAGCACCTGGCTCCCGGCCTCAGATCAGCGCAGCGCCAGCCACAGCAGCTATTTGGGGAGTGAACCAATGGAAGGAAGACCTTTCTCTCTGTCTCTCTCTCTCTCACTGTCTATAACTCTGCCTGTCAAATAAATAAATAAATAAATAAGAGTCAGGTCAAAATTTAACCTCGCTATTTTAGAATTAAGATAGTAGTGATGGTTTCACAATCTTGTGAAGATACTTTAAAAATTTTTTTAAAAAAACCTGAATTGTATACTTTAAAAAAGAATGAATTTTATGGTATGTGAATTATATCTTACCAAAAGAAAACAATCAGGGGCTGGCATTGTGACACAATGGGTAAAGCCATCACCTGAGATGTCAGTATCCTATGCGTGAGGGTTCATGTACCAGCTGCTTCACTTCCTATCCAGCTCCATGCTAATGACCTGGGAAAAGTAGTAGAAAGTGGCCCACATGCTTGGGGCCCATGCCACTTATGTATAACACTTGGATGAAGATCCTGGCTCCTGAATTCAGCCTGGTTCAGCCCTGGTCAATGCAGCCACTTGGGAGATATCTCCCTCTGTCTCTCTCTGTCTCTCTGTAACTCTGACTTTAAACAAATTTAAAAATATTAAAAAAAAAAAAAAAAGGAGCCAGTGATGTGGCATAGCAGGTAAAGCCGCTATTTGCAGAGCTGGTATCCCATATGGGCGCCGGTTCAAATCCTGGCTGCTCCACTTCTGATCCAGCTCTCTGTTATGACCTGGGAAAGCAATGGAAGACAGCCCAAGTCCTTGGGCCCCTGCACCTATGTAGGAGACCCAGAAGAAGCTCCTGGCTCTAGGCTTCGGATTGGCACAGTTCCAGCCATCTGGGGAGTGAGCCAGTAGCTGGAAGACCTCTCTCTCTCTCTCTCTCTCTGCCTCTGCACATTCTATTTACCAAGTACCATCCTGCGAACTAGGGAGAAAGTTGCCTAACAAATAGGCACAAAGGAAGGAGGGAATTCTTGGTTTCCATTTCTTCATTTGTATGGGTTAAATTAAGTCCTGCATTGAGTATTCCTAAAGCTAGTCTTGAAAGCTGCCCCTCAGGACATCAGACTTGGCCATGACATTGAACTCTACTGGCAGATCACCACTCCATTATTTCCAGAGAGTGTCAAATCAAAACCTGCCAATGAATGCTTTTATGTGCGAGTTCAATTCCAGGATCAGCAGACACACCCAAAAAAGCTTCCCCTGCAAAACGCTGCCTCTGTCCAGGCTCAGGCACAGCTGAAATTCACCCACACTTGTCCTGAAAGTTAGAAGGAAGCTTATTTCCTTTTTAGAAAGATGTCGAGAAGTTCCAATAAGGATGCGACTCGAAGAAAACCCAGTTCTCATGGATTCTGATTATTTAACAAAACCAGCCAGGGCCCTGCCACACCAATAATCATGTATGTAGACTCTAACTTACAATACCTACAAATGCAGGTCATAGTCCTCTGAAAACTGTCCTTACTTCAGAGAACACTCCGGAAATGCATCCGTCCGCAAAGTTCAGGTGGACAAAGGGGTATTTTGTTCCTTCTGCTGCTTTCAATTCTGAACTATTAGTTTATTTCTTTCCCCCTTTCAAACTCTATCTCCTTCAGGAATGTCTCTGATTAAGTCATGAATCTCGCAATTCTGATAAGAAAATGGGGGTAGGGGGCAGGCTGAGAGAAATCCGTAATCTTTCAGGAGAGTCACCTTCCAGTCACCTTGATGTGCCGGCACCCAGGGGGCAGGGCTGTGACTCCCCGAGGCTCCGCTGTCAGCACGTGCAGCATGAGATCAGCCCATGTTCTCCACTGGGAACCCGGCCTGTCTGCCCGTCTTTTTCCACAAAATCTGTCTCACCTGCTTTTATCCCTTTCACAAACACATGATGTCACCTCAGCCATCTCAGGAATATTAATTCCTAGTACCTTTCCAGCCAGTGTTATATAAGAACACAATTGAGGCTTTCATCAGGCTCTGTACCCTATCTATCTCCTACCAAGACTTCTTATCGAAATGGTAATCAGCCCCTTTCCAAACTACTCCCCAGGAAACCAAATGCTAGCACGCTCTGCCAAGTCTTGCTCTTTTCTCTGACCCTGCTGGTTTACCTTTCTACAAACTTAGTAATGGAGGGCTCTTAAAATCCTTGCTGGACAGGTGTGAAAAACAAAGCCCAGAGAAGTAAAGGGGGTTGACCAAGATCATACAGCTACATAGCTGCAGCTCCATGACTATAATCCAAGTCACTGGGGTTCTAGTCCAATATGCTTTCTTGTTCTTACCGCAAACATTTATTTGAGTACCTTCCAGGTGCTTGGGGATATAAGGACAAAAGTCCTCCCCCAAAGTTGGCAAGCTAATGGGAAAGAAACACATAGAGTGCAGAATTCTGAAGTATTAAGAAGTATAAACATCCCTGTTCTTAAAGAACTTACAATCTGGGGCCGGGGCTGTGGCGCAGCAGGTTAACACCCTGGCCTGCAGTGCCAGCATCCCATATGGTCACTGGTTCAAGACCTGGCTGCTCCACTTCCTATCTAGCTCTCTGCTGTGGCCTGGGAAAGCACTAGAAGATGGCCCAAGTCCTTGGGCCCCTGCACCCACGTGGCAGACCAGAAAGAAGCTCATGGTTCCTGGCTTCGTATCAGCGGCCAATTGGGGAGTGGACAATTGGATGGAATACCTCTCTCTCTCTGCCTCTCCTCTCTCTGTGTAACTCTGACTTTCAAATAAATAAAATAAGTCTTTAAAAAGAAGAACTTACAATCTGTGAAGATATGATCAAAATATGTATTTTAAAACATATAACTATCTATACATAATTACACAAGACTATATCATTACATAGTACATAAAATTCCATGCTTCTGTACTCCGTTGGTACATGAAATTAAGAATAAATGCAACAGGCCGGTGCCATGGTGGTTCAATAGGCTAATCCTCCACCTAGCGGCGCCGGCACACCGGGTTCTAGTCCCGGTCAGGGCACCGGATTCTTTCCCGGTTGCCCCTCTTCCAGGCCAGCTTTCTGCTGTGGCCCGGGAAGGCAGTGGAGGATGGCCCAAGTGCTTGGGCCCTGCACCCCATGGGAAACCAGGAGAAGCACCTGGCTCCTGCCTTTGGATCAGCACGATGCGCTGGCCGCAGCGCGCCGGCCGTGGCGGCCATTGGAGGGTGAACCAACGGCAAAAAGGAAGACCTTTCTCTCTGTCTCTCTCACTATCCACTCTGCCTGTTAAAAAAAAAAAAAAAAAAAAAAAAGAATAAATGCAACAAGGGTGGAGATTGTGGCACAGCGGGTTAAGCCACTGCTTGGGATGCCTGAATCTCATATCACAGTGCCATTTGAGTCTTGACTACTCCGCACTTCCAACAAAGCTTCCTGCTAATGAGCCCAGGAGGCAGCAGATGACAGGTTCCTGCCCCCCAGGCCCAGCTGTTGCGCGCATTTCTGGAGTGAAACAAGGGTTGGAAGGTGTGTGTGTAAGTGTGTGTGTCCCTCTCTCTCTGTCAGTCTGTCTTTCAAATAAGTAAATCTTTTTAAAAAGAATAAATTCTACAAGTTAATATTTTGAGGGCTCAGAAAGATCAGTGGGAACTAACTTTACTAATGTAAGGCTTCTTAAGGAAGATTCAACTCCTCAAGAGGAAGAAATTTGTCTGGTTGACTAACATGCTCCTGGGACCCAGTATACTACATGGCATATAGCAGGGCTTCAAATATGTGAAGGGAAGGAAGGAGAGGAGAAAGCAAGCAAGGAAATAGAAGTCTAAATAAGTTTTCTGAGCATGGGTAGAATTTCAGTAAATGAAGGGCAAGGAGAGGATATTCCAGAGGAAGATAAAATCTAAGCCAAGGGATGGGAATGTTTGAGCAGGGCCTGATTAGAACAAAGAATGACACTGGAGCCTGGACAGAGATAAGTGTACAAGGGGAGAAGCAGCTCCAAAAGCCAACAGTATGGATTTCAAGTGACCAAAAATGGAACTGGTAAAAGCTTGTGTCATGATAAAAACAATAAATAAAGTTAAAGGAGAATCACAGAGGAGGCGATCTGCTGGACAGGTTCACAGCTTCCCAAGTAAGGAACAGAGTGAGTATTAATGAGCAATTCGGGTTGAACGGTGGAGGCGAACGTGGGAAGGAGAATTCCGAGTGGAAAACTCCCTGCACACACTCACGCTGATGACCAGTAATAACAAAGACTTTAGACCCACAATCCTAAAGCTGGTGATTCCAATCTGTCCTCCCCACTTTCCACTGGCCAGCAAACTGGACATGAAAGAGATCCTTGGATTCAAGGTAGAATAGTAATCTTGGTCGGAGGAAGAAGTTGATAGAGCAGTTGCGACTGGCCTGCCTGGCTTTCCTGTTGGAGTACAATTCTCTTTGTTGGACCCTGAGTTTGGCTAACCTTAAAACTGTCTTTCCTGTGCAGCAGTGTCAAAGCTATGAAAGACAGAATCTCTCCTCCCCTTACATTAACTCCACACTACCTGAAAACAAGGCCTGCATCTTTGGGGACACAGTGAAGCCCATCAGTGGGAAGAAGAAAAATGGCCCTACAGTTTCCAAAGGACACTCAGTCGGCCATTAACTTTCCAACCCCCAAGCAAAGACACAGAAAACAACTCCATACAGCTGATGAGGCGGGAGAGTGCAGGAGGGGATATCTCAATGAACTTTAATCATCGCGATTGCTCTGGCAGGCCGCCTTGGCCCTTTCAAGTGACTCAACAGCAAGTCAAAGACAAAAGGCTCCCAAATGAACAAGCTGCCACATCAAATGCCAAAGTAGTAATTTTAGTTCCTAGGCCTTGCCTGAAATGTTTAAGAAACAGAATTCCCAAGGTCTAGAATCTAGAATTAACTTGTACTACAAACTAAAGATGTAGCTGGGAGGACCAACAGCTCTTCTGAGAAATATCACCCAGTCTGATACCCCTGGCTCATTGCTAGAGACAAGTTCCACATCAGTCCCCAAGGACCACAATAATCAACCAACAAACCCAGCAAATCTCAGTGCGAAGAGCTGGGAGATGAATCATTGAGGCGTAGGAGAAAAAGTAAAACATTGTCTTATGCTCAAAGAACTTATAATCCAATTTGGGGAAAATGGACTAAATGCAAAAGTATGCATAAGTATGTATAAGACTGTGCATTTTAAGTGCCAAAACAATCGTTCCACACCACATTTGGAGAGGAAGAAATCAGTGTGAACCAGTGTGAACCTGAATTAGTGTTGAGGCTTTGAGCCGGGGAGAATTTAAAGAGAAGTGGGGGTGATAGAGGAAGGAGAGTTGTGGTTAAAGTGCTCCATACTGTGGACAAAGAAAGATAAGAGTCTTGAAAAGCAGGACAGGACAAGGAGTCAAAACTCAAAGGATTTCCTACTAAACAACTCCTAAAAAGACCAAATATCAATTCTGATTTGTTCACTACGCAAAAGGACAATGGTAAACTGTGTGTTGCTCAAGGCTCCAGCACAATCAAACTGAAACAACCAATTTTAAAATGCAGATCCTAACCTCCAAGAGAGCAAGCTCTGAAGGACCTACTTCATTTTGTGCAAGACACAGCTTAGCATGCAGTATTGGCACATTAGGTTTAGTTCAGTAAGCACAGATGAAGCACCTATTAGGTGCTAAGGAGAGGGACAAACAAAAATGATTAAAGACCAGGAGACAGACATGGTCCAGGAAATGCCTATGGTATATCCTGTTGAAAAAGGAGGTTTTTATTCCCCAGGCTCGAGTTCTCAGAAGTCAAGTCTGGAAACAGACATTTGGGAGTCATCAGCAGGTAGCTGGGAGTTAGGAAGGTAACAGGGATCTATCATTATTGAAAGTCTGTTCTGCCAGATCAAGATTATGCAGCACCCAAGAAGAACAGAACCACCTTGCTAACTGGCTGGAGCTGCCTGGACTGGAGAAGTTGCACTGGCTGTTCTGGTCTTTCCTGTTGGTGGTGGGTCAGTCTAAAAACATTTAGACTTGTGGTCCATGCTGCATGCCCCTAAGTGTCACCCCAGGCTTTCCCTATTGTCATTGAGCCATGAGACCTGGGGGGACATGCTCAGACAACAGTCATGTGATCAAGAAATGCATGGGAGGTGAAGCTCCATGAAGTCAGACTTCAACCAAAAGGAAACAGGAGTGGATAAATGAAATCTTTTCCTGTCCTCACATGAGCTGGTCAGACATACAGTAGCACCCAGATGGAATTCCAGGCTCCTGGCTTCAGCCTGGCCCAGCCCCATCCATTGCAATCATCTGGGGAGTGAACCACTAGATAGAAGATCTCTCTATGTCTCTCCCTCTGTATCACTCTGCCTTTCAAATAAAATAAAATAAAACTTAAAAAAAAAAAAAAAGAACAAAAACAACAGAGATGCAGTGGCTTCACTCAGTATCTGTGAAAATGTCCTTAAAGACTGAGTAACCAGCCTCTCATGAAGCTGTGGCCAGCTTCTAAGCAGGGATTTATATTTGCTTTGCCACCTTCTCTCTCTCATTCTCCTTTTCTCTTCATTCCTTCTTCCCTGGGATGGCTCCCACAAATAAACTATCACCTTTATTGATCTCTGGCTTTATTTTCTAGGGAATCTGCAGTAAGACACCTACCACATGCCAGGCACTGTTCTCGGTGATGGCTGAGAGGTCTCATCAAATCTCGTGCCTTAGTGGCAACAGAGAAAGCCTCGTGTGGGGCTGAGAAGCATGCAGCGTGGGTACAAGGACAGATGCTGTCAAGCGGGCTCTCCACCAATTAGAAGGGCCAAAACAGCCGGTACAGCTGGACTAGTGGCAGGCTATTCCAGCCCTTCCGGAATGACACTTTTATTCTAGCAGATCCTGAAGAAATAGCTAATCAATTGTATTTCAAGAATTCAACATATACGTTAACTGATTGGTCAGTTATCAGAATCGATTTAGCTGACTACAGCTTATTTTGTACATAAAGGTAAACTGTGCACAAAAGAGTTATTGAGGCATATGTTACATATTTAATAGTAATCACAGGTATAAGTGCTTACTGTGGAACCCTATCTCATCTAATGCTCAAAACACCCTAGGGGCACAAGTTCGTAAGAAGACAGAGTGGCTAAGAGCATGGTCTCTGCAACCAGAAAGGTCTGGGTTTTAATTTCAGCTGGGCTACTTGCTAGTTGTACATCCTCAGACAAGATGCTTAATCTCCCTAAGCTTGTTGCATTATGTATAAAACTACTTGATTATACTAAAACCTATTCCATTAGATTGCTATGAAGAGCAAAAGTACTTACTATATGCTTGGTGTCTAGTACGTCTCCACAGTCACCAAGGTGATAGTGCACCAAGGTTCAGAATGATCAGTTAACTACCTGAGGTCACACTGAACCAGACCTCAGCAGGATGTGGGCCTAGATCAGAACTCCTGACCATTCTGCCACACATTTGTTTACAAGGCTGAGATATGGCCTCATAAGATTGTCTTACACGCCCAAATCCTATAGTTCTAGGCTATAAATGTTGATTGATTAACAAAAGGACCTCTGGATTCCTTCAACATATCAAACAGAAGTCCTAAGATTAAGTCCTAAGACAGCCACTGTAAACTCCATATATGCTTTTGCTAAAATACATAAACAAATCTGCCTCATGGGCTCTTTGATCCTTTCACTTTTGAAACAAGAAGGGATAGAAAATGACAAGAACTGAATAGGACAAATTACTGGCTTCAGGTTTTTGCAAGCAAACCGTCTGTCTCTACATCTCCCAACTACCCCCTTCATACACACCTGGATCAAGTTTCATGAAACAAAATTCTTGATATAAGCCAAGAATTCTGACATTTCCTGTCTTTTTAAATGCTAGTTGCTGCTCACCAATTTGATTTCTTGATCTACAAAAAGGTCTCAATCTGCAGTTTGAAACGTTCTAGAATAAAACACATGGCCACCAAACACAGAATTAGAAAACAGTCTTCAAACTACACAGCTCCTTCTTTATGGTTATTATTAACTTAGAAAGGGCTTAAGTTTCACTTCTTGCTGGAAAAAGAAACTGTGCATTCTGGATCCTCCCCTAGTCCCTCCACAGTTCACATGAGCACTAGAAATTCAGAGAACACCAAGGAACAAGTGGGCATTTCCTGTGTGTGCAACTCATGTTGCTGTTACCCAATCCAAGGTGTGGCCTTGCTGCATCAGGGAAAGTCCTGCTGCCCTCTCTCTGAGCTTCATCTCGCTGATTTCAAGGCCCAGCAACTGTAGTCATTTGGAGCTAACAAGCTGTTGATCTAATGCAACAAATGAGTGTTATTATACAAGATGACTTCAAAATGTTTGTGGAAAAATGAGATTAAAATTTAATTTTAGAGCAAAAAACTGAAGTGGGAAATAGAGGTAAAACAAGATTGTTTGCAAGGTGATGATTATCGAAACTGAGTGGTGAATACGTGGGAGGACGTAACACTGTTCTCTATGCTTTTGTATATGTCTGATGTTCCTCATAAAACATTGGCTTATTTATTTATTTGAAAGGCATAGCAACAGAGAGTTTATTAATTTGAAAGGCAGAATGTATGCATGAAACAGAGATAGACAGAGAGAGAGAGAGAGAGAGAGAGAGAGAGAGATGGAGATCTTCCATCTGCTGGCTCACTCCCCCAAAATGGATCAACAGTCAGGTCTGGCCCAAGCTGAACGCATGAGCAAGGAACTCCATTCTGGTCTCCCACATGAGTGGCAGGGGCCCACATACTTTTACTCTGCTTTCCAAGGCATGTCAGCAGGAAGCAGGATCAGAAATGAAGCAGCTGGGACTCAAATCCACACTCTGATATGGGATGCCAGCATCTCAAGCAGCTTAATCAGCTGTGCAAACAATGCTGGCCTCCATAATAAAAAAAAATTTTTTTAAAGATTGATTGATTGATTTATATGAAAAGCAGAGTTGAGTGAGAGAGAGAGAGAGAGATCTTCCATCTACCAGTTCACTCCCCAATGGCTGCAACAGCCAGAGCTGGGCAGATCCAAAGCCAGGAACCAGGAGCTTCTGGGCTCCCATGTGGGTGCAGGGGCCCAATGACGTGGGCCATCTTTCACAGCTTTTCAACATGCATTAGCAAGGAGCTAGATTAGAAGTGGAGCAGCCAGGACTTGAATCGGCACCCACAGGGGATGCTGGTGCCAAAGGCAGTGGCTTTACCAGCTACACCACAGTACCAGCCCCCCAAAATTTTTAAAAATATAATTAACACCACATAAAAAAGGCTTAAGAGGCACATAGTAAATGCAAGGGAAGAAGATAAAAGAATCTACAAGTAGAAAAGGCATGTCCTAAACCAGGAAATGTACACAGAACAGTCAACACCAAACATACAATGTCTAAATTTCTGAACTTCAAAGATGAAAAGACAATTATGTAAGAATCAGTGGAGAAGAGACAACTCTTCTATTAAAATAAAGGAGAAAATCAAGTTGGTCACAGACTTCTCCACGGCAGCAGTCAAGGCCTGAAGATAAGGAAGCCATGTCTTAAAAAACTCCGAGAACTGTGATCCAAGAATATTATGACAAGCTGAGTCACCACTCAAGTGTAAAAAAAAGCTCCAAAATTCTCAAACTGGAAAGATCTCAGCCTACATAGCATCCAAGAAACCCACTTGAGAAAAAAACCCTATACTCAGGAGATCAATAAAACAAAAACCACAATAGGGAAGCCATGGTTAAGGAACAGGTGCTTAGATATATCAAGACCAAAAAAAATGGGAACATGCAGGTCAGAATATAAATGTAAGAAACCCTGCCAAGGACAAAATAGATATATACTATAAAAATTAGGAGATGGGGAAGAGCCGTGTAGAGAAATCTAAAAGCATGAATCACAGACTCCTTCCACGCAGAGCAGCAGCCAATTCATCTAAAAGTGAAGGTAGAGCTAAAAATACAGCTAAAAATATTATTATGACTCGAGCCTCCTAATGGTTTCCTAGTCATTTTCTCAACCATAGAGAGAACTTTCAGGAACTATTATCACTGGGAAAGAAGAAACATTATCCAAAGTTCAGCATTTTCTTCACTTTCATTCACTTCAGTTTCTTTTGCTAAACCCAAGGAAAACAAAATTCAAATTTCGAAGTACATATGGTATAATGCCATTCTTATAAAATTGTTTGAGGTTGGGACTGTGGTGTAATGGGCTGGGTCGCTGTCACAGTGCTGCCATTTCTTATGGGTGCCAGTTTGTATCCTGGCTACTCCTCTTCTGATCCAGCTCTCTCCTATGGCCTGGGAAAGCAGAGGAGATGGCCCAAGTGCTTGGGCCTCTGCACCCACATGGGAGACTCGGAAGAAGCTCCAGGCTCCTGGCTTCAGATGGGTCCAGCTCCTGCTGTTGTGGCCATTTGGGGAGTGAACCAGCAGACGGAAGACCTTTCTCTCTTTCTCTCTCTCTCTCTAACTCTACTTTCTCAAATAAATAAATAAAATGTTTTTAAAAAAATTGTTTCACTCTTGCCACCCATCCTTCTGTTTCTGCATACTAAATGTTACCACTGGAAGAGAAAGTACTTGTGCCCCATCACCAAATCCATGGCTTTCCCATGCTACCTGTAGGCCCATCGTTTCCATCTCATGTTTGTCTTCCTATCTGCAAGCCAAAACCCATCTCTATAAACCAGAATCCATCTCTTCTTGTTCACTGAAACTCTTTGCTTCTAAATTAAATACTCTGGAAAAAAAATAAGATAAAAATATAAAAGGGGTCAGTGATGAGGTGCAACAAGAGAAGCTGTGACATGTGATGCCAGGATCACATGAGAACCCTGTTTGAGTCCCAGCTGCCTCACTTCCAATCCAGCTCCCTGCTGCTGCACCTGGGAAGGCACTGGAAGACAGCCCAAGTACTTGGCCCCTGCCACCCATGTGGGAGACCTGGATGGAGTTCTAGGCTCCTGGCTTCAGCATGGCCTAGTTCTAGCCATTGTGGCCATTTGCAGAGTGAATCAGTAGATGGAAGATTCTCTCTCTCTCTCTCTCTCTAATTCTCCCTTTCAAATAAATACTAAAATATCTTAAAGAAATAAAATTAGTACACTCCTATTTTCTGTTATCATTTCCCCCTCTCTACTGGATCATTCACACAAGCAAATAAATACGCTGTATTTTCCCCCACTGTATTTTAAAAACACATCCTCTTGGACCTCCTGCCTCCTCCCAGCAAGATACCTTTTCATCTCAGCTTCTTTTTATAGTATCAAAATGGTAGTCCACACTCCCTGCCTCCACTTTCTGTCTTCTCTTTAGCCCACTGTAACCAGGCCCACACTTTCCAACTCTTCTGAGGAGTAATGACCTCCATGCTGCCAAGTCTCAGGTCTCCCATTGTTTCGCCACTCTCAGGAGTGGGGGTCAATCCTAACATGGCTCTAGATACACACTGTCACTTCTGCTGGACCTTCCTCCTTGCCCAACCTCTGAATGTTGAAATGCCCCAGGGCTCAGTCCTAGGACCTCTATTCATCTCTACTTGCTTCTGAGACTGTCTCATTCAGCTGTGTGCCTGGTGATTTCCAAACCGATATCTACAGTCCAGACGTCTCTCTGAATGGCAGTCCCCTACAACTAACTTAACACCTCCCCTTAGATGAACAACAGGTGTGTAGACTCAACATACCCAAACCTAGCTCTTGTCACCTCCCTTATCCTGCCATGCTCCCTGCCCCAGTAGTGGTGTACGCCAGAGTTATTTCAAACTCCCATCCCAATTCAGCCCTGTCTTCAAAATGTGCCCAGAATCAAGTCTTCTTATCCCCTCAACCATTCCTGCTTTAGTGCGACTCAGCACCATTTTGTTCTTAATCACTGCCATTACTCATAACTGGCCCTGCTGCCTCCACCCTTGAGCCTCGTAGTCTATTCTCAACAGCACAGCCCTGCTTATCATCCTCCAATGGCTTCACAGAGAAGAGAGCTGGAGGCTTCCCCAAGCTCTACATAGCCAGGATCCTGCAGTCTGTGAAGCTCACGCTTAACTGCTCATCTCCAGCCACAGCGGCCTCTCTGGTCTTATTAGAACATGCTAAGTGTACTCCCACCTCAGGACCTTTGCGTATGCCTCCCTCAGCTTGAAGCATGCTTCCCCACATGCAGATGGCTAGCTCCCTCCCTTCCTTTAGCTCTCTGCTCAGATGTCGCCTTCTCAGGGCAGCCTTTGTCCCCATTCCGTCTAAAAGAGCTCCTGACACTCTCTAGGCCCTTATTCCACTTTGTTTTTCTACACAACACTTATAATCTATGTAGGCATTTGTTTGTCATCTTTTCCTCCCATTGGAGGATAAGCTCCGTGATGACAGGGGCTTGATTTTGTTCCTTGCTGATTCCTGATGCCTTAGTACCTAGCACATGGAAAGCACTCAATGAATACACTTTTGAATAAATGAACAGCTGCTTGGATATGATGGGACTGGAAACAATTTATTGCTGATTTCTTTTGACTTTTCAGTTCTGCTTGTATTATTTTGTACTGAATATTCTGAATATTTACTACTTCTTAAAAATACAATAGTTGGGCAGGTGTTTAGCCCACTGGTTAAGATGTGAGCTTTATTCCCGGTAATGGCTCCTGACTCTAGCTTCCTGCTAATACAGATCTTGGGAGGCAGTTCAAGTAACTTGAATTCCTGATACCCACCTAAGAGACCTGGATTGCATTCCCAGTCTATGCTATTACAGGCATTGAGGAATGAACCAGCTGATAAGACTGGTCTCGTTATCTGTCTATCTCTCTGTGTATATCAAATAAAATTTTAAAAACCTTAAAATATCTAACACTATAATTATTCTTTAAAAATTAAAAGAGAAAGTCAACCCAAACCCAAAGGAGAGGCAACAGGTGTTGTATTACAGCAGGCTGACAGCAGGTTGATCTGCTACTTGGAATGCCTGCATTTCACACTGGAGTGCCTGGTTCCAGTCCCAGTTACTCAGTGCTTCTGATCCAGCTCCCTGCAAATGCACCTGGGAGGCAGCAGATGATGGCCCAAGTACTTGGGTCACTGCCACCCATGTGCGAGATTCAGATGGAGTTCCTGGTTCCTGGCTTCAGCGTGACCTATTCCCGGCTGTTACAGGCATTTGAGCAGTGAGCCAGTGGATGGAAGATTTCTGTGTATGTGTGTGTATGTGTATCTGTATGTGGGTCTCTCTGCCTTTCAAATCAATAAATAAATATTTAAAAGAAAATCAAAGGAAAGATATATTATCTAGTCAGTTCTGCTATACTTATAAGCATTACTCCCCCATTACTTATGACAGCAAAAAAGGATTTATAATGTAATACCCATGGGTATTTTTCATAATTAATGAAAACTTCTTAGGAAGAAACTATATTGGAAAAAGGGTTTTAATTACCCAGGACTGACCAGAGTGTGAAGAAAAGGCTCTCTTTTAAGAATAAAAGTTCGAGACCCAGCTGCTCCACTTTCAGTCCATCTCCCTGCAAACACACCTAGGAAAGCAGTGGAAGATGGCCCAAATCCTTGGGCCCCTGCACCCATGTGAGAGACCTGGATGAAGGTCCAGACTCTTGGCTTTGGCTTCAGCCTAACCTATCCCTTGCTGCTGTGGCCATTTGGGGAGTGAACCAGTAGATGGAGATCTCTCTTTCTCTCTCTGTAACTCTTTCAAATAAATAAATAAATCTTTAAAAATTGTGATCATTATAAAATATACACAACATAAATTTATCATCTTAATCATAGTAGTATTAAGCATATTGCCATTATTGTTCAACCATTACCACCATCTATATCCAGAATTTTTTCACCTTCCCCAACTAAAACTCTATTTATTTCTACTAAACAATAACTCTCATTTGCCCTTCCCCTAGTCCCAGGCAACCACCATTTAGGCCAAAGTGGTTCTGAGCATTCCATACTTTTTCATTAGCTCAATTCTTTGTCATATATCATAAAATATATAATCCTAGTACACTATGGGTTAAAAAGAAGAAGTCTAAAAATGCTGATGATGAAATCCAATTGTCACCTAGTTACATTAAAGCAGCATCAAAGTCCAGTCCACATCAAGATCATTTTCACCAGATCACTGTGGTATCTTTACCTGATTAACTCTTCTAGTACTTAAAAATCCAATGTTAAATACACAAAACAGTGATAACCACATCCAAAGTGGCTTTATCACCTAGAGAAAAAACATCCTATACCTGCAACATGTTACTGTCTTGCAAATATACAGCTGAAACTCCCTGTGGTATCCCACATGTAGAAATCACATGTAGAGGCAGGCTTTTAGCCTAGCAAGGTCAATGGTTAGGAAGCCCGTACTCCTCATCAGAACATCTGCATTTGATCCCAAGCTCCAGTTCCTGACTCCTGACCCCAGGCTCCCCGCTAATGCACACCCTGGGAGTTAGCAGGTGATGGCTTAAGTAAAGGGGCTGTGGCCACCTTTGTGGGAGACCTGGATTGAGTTTCCAGTTCCTGCCTTCCCCAGTCCAGCCTGACTGTTTTTTGTTTTTTGCTTTTGTTTTTTTGTTTTGTTTTGTTTTTGTGACAGGCAGAGTGGACAGTGAGAGAGAGACAGAGAGAAAGGTCTTCCTTTGCCATTGGTTCACCCTCCAATGGCCGCCGCGGCCGGCACACCGCACTGATCCGATCGCAGGAGCCAGGTGCTTCTCCTGGTCTCCCATGGGGTACAGGGCCCAAGCACTTGGGCCATCCTCCACTGCACTCCCTGGCCACAGCAGAGAGCTGGCCTGGAAGAGGGGCAACCGGGACAGAATCCGGCGCCCCGACCGGGACTAGAACCCGGTGTGCCGGCGCCGCAGGCAGAGGATTAGCCTAGTGAGCCGCGGCGCCAGCCCAGCCTGACTGTTGTGAGCATTTTGAGAGTGAATCAGTGGATGGGAACTCTCTTTGCCTTGCAAATAATAAATATATATGTAAGAAGAAGTCATTATTTTTTGGAAAGTACACTAAAAATTAGATTAGAAAAATAGGTTTCTCTTATTTTTTTAAAATCATTAGCAAGTTATTAAATTTCCAATTACTTTTTTAAAAAAGATTTATTTATTGATTTGAAAGGCAGAGAGAGAGAGAGAGAGAGGCCTTCCATCTGCTGGTTCACTTCTCAAATGGCCACAGTGGCCGGAGCTGGGCCTATTCGAAACCAGGAGCCAGGAGCTTCTTCCGGGTCTCCCACGTGGCTGCAGTAGGCCATCTTCTACTGCTTTCCCAGGCCATAGCAGAGAGCCAAACCAGAAGTGGAGCAGCCAGGACTTAAATGGGCGCCCATATGGGATTCCAGCACCACAGGCAGCAGCTTTACAAGCTATGCCACAGTGCCGGCCCCCACATAATCTTTTAATTCCATTTTTCCATCAACATTTTTAAGTACTCATATTTGTTTTCAAATTAAGCATAATGTTTTTTTTAAAAGTTTTGTTTACTAATTACAGTTTTTATATAATTTAAATAAATTAAGTAATACAAATCACTTATTAAATGAGTAAAGGTATATTTATATATAAAATGGAGGCTATCAAATGTAAAATCTATATTAAAATAAGTTGAATAATATCTTAATAATGTTGTAGAAAGAAAATGTTTTGTCTACATTCACACCTCTATCAGTTTATATAAGTGACAACACTATAATTCCTAAGCATGTTCACAAAATTGTATTATCCTCAGGGCAGGCATTTGGCACAATGATTCAGATGTAGCTTGGGACACTCATATTCCGGCTTTCCATTCCACTGTCCTGCTAATACACACCCTGGGAGGCAGGGTGATGGCCTGAGTAGTTCAGACTGAGTCCTGAGCTCTTAGCTTCAGCCTGGGCAACCATGGCTTTGCAGGTGTTTTTGAGTGAACCAAGTATATGGAAGATTTCTCTCTTATCTCTCTTGTTTTTTTTTTTTTTTTTGTTTGTTTGTTTGTTTTGTTTTGTTTTGTTTTTTTTGATAGGCAGAGTGGACAGTGAGAGAGAGAGACAGAGAGAAAGGTCTTCCTTTGCCGTTGGTTCACCCTCCAATGGTCACTGCAGCCAGTGCACTGCAGCCGGTGCACCACGCTGATCCAATGGCAGGAGCCAGGCGCCGCAAGGTGGAGGGTTAGCCAAGTGAGCCGCGGCGCCGGCTTGCTCTCACTCTTACTCTTTCTCCTTGTCAAGTAAGTTAAAGTAAATTATATTACTCTAAAAGGAGTTGATACATTTTAAAATGTTGGCAAATGCGAGACTCCAGTAATTTAAAAAAGATTCCTGGGCCTGCCTTCCAAGGGAATCCAGTCTGCCAGAGAAGATGGACTGTAAGAAGCAGTTACAATGTGATGGGTCCTTTATCAGGGAAAAAGCGGATGTTTTTGGAACATACGGTGACAAAGTTAATTGGTCTAGGATTCAGTAAAGGTCTCTCAGAGGAGCTGAACTTGAAAGACAGTTGTTAGACAGCAAGAGGACAGGCAAAGTGCTCCAGCCCAGAGGGCACAGCATGTCCAAAGGCCAGAGGAAAGAGAAGGAAAGCCACATGAAAGGAACTGGAATGGCAGAAGAAATTCAGAGTGGCTGGAGAACGGAATTTCCCATGGGAAGATGAGAAAAGGTGAGACTAAGAAGAGAGTCAGGGATCAAGCCCTGGAGAGCACTGCAGTGTCAGGAAGCATGGAACTGTTCCTAAGAGCCACGAGCCTCCGTGAATGTGAACATGGAAGAGAAATTAGATAAGCAAACTACTGTGTCTTAATGACAGAAGTGCTTCCCTCCAACAGAGAGCCACAGAAGAAGGGAAATAGGAGATGTTTTTATTTTCACAGGCCTCCAGGACTCCAAGAATCTGCTTATAAGGATTCCCTCAACCTGAATCTTACAAATAAAGCAAAAGGCACATACCCAAAAAAACACAAAGAGCCCGGTGATCCAAAGGTTAGCAAGAAATGATCGTGCAAGCAGACTGGCCCTATGGTCTAGCAGGATAACTGCGTGAGTCAAAGGAAGTGGGCCTCTGGTTTTTGCTCCTCATCCGAGAAACTGGGAAGTAGTCATCCCCTGCTTACTCACCTTGCACCATTTAAAGGCCAGGTCTCAACCACAGCTTCAACAAGGTAAGGGGCAAGGACTTTACCAGCTGCTTTTACTCAAACCATCAGAAAACAAAAAGCAGAAGGAAAAGGCTTCATAATGTACAATATGTCTGACCATTTCACACCTCTGGAAAAAAGAAAAAAAAGCACCCTGCTTTCAGGTCCAGAAATGGGCATATTCAGAATTTGCTTAGGCAGCAACAAAATCCAGAGCCAAGTCAGCTAACAATAAAAACATTGAACTCAATAAAATTAAAACCAAATTAAAGACATTAAAACATAACTGGCTAGGTTATACAGTCATGGCCAAATACAGCTGACAGCAAATCAGCCTGGCGTTGGGAGACCCGGGTTCTAGACCCTGCATGGACTATGTGACTTGCATTGATATTATCGTTGCAGAATTGGTCATGGCTTTACATGTCCCCAAAAGTTATCACCGATTTTAAAGATTCAAGAGAAAGTCAAAGCCAAGTGCTGTGGGTCCCATCAGAGAAAAGCACTCAAGTTTCTATTACTATGTTTGTCAGTATTTTTAAAGAATTTTACAGAAAATCACTTTAAATTATTTCATGTCTCTAGGCTTTCTGGACAGAGATTATATCAAAACTTATTTTAAATTTTTTTTGAAACATTAAAACACTTTTAAGCATAAAAGACACAAAAATCACAAAATGATAGGGTAGCCTAACTAGATGAGACTGATTCCCTCAGAAAAGTCAATTTCCTTTCCAATACAATGGACTTAGCTCAACTTCTAGAGACCCCCATCCCAGGTCTTTATTATTAAATGGAGCATTTCGCAGAACGAAAGGCTGAAAGCACAGTTCCTCTAATTCATGAGCTCTATTCCAGCACATTCTACACACTCTATTATGACATTCAGCACAATGTACAATAATTAGCAATTTACATCTGTCTTCCCTGCCAGACCAGGAGCACCACACGTTCAAGACCATGTCTTATTCATTGTTACATCCCTAGCACCTAGCTCAGAGCTGGCATAAATGTGGAATTGAAATGAATGGAAATGAGTTTGTGCTTTCCCTGTCTTCAACAATGAATCTCTGGCAGATTCCAACAAAGCCTTGGAGTTAGCTCTGTACAGATCCTGGGCCAGCTAGGCTCACAATGAAGATTTCCGCCTAATTGCAGCTTTCTCCACTCTTCCTTCCCCTTCCCTCTCCACCTCCAGAGGGGAGTTCCTGCTGGAAATTGCACAATTCTTTGTGCAGAGAGGAACAACGAGTTTAGTTCCTGTTGACCTGAACAGCATAATGTCCTGGCACAGTCGCTTCCACCTTCATAGCAAACTAACAAATGCAATCCCGGTTGTTTTTCTAACCAAAACTATCACTCAAACTTCTATTTCACCAGAATTCAACCTCCTAAGGCACTCACATCTCCTCCAATCAGTCACGTATAACCCAATAGAAGGGTACTGACAAATGTTCACAGAAAAACGGAATCAAAGATAAGTTTGTTTTGGTGCAAAAAAAATTTCAAAGCCATGCACACTTTGCTCACATTCTCCATGAACTTTGTGAAGATCCCTTTTATAACTTTTGGACAATCTAAGACAATGTTCTTGTATTTTTTCTGACCACAGCCCATAATAATAAGTATTGGACTCTGACCTGGTATGTATCTATGGCATACATACACTCCTAAAAAAGTCTGATGCAACAACATTCAATATGTACCTTTTCTATGTTCAATCCACTTTGATAAATTTAAACATCATAGCCCATTAAATTTTTTTAAAAAGCTGATAAGCAGTCATCTAAATTGGCTTCACAACCTGCTGTGCAAAGGAATCACAATCTACAGTTGGAAAAACACAGGCTCTTTCTGGTCCTCTTTTCAAAATCATTTTGGAAACTTTAAGCAGTAATACAACAGCTCTTAAAAACAACACAAATACAAAGATCAACCTCACAAGATGAAATCCTCATCTGAAATAAACCACTCTACATCTTCCCTCGGAAAACCACACAAAAGTCTTTGTGGATTTTGTAGCACAAAGAAACACAAAGACTGGGTGAGAAGGGCAGGACTAGGCTGGATCCAGATATGCCCAGTATACAATCAGGCCAAGAGAGACTCCTTGCCCCAAGTGAAATGATTCTCTGGCTATGCATTCCTTTCAGTTCAACCTTTCGGCCAGCTTTGCAAGGTGCTGGGGAGGCAACAATGCTTTCAAAGCAGGTGTGAAGGTGTGTGATGAAGAGAGTGGGCGCAGCCTGCTGAGCTCTTCCTGAAATTTGTGTTTCAAAGTGCTTTCAGTTCTGTTACTGCATTGCATGAGATGCTATTAGAAAGTTCATTTCCAGAAATAGAAAGTAGCAGGTAGGCGGCACAGCGAAGTGTTTCAGGGTGCTCTGGTGTAAAAGGGTCAATGGTGGGGACAAGGCTTCAGAAATGGAGGAAAATAACATCAAATATGTCAAAAATACTAAGTACTGGAGATTCTTGAAGCAGAGGAAGGGGAGAGGCTGAGCTAAGCTAAGCAGCCTGCTGGGTCTGTGTGCCAGGGAAGGGGAGTAGGGTGGGAAGAATCTCACCAATTTACCACGTCACAGCAAGGGTAGGTTCCAGATCTCCAGTTAGGCTTGGATGCGAGTTTCTCTACATCCTGCCCTGTATACACCCTCTGACCACCCACTCTCAATTCCTGCAGAGAGGCCTCAGGGCGGAGAAGATAGTGACAGAGAAGAAAAACTGTAAGGTCTGATGGTACCTGCTATGATATAAAGAGACTGAAAGCCAATGGCATCTCCTCTCTGTCCCCGCCAGCACCCTGCGCCCTCCACTCTGACCTTAGCTCCTAGTAAACCCAATCGTCCAGGCTGGACCACTCAGCTTCAGCTACAGTGACTGCTAGGAATTCTTCAAATATACTGAGCACACTTGGGCCTTAGGGCTCTCTCTTAGGGCCTTTGCTCTGTCTGGAACGCTCTTCCTTTAATACCCACAGAGCTTACCCTCTCACCTTCTGCAAATCTTTGCACAAATGTGACCTACTGTATCAAGCCACACCTAAAGCTCTCCAGTCTCCATTTTTTTTAAAAAGACTCATTTATTTATTTGAAAAAAAAAAAAAAAAAAAAAAAAAAAACACAGGGAGGGAGAGAAGGTGGGGGAGAGAGAGGGAGAGAGAGAGAGAATCATCCACTGGCTCACTTCCCAAATGGCTATAATGGCCAGAGTTGGGCCGATGGCAGCCAGGAGCCAGGAGCTTCTTCCAGGTCTCCCATAAGGGTGCAGAGGCCCAAGGACTGCCTTCTCAGACCATAGTAGAGAGCTGGATCGGAAGCAAAGCAAGCAAGACTCAAACCAGCACTCATATAGGATGCTGGTACTGTAGCAGGCAGCTTCACCCATTATGCCACAACGCCAGCACCCCCAGTCCCCATTTTAAAATGCATCCTGACCTCACTATCCAGCATTCCTGATCTCCCTTCCTGTACTTACTACCTCCTAAATACTAGGCAATTTAGAGGTGGACGTTGTGGCACAGAGGGCCAAGAGTGGCTGGGATCATGTCCCACCTCTGCTTCCAACAAAGCTTCCTGCTAATGGGCCTGTGAGACAGCTGCTGATGAGCCAAGGACTTGGATTCTTGCCACCCATGTGGGAGACCAGGATGGAGTTCCTGGCAACTGGCTTTGGCCTAGCCTAGTCCTAGCTATTGCGGGCATTTGGAGAGTAAACCAGATGGAAGATTCTCTGTCTTTCTCTCTCCCTTTCCCTCCTTCTCTCTCACTCTCTTCTGTCACCCTAACTTTAAAGAAATCTAAAAAAAAAAAAAAAGGCAACTTACATATTTGTCTCTCTCCTCCATCAGAATGCTAACCCACAGAGATCTCTGTTTCACTAACTGAAATAAACAAAGCACCTAGAGCAGTGTCTGATACATGATCAATAAATATCCGAAGGAATAAATGAGTGAATGAATAAAGAAACAAGTTAAGTCAATAGCATGGGATATAAGCATTTCTTCACCTACTTGGAATGGCTAAAAAAAAAAAAAAAAAGAACAACAACAACAAAAAACCCCAAGGTCTTCTAGTCACAGAGATAAATGAAATGCAAATGTTCATGCACACAAAATTCTAGTATAAATTAATTATATCAGATCCTCCTCTTTTTATGAAAGAGGAGTTACCCGCAGGGTGGGACTGGTAGCCACCCTTACAGGAAAGGAAAAGAGCAAAGGAAAGATCTACACAAAAACTCAGCAATTTTTGAAAGTTCACAACTTACCCATGAGTGATTTCTATTTACCTTTACGTAAGCAGGAATAAACAGAAGTTTTAAGAAGATACTTGTGTCAAGAGTCCTAATGCCTATGGCACCACCTAGATTGATTTATGAAGAAATATGTTTGCTCCCATTTAATACAGACTTCCTTATAGAACAGCAAGGCTCTGAAACGGAATTTACCCACTAGTTAGACTGAAAAGCACCAAGATACTTGGTATGTCTATTGGTCTACAAAAGTGATAGATGACCATGTGGCAGGGGGTAGCCTAAAAGCCAACAGCTTGCATTTCCAATCCAGAAAACTTAACAGGACTGGGCAGCAAGTCGCCAGCTGCTATGCAGTACTAACTCAGGATCTTGAGCCTGCTTCCCTGCGGCAAGACACCAGCCTCAAAATAAGCAGTTAAAAGAATTCATCTGTCTCCTCTTCAGTCTCAGGAACTTGGTCCTGGGGACAGGTGGATGTCTCTCTCACAAGCAAGCACGGACCCCCAGCCTAAGGAAAGCCTCCAGAAAGGATTTCTGGTCACGAGGGAGCAATTTCAGAAGGATGAGGCCATAAAACAATTAAAGAGGGAATGGGTTAATCTGGTAATAATCCATATGTCCTGAGCAACATTGCTACAAATGCAATCTCACATCAGTCACTGGCTTCTCAACCCAGGCAATTTTCTTGCCTCCTTCTTGCTGCCCTCCCACAATCACCAAAAAACCACATTTTATAACAGAGGGAAGGCAGAGGGCTAGAATTCTCACATCTAAACCCTCCGGCAACCAGAACTTACTGAAGCTACTCTCCTGGGAGGGGGCACATTGTGACCAAGCTTCCCTGCAGTACCTCCTGCCATCTGCAAAATTAAATTAAATGCTCCTTCGCTTTTGAAATCCTGCCATCAGTGTACCAAAGGGAACATCTGAGTATACCAGGCAGGGATGATGGCTTTTCCTTTTTACCAACACACACAAATCATTAGGAGATTAAGTCTCTGAATAGCTAATGTGCATTTTCATAAAGCAGGAGAAGTTAAATGCTCAGTCTGACACGCACATAGCAGGAGTTGAAAGGGACTGGGATTGCTGCCTTCGGAAGATGATTAAATGCAGGGCAGACAGAAAGCTAATGGCTTTTTACCTTCCCTTCACCCGGTAGGACGATGTCAGGAATGGACACAGGAAATCAAGTGCCAAGAGGGCACACTGGGCAGGCCTGTTAGAGCTTTCTCTATGGGGGTTAAACCCCAGGGTGTGGGAAGGCTGTGGTCACCACACTGATGATGGCTGCTCCAAGGAAAATTGAGATTTAAAGCAAAGCAAGGTATTCACATCACCTTCTATCCTTCCTGCTTTACCACAGTTTCCAACTGCTAACCTGAAAACCCAGACAAAAGACTGATAGCTTTTGCCATCTCCCCTACCTTCCTCTGACTGAAAAATTTCACTCCACAGAGTTATTTCCACACCCACCTTGTCTCACTTCCAATACACCTAAATTTGGAACAATGGAAACAAGTGGGTGAAAAGACACAAAGAAAAAAAAATCCAGGAAATGACAGTCTTCAGAGCAGAGATATACAATTTGCAAAGCAACTCAGACTGGGGACAGACTTTTTATGAATATAAAATTACATACAAATTACATTTCATTCAAACCACTTCACTCTGACATATCTTTATTGAGCACCTAATACTATGCCCTGCGGGAGAAGACAAAAAATGATTGGTCAGAGCCTCACCAAAGCCACAACTCAGCAAGCCTCTCTATTCATGCATGGAGAGGTGACTTTGGGAAAATCCAGGAGATGCTCTTGATTAGGGATGTGTAATAAAGAACTTAAAGTCACTCTTAACTTTGCATCTACTTGCCACCCTCAACCCAGAATAGACAAAGAGGAAAGTTTCTGGGGCAGAGGCTGAGGCAGAGAAACCAGATGGCTGCCGGTATAACTCAGGAATATCTGCTTATTGATGGGACAACTAGCAGGAAGTGTGAGAGAGAGCTTTAAATCCCAGCCTTTGGGAAACCATCATTTGCAAGAGGGGCTATTATTCACCAAAGCTTTCTTTTAACTACCATCATTACTAATAAGCCTGTTTCCCTTCTCCCCCACCTTAATCTAGAAAAGACAGAATTTTCAGAGGGAGAATTAGGAACAAAATTATATCGTGGTCTGGAATCCAGGGAAAGATACTAGGCCATCGGAACCAATTGCGTGAAGGGATAGGGGGAATAATTGCAAAGAAACTGGGAACAAGGGAACACACAAAGCTCCTTACCCCACAGTATCTACAGTCTCAAGCCTGACATCCAGTTGTCTTTCCAGAAACATGCTTCTGATAGTATAAAAACGATACCAACCAAAAAGGCTCATAAATTCTCATTCCTCAACTCAGTAACTACCCACAAGAGGATTTTTACAAAAATGAGAAGTTCCCCCAGAAACCCTGATTCTGAGTGTCATCAAAAACAATCTCTTTTGAGCTTCCACATTGCTGTCCTCAAGAGAGGCTCCAGGGTCAGTCTGAAACCAGACGACATCAGACCTCTGCGCTTAATTCTTACTGTCAGTATCTGCCAGGAACCAGCCAAGAGCAGAAGTCCAAATCCTACAGGGAGAGGGATTCTCACTGTGGCTCCAATTCTACTCTGAAAAACTCAACAGTACAAATAGTATTTCATAACAAAGAGGTTTCAGTCTAAAAACCCAAGGCCAAAGAGCAGAGCCGGGTGACAGAGCTGAAATTCTGGCAGAAATACAAACCCCCAGATACCGTCCACCCGCGTCCAGAAGCAAACACAGAGCGCGCTCGGGTAGGAAGGACTCCCAGGCACCACCCCTTCTGTTCCCTCTTCCCAGAAACCACACTCTCTGGGAGAAGACTGGGGCCAAATGTCCTCCAGGGATGCAGCGCTTCTCCCAATGTGTACAGCTTCAGAGCCAGCCTAGGAGCTGCCTGCTCTGTGTCAGTGCTCTTATGATGTAGTGTGTTCCAGGGATGTCTAACTAGCAGGTGCCAACTCCCAGCTATGCTAAGATATAAACTGTGAAATAAAGGAGTTGTGGCTACAAAGAAAGAGAGAAAATGATGGTTTAAAAGAAATATATTGTCTGTCTGGATAACTATTTTCTTTGTTTTGCTTTTCTGTATTTTCCAAATAGCCTTTGAGATAAAATATGTTGCTTTCTTTAAAAAAATTTTTTTTATTTATATTATTTGGAAGGCAGAGACACAGAGAGAGATGGAGAGACAGAGAGATATCATCCATCCACTGAGTCACTCTTGCAACAACCAGGGCTGGGTCAGGCTGCAGCCTGGAGCCAGGAACTCCATCTGGGTCCTCCACATGGGTGGCAGGGCACAAGCACTTGGGCCATCATCTGCTGCAGTCCCAGAAGCATTATCAGGAAGCTGGACTGGAAGCAGAGCACCCAGGACTTGAACTGGTACTCTGGTATGGGATGCGGGTGTTGCAAGCTGCTGTTTACCCCACTGCATCATGACACAGGTCCCCAAACGTGCTGTTTTCAAATTAGAACAAACAATAAATGCTATTTACAACATTTTAAAAAAAATTCACAGAAACATCATCCAGAATGCTTCTGAGACAATGCTCTAGGCTGCCCCACCCAATGGAGGAAGCCAGGGGATGGGAAACTGAAAGAGAAAGAAATAAGAGAAATTCAGTTTTCAAAAAAGCAGAAAAGGAAAATTTTCGGCATTGAGAAAAGGTGGGCATTTCCCAGCTGTAGTGTGCACACGCAGACTTCAGAAAAGCATTCATTTACAACGGGAGGTACCTGGTTAACGCTCCGCATGAGAGAGCACTCAAAACACAGAATCATTGTTTCTGGGTATGTTCTGTGAAGAAAGACTTGCTTGGATGTTTTCACGCCTGGGTGTGTCAGGACTGCCAGGTCTGGGTAGACAATAGAATCCTAAAGGCTTATGCTCCCTCTAGGGTCTCAGTGGCTTTTGTCTCAGGTTCCAGGAGGGCCAGAAACAGCTCTTGGCTGTTGCCAAGGGGAAAGGACAGGAGCACCACTTCACGGTGCCTAAGGAAGGCTCAGCTCACCCTCGCAGCTGCTCTCCTCTGGCCTCCTAGAAGACAAGGGTCTTACAGGTTCTTCCCCCTTGAGTCTCAGGAGCGAGCCTCCTAATGTGAATTCAGTGTTATATGGGCCAGGCCCTGGAGGAAGCACACACCAGTGAGGGGAGAAACAGATGCCAATTTCCAACAGAAACATCTGTTCCTTCCAGCTCAGGAAAATCTATTGGCAGTGCATGGTGCACGAGGATTTTTTTTGTTCGAAAAATGCTAAAAAGTACTCCACAGAAAAATGAACCAATGCTGTAACAATACAACCAATCCTCCATGCTTTGGAAAAGAAGGCACCACATACTGCTTTTTGAACTGTTACCCATTGTTACCAAAGCCTAAGCACCATATTTCTCCCCATAAAGGTGCAATTGCACCTAGATAGAGCTCTAAGCAGCCACTGGTCCAGGTCGAGAAATCTGCAAGACACTTTGTGTTTGCCACAATGTCTGGGGAAGTGCTAATAGTGTTTAGTGCAAACAGAGAGAAATTTAATATCCTATCATGTGTGGGACAGTCCCACACACCAAATATGCATCCAAAACACCAACAAGATCTCTGCAAAGAAGCCCTATGAACAGACGTGCTTTAGCTTTTCTTGTTTCTGTTTTAAGTTTTGCTAAATGAGCATAACATTCATTCACCTGGAGGTAACAAAAAAAATGCAAAATAGTAAATAATGAAAAAAAATTTCCTTTCCATCTTCACCATACCCCCATTTTCTACACTTCTGAGGAAACCAATGTTACAATTTTTTTAATATATCCTTCTAGTAATATTCTTTTTTTAAAAAAAGATTTTTTGGGGGGCAGGCACCGTAGGGTAGGCTAAGCCTCTACCTGCAGTACCGGTATCCAATATGGGCGCCAGTTCTCACCCCCGGCTGCTCCACTTCTGATCCAGTTCCCTGCTAATGCACCTGGAAAAGCAGTGGAAGGTGACCCACTGGATGCAGCGACCCAAGCACTTGGGCCATCTTCCGCAGCTTTCCCAGGTGCATTGAAAGGGAGCTGGAATGGTAGTGAAGCAGTCCGGGGCTCGAACCAGCGCCCACATGGTATGTGGACATCACGGGTAGTGGCTTTACCTGCTACACCACAATGACAACCTCAATATTCTATGTACAAATAAGCATCTGTGTATATGCCTCTTCCCTTTCTGAAGAAACTCTATTCCACTTTTTTTTAATTTATCTCTTTTTTTTTTTAAGATTTATTTATTTATTTGAAAGGCAGAGTTATAGAGAAACAGAAGTAGAGACAGAGAGGTCTTCCATCCTCTGGTTTACTCCCAATTGGCCGTGATGGCTGGTTGAGCCAATCTAAAGCCAGGAGCCAGGAGGTTCTTCCAGGTGTCCCATGCAGGTGCAGGGGCCCAAGGACTTGGGCCATTTTCCACTGCTTTCCCAGGCCATAGCAAGGAACTGGATTAGAAGCTGAGCAGCCAGGTCTCCAATCAGCACCCATTTGGGATGACGGCACTGCAGGCGGCAGCTTTCCCCACTATGCTACAGTGCCAGCCCCTTTTTTATGCATCTTGGAGTGTTTGTGTGAGTACCTATCAATGTGTCCTTTCTACTGGCTTCAGAGCATCCCATGGGGTAGTTGCGTTTTCATTTATGGACCAGTGTTTTTTTTTGCCATTACTTCCAATGTTTTGGCACCATAAATTATGCTGTAATAAAGGCAGACGTGAGTTTACCCATAAGGGAACTGCTAAGCCAAAGGGTATATACATTTGTAATTCTCTCTGATACTGCCAGTCAACAATGTATGAGAGTGCAAAGTATTAGAAATTATTTTTATCTAATATGTGAAAAATGATTACAGACTGTGGTTGTGATTTAATGTGTATTTCTCTATCATGAAATCAAGATTCATTTCCTATGTTTGTATGTCTTATTGTTGCAGTAAGTTTTTGTGGCTGCTTGTTTTTTGAAGCAACAGTTCATGTTCTTCGCTCATTTTTCTTTTGGATATTGATCTTTTCTTGACTATTATTGGCTGTAAAAACACTATCTATAAAGTTAATTAACCCTTTCTTGTGTGTTGAAAATATTTTCCTAGTTCATCTTTTGCCTTTATGATATCATTTTAATCTTTCAGAGCTTTAAAAATTTATCAATTTTCCTTATACAGCTTCTGAATTTTCTGTCATACTTAGATTATATTTCAAGGTTTTAAAAAATATTCTGTTTCTTTTAATATTTTCATGAATTTATTTTGTGAATGAATATTTTAATCAATATAAAATTTACTTTCATGTAAAAAGTATAGGGATCTAGTTTAATCTTATTCCTCAATAGCCACCAAGTTATCTCAAAAGTGGTTAAAACTTCATTCCTCCTTCCCATCCTACCAATTTTAAATGCCACAGCTTACTCTATGCCAAATTCCTTTGTGTATTTAGATCTACTTCTGAATTCTCTATCCTGTTTTTTTGGACTCTATTTTTAATTTGGAGATGAGGGGAAAAATCTATGGAGCAACCTTGACGTGTCATAAAGAAAAGGAAATGGCTTTCAAGTGCCTAGAGGCAGTGTTCATATAAAATGGAATTTAAAATTACTCTCAGATCACTCTAATATTCCATGGGACTCTACCCCACACCTTGTCTTTTGCTTATGAATAGTTTACATATTTTTAGATTCTTTATTTATTTTTACTTTGTTTAAAAGGGAGAGGGAGAGACTGAGATTTTCCATGCATAGAATCATTCCCCAGACACCAGCAACAGCCGAGGCTGGGCTAGAGCACAGATACCTATGAGCCTAGAACTCCTTTTGGGTCTCCCACATGGGTGGCAGGGACCCAGGTACTTGAGCCATCACCTGCTACCTCCCAGGATGCACATTAGCAAGAAGCTGAACCAGAAGCAGAAGAGCTAGCATTGGAACCAAGCACTCTGATATGGGAGGTGAGCATCTCAGCAGCAACCTCACCACTTTGCAAAAACACTCGCCCCTAAGTGGTGTTAATATTTTTTAATGTAAGCCTTTATTTAAAAGTAATATGTACATAGAAAGGGACACAACTCTAAGTATCCAGGTAAAAAAAAAAAAAAAATTCCCAAAATGAAGAAAACCAGCACCAGGGCTCAGAACATCACGAGTGCTTTTCGAAGACCATTTGAGTCCCCTTTCAGTCATGACGCACCAGCTACAGTGAACACGATCCTGATTAGTATCACTATAGGTTGGTTCTGCCTGTTTCAAACTTCAGATACACGGAATCATATACTGTGTGCTCTTGTCGTGTGCCTCTTTCACTCACTGCGAGTTCCATTCATGTACGGTTCTTACTCATATGTTTTCATTACATATAGTAATAGCCACTGTGTGACCACTTCAATTTATATTTATCCATTCTACTTTTGATGGGCATTTTGGTAGTTGTTTGAGTCTTACAAATAACACTGCTAAAAGCATCCTTGTATATCTTTTAGTAACCTACTTACTTTTTACCAGTCTGAACACTTTTGTCTTTGGTATGTATCCTGTATATAGAAGAGTTTTGTTTCGCTTGGGAGCTAATCTTAAAATATTTTTCCTTTATTAGGTGAATTTCAGCTCATTTGTATTTTTATATTATCGACATATTCAGTCTCAAACCTATCACACTGCTTTGAATTATTTTTACTATTTCTATTATTTTACATTCAGTCTGAAATGTCTCTTATGCTTGCTTCTTTTTTCTTTCTAGTGAAGCTTGTACTTTTGTTCTAGTGATTATCTTTATGCTAATAATTTAATAATATACTTAGCAAGCTCTTTTCCTTACTTATTCTACTACTATTTAGCCTGTTAGCTTTTAATTAATTCTTGGATTCCTATCCTTTTATTAATTTTGTGACAATCTTATTCTACTGTCCCCTTTCTACCTGCCTTCCATATCTCCTTCCATTTTTATTTGCTTTGTTTCCATTTTTCAGAACAAATATAAATTACATTATTTCACTCTTATCCTTATTGTTGCTTTAATCTTAGCTCTATCTTAAAATATATTCCATGTATGGGACCAGTGTTGTGGTACAGCAGGTTAAGCTGCTGTTTGTGATGCCAGCATCCCATGTCAGAGTGCTGGTTCAAGTCCCAGCTACTCTGCTTCCACTCCAACCTTGTTGCTAATGCACCTGGGAAAGCAGTGGATGATGGCCCAAGTACTTGGGTCCCTATCACCCACATAGGAGACCAGGATAGAGCTCTTGGCTCCTGATTTCAGCCTGGCCCACCCAGGATGTTGCAGGCATTTGGGGAATGAACCAATGGATGGAAGATCTCTCTGTCTCTCCTTTCCTCTCTGTCACTCTGCCTTTTGAATAAACAAATAAATCTTGAATATGTATGTGTGTGTGTGTATATATATATATATATATATATTCCATGTTCATTATCAGTCCTCTGACTAAATATTTCTTTTATCTGATCTCTCTATGGTTTCCTTCTAGGCCTCCAATCCCTAACATCTCAGATCTTTTCTATGTGTGACTTGTTATATTTCTATTATATTTTTCATATTTAAAAAAATAATTTTGGTCTCTGTTCTTCCTTCCGGATATTTTCCTCCAATATATCACAAGCTACTAATTCTTTATTCAACTGTACCCACTCTTCATGAAATTCATACAATAAATTCTTACTTTCATTTGCATATTTTTAGTTTCATAACTGTCATTTTATTCAGTCCTTAGTTTCTAGTTCTCTGCCAAAATTATCAATCTTGACATTTTTTATACCCTTAAATATTTTTTGTAAAGTTTTTTTTTTTTTTTTTTTAAAGAACATCTATTCATTTGAAAGGTGGAGTTACAGAGAGGCAGAGGCAGAGAGAGGTCTTCGATGCGGGGGTTCATTCCCCAAATGGCTGCAACGGCTGGAGCTAGGATGATTCGAAGCCAGGAGTCAGGGGCTTCTGAGTCTTCCACATGGGTGTAGGGTCCAAGGACTTGGGCCATCTTCTACTGCTTTCCCAGGCCATAGCAGAGAGCTGGACTGGAAGTGGAGCAGCCAGGTCTCAAACTGGTGCCCATATGGGATGCTGGCACTGCAGGCAGCAGCCTTACCCTCTAAGCCACAGCACCAGCCCTGCAAAGTTATTTTTTAATCTAGATTTGATAACTCCATTTTCTGGATCTTTTAAAAGATTTGTTTATTTATTTGAAGGTCATAGATTACACAGAGAGAGGAGGAGAGGCAGAGAGAGAGACAAGTCTTCTATTCGTTGGTTCACTCCCCAATTGGCCGCAACTGCCGGAGTTGCGCTGATCCGAAGCTAGGAGCCAGGAGCTCCCTCCGGTCTTCCCATGCAGGTACAGGGGCCTAAGGAATTGGGCCATCTTGTTCTGCTTTCCCAGGTCATAGCAGAGAGCTGGATCAGAAGTGGAGCAGCCAGGACTCGATCTAGCACCCATATGGGATGCCGGCACTGCAGGCATGGGCTTTACCAGCTATGCCACCGTGCCGGCCCCCATTTTTGGGATCTTATGTGGATTTAGTTTGTATGATCTACTATGCCTTTTAGTTTTTACTGTCATGTCATCAGTTTGGCTATTTTTGATTGCATACTGGGCATTTTACATTGAAAAATCATGAAAATAATTTAAGACTTCTCCAAAAAAGGATTTATTTTTATTTTTTTTTTTTTTGCTTTTGAGATGTGGCTAAAAACAAACAAACAAACAAAACAGGCAATCCAATCGACAAAATCAGGAAGTGAAAGGGTCTGAAGTTGGGCCTCATTTCCTAAAAGGGCTAATTCAGTCTTTCAGAGCATCAGCCGGAAGCCCCAGGCATTTACCAAGGCCCACCCATTTAGGCAAGTCCTAAATTCCATTCTGTACCACTAGCCACATGAATGGCTGCAAGTTTTTGTTAGGTTTCTTTTATTATTATTATGACTATTTTTTAGTTATTTTAACAATATACAGAGAACAGATTTCATGAATTTCATAGATCCCAAGAATACAATGATACTTTCCTCCCTCCCTCCTTCTTCCTTCCTTTTCTTTTATTTTTTTGTGATAACATACTTCCTTTTTTTTTTTTTTCCACAAATAGGACTTTGTATTTGCACTATTAAAGTCTAAATTTTAAACAGATTCTTGGACTGGTGGTTCATGTCCATAGCTCGTTTGACTTTAGCACCTGTCTCATCCCCAGTGGCCTTTCCAGAACCACTACCTTCTCCATGAAGCTCCATGAGTTTTTCCAATTCAACCCCGGGCTTCTTCAGCACCTTTACTTTTCTAACACAGACATCATGGAGAGGATAAACAGACCGACAAGCCTTCTCTATGTCGTTTCCAATGCTGTCTGGGATCAATTTATTGACTACTTCTTTCAAGCCATTTGTTTGTACCTCCCATGTCATAACTGCCATCATCTTCTTCCACATCTGATGGACCTGTTGGTGCTGAGCACAGAAAGTCTTCCATATCTGACTGTTACATTTTTTGGTAAAACCAACACAGAACAGACGAAGCAAAGAGCTGTCAGTAGTCCCGACACCAACATGGGCTTCAATCATGCTCTGCCATTTTTTGACCATGGAACACATTTTGTCATGGGTAAGATCCATGCCGTGGAAGTTATGCAGTTTTGCCTTGAAAATCCTCAGTAATTAGTTAGAATTTTCTAAATGTAACTTCATCATTCTGCAAGTCAGCAAGACTCACTTCAAAAACATGACCCTTGAGACTATCAGATGCATTTTAGTTCCTTGGGTCCTCATGACTAATGTTTTTCCAATATTTCACATGTTGAACATAGCAGCTACTTTCACATCATAACAATCTTTCTTAGAAAATGGGTCCACCACTTTTTTCTTGGTTCCCTTTTTGCTGTCTTTCTTGTTCTTGCCAACCACCATGGTGGTACTCAGAAAGCCAAAAGGGCAGAAGTGTGATAACATATTTTCATTTTACTTTATAAGCACAGGCTCAATGCTCCTCTACCAAAGAGCTCTACAAGTAAAAGCCAGACAGAACACTGCTCCGCAGGGGTGCAGACAAGAGTTATAGACAATCAAATCACAAGATGTCAGTTTAGCTTGATACACAACAAGGTTCTTTGGATTTGGTTTTTGTTTTTTGTACTCTATGTTAGGTACAACCAACCAGAGAAAACATGATATCTGTCTTTTGGGGTCTGGCTTATTTCAATCTCTTAGCTTCCTCTTCCAGAATCCGAAGATGCCCCTAAGGGAAAATTTTTTCCAGAGCCACTCTGCAAGTTTCCCGATATACAAGATCTTACCCTCATAATGTCTTATTGTCTTGTTAGCGCTCCAATGGCTTCAAACAGACTTTTAAAACTGTGTCTACTTTTAGGATGTTCCATAAGGAATCACCTTGCTTTTGACATCAAAGAAAGAACTCTAGCAAGAAACCAGTGAGTGGGACATGGAACACCTTGATGATGTCATTAGGACTGCAGCTGAACAGGCATCTCATCATATTTTCAGCAATAAAAAGCAGAAAGGATGAAAGAAATGACCTACACCAGTCAAGTCCATTTCTTTTGCCATATATTTTTTAATAAATAAAAATTTCTTTGGATTCTTTTTACTTCACTCTTAGAATTTTGCCTTCTTTTTTATTAGAGAGGATTCTGAACAATTAACAAAATCTCTCCAGGCCTTAGTTGCTATCAAATGAGTGACTTGCACCCCATGATCACTAAGCTCCTCCAGCTCAAACATTCTTAGATTCTATTAACTTGCTTATCTCCTCATTATTTTTAGAATAGTAGAAAGAAATAGGAGAATTCACCTATTTAAGAGATAAGAACTTAAGTCCAAAGACGCAGAATATCCAGAGCTTTATCTCCTGGATAGAGAGGTCTCAATTTAGGTTAAGTCAATATAGTGAAACCTAGATTTAAAAATTAAATTGGAGAGAAAGAAACACGCTCACTTTATGAAAAATAATTCTAATCTTCTGGCAGGTCTTGTTATGTTTTCCTAATGCCTTTAAATTATTATTAGATTTATAGTAATTTAATTTGCATGCAACTTTCAAGAACATCCACGGGCTCTTTTATTCGTGCCTATGGACTATTATTTTCTGGAGCAGATCAACACTTCTCTGGTCTCCTATCCCCAAGAATAGCAGACATTCCTTCTGTCTTGGTATTTCTCGGACCACCCCCTTCCATGATTTTAAGAGCAATTTTCTGACAGCTTCTGGTGCCCAAATCTTCAGCCGTTAGCGAGCATTCAAGGGAAACATCCTTAATCCTCCAACTCGAATCTTTCTCGGTGCTTACTTCTTTAGAGGCAGAATGAGAGATTCCATATATCTAGTTAAAAAATATGAAAAGATTCCTTCTTTTTCTCCACCCTCCCTTACATTCCTCATGACCAACCATCCTCCCAAAAGGGGGGTATAATTTACCTACACTATGCCAAATATTTCTGCTTTATTTTTACCATGGAAAAAGCATTAAACTTAGCTGAATTATTCATGAGACTCTAGGTAACATGATCGTTGTTTTTGGCCTTTAGCTTCAATACTTTCAGTCTTGCAGATCATTTTAGAGTTTTTGAATGGGACTAACAAGGGACTTTGCTATATACATCATTAAACTGTTGGCATGCGTCCTGGCACAGAAATTTACAGTATATCAATATACTCATATATTTGCAAGGATACCTGTGCCTTCAATGCTGGGTAGTCCTTACTTTTATTCACTTTTCCTATTTCCCTGGGGTTTCATCCAGACTGGATATGCCAACATGAAATGACTAAAATATGCAAGACACAAAAAATATCTGAGCTCTCGTTTAGAAATTCTCAGCCTTCCTCGGGGGAAGACTTTGTAAGACTGCCTGACTGATGGGGGGCCAGTTGCAAAAGTGATTTTCTGAATCTGGATAGAATTGTGCAATCCATGTTCTCCCATTGTCCAACGTTTGTTAATAAATTAGTTCATCCTCATAGCTATCATTTAGACATGCCTCTTAGGATCTTCCTCTACTCTTCAATGTTCTGGTTTGTTCAAAAGGGAAGGAAGAAGAAAAAAACAGATAAAACTCTCCATCCCCCATTACAACTCCCGGGCACCATTTCTCACTTCTTCCCATCAAGGCAGAATAGGTACTGTCCACTCCTGTTCCAAGAAATCTCACTATCATGCCAGGTAAATCATTGGCAGCTGGCAATGGAACCAATGACCCTCAACAATCAGACCTGAGCTCTATTTCTATGCTTTTTTCAGAAAACCTTTAATGTCTCAAAGCTTTCATTGGGAACATTTAAAGATTTTAGGAAATATTTCCTCAGTCTATTACCTTGCAAAATCAGATCGGAAAAGATATAAGGATACTGCATTCATTTCTATTACACTTCTCCCCCAGTATAAGAGCCAGGTTAAGCCTACTAAACTGGACAAATATTCACTAAGCAATCAGACTCAGAACAGTCCGACAGCTGAAGAAGCATGCCCTCAGGGAGGGGTTTAACACAGCACAGACAAAGCTTGGCTTTCATCTCCCACTAAACCCAGTGGGATACTAATGAGTTTTCAAAGATACAAAGCAAACTAATATCATTCCTGGCCATCATTTATTTTGGAGTCTACTACATACCAAGTAACCCAACAGTTTCTTTCTTGCTTTCAGTATTATCTCCTTTCCAAGGCACAAGAAAATACTCTTAAGTACCCAAGAGTCTTAAGACATATAGGGAAATAAATAAAATTGACAGGGATCCAGGCAGATTTTTTTTTTTTTTTTGACAGGTAGAGTGGACAGTGAGAGAGAGAAACAGAGAGAAAGGTCTTCCTTTGCCGTTGGTTCACCTCCAATGGCCACCACGGCCGGCGCACCGCGCTGATCCGATGGCAGGAGCCAGGTACTTCTCCTGGTCTCCCATGGGGTGCAGGGCCCAAGCACTTGGGCCATCCTCCACTGCACTCCCGGGCCATAGCAGAGAGCTGGCCTGGAAGAGGGGCAACCGGGACAGAATCCAGCGCCCCGACCAGGACTAGAACCCAGGGTGCGGACGCCGCAAGGCGGAGGATTAGCCTAGTGAGCCGCGGCACCGGCAAGGCACTTTCTTAATGTCTCTGGTGATCTTTGGAGACAAGGACCTTGCTTCTTTCAAAGAACTTCTCACAATTTCTGATTATCATTATTTGTTTATTTATTGTCAGTCTCAGTAACTTCATGTGGGAAGAAACTTCCTTTTTTGTTTGTTTGCTTTTAAAGAATTGCTTACTTATTTGAAAGACAGAGTTACAGAGAGCCAGAGATCTTTCTTCCATCTGCTGGTTCACTCCCCAAACGGCTGGAACAGCCAGGCATGGGCCAGGCCAAAGCCGGGAGCCAGGAACACCATCCTGGTCCCCTGCATGTGGGTCAGAGGCCCAAGCATTTGCGTCACCTACCACTGCTGTCCCAAGCATATCAGCAGGAAGTTAGAATGGAAGTGGGGCAGCCAGGACTCAAATAGGAACCCATAGGAGATGCCAGTGTTGCATGCTGAGCTTAACCTGCTGTGCCACAATTTTGCCCCTAGAATCTTCCTCTTTCTTGTTCACTGTTATACTCACAACTATTAAGTACTTGGAAATGTGTATTAAGTTACTATCAAGGCAGTCAAGGTGTGTCAGCTTTGGCCTCAGTAACAACCCCCCAAATCTTAGTGGCTTAACACAGCAAAAGCTCATTTCTTGTTCATGGTGTATCCAAGAAGGATGGAATCCTTTCATTACTGTAGTTCAAACACCCAGACTGAAAGAGCTTCCACTTGGTCACAAATTTTTATAATCACCCAGGCAAGAGAAAGAACATTGAACTGAAGAGTAATGGCAATTGTCTGCCCAGAAGGGTCAGGTATGGGCACATTTTGCTGGCTAAACCAAGTCACATGGCTATTTCCACTCCAAAGGGCAGTGGATGTGAGCAAGCACTGGAAGCCATAGCAGATTAAATAGCAAATCCAGAAGCATGATGCTGAAAGGGATTTCATTTGGTTCAATCCCCTGCTTCTAGGCAAGACTGCAATTAGCAAACAATAAGACAACTACCAGAAAAGCCTTGCTAACCAGAAAGTATGCCGGAATTTTCCAAGCAAGAGGAAATACCGGTATTCATTATGTCATTACCTTAAGAACAAAGTAAGTGGCGAAGGGGTGTTCTGCACTCAGGCTTCTTGTAACCAAAACCTCCTTTGTAGGCGAACGTGCAAGTTTGGTGGTTTGGTTTCAGATGACCAAGACCAAACAAAAAATAAAACAGCTCACTGAAATCTCACTTATACATTTATCATTTACCCAACTAATACATGTGAACAAAAGCAATCAACTGGCGACATCATTTTTAGACCACCAAGACACATCCACCCATCACCACAGAAGGCCTGTACAATGCTCAAACTCGTGTTTGGAACTTTCTCTGCAGCACAGTCCTCGGTATTTCCTGCGGATACAGAGCCAGTGAGATTTCTCATTCTTGCTAGACAGGCCTTTTTTATCTCCACCAGTCAGTCTCTTACAGTGAGATAACCTCCAGTCACAACTCTCCCTCCAAATGAATTTCCAAGTTGCCATGGTAACTAACACCTTCCTCCAATACTGTCAATATGCTTCCCAACCCTAAAGGCCCTCTCTTGATTTACTGCCACAAGTACCATCTTTTTATGCACGAGACAGTGCCTGTCTTCATTCTCTCCAAACCTCTGAGATTCTCTGCTAATAATAGCAGCTACCATCTACTGAGAATCAACTTTATGTCTATTATCTCATTTAATCACTTCAAAAAAAGAAACCACTGCATGACAGATATCATTCTCCTTATTTTACAGATAAAAGTAACTCTAAAACAGAGGTTATATAACTTGGCCCAGAAGCAGAACCAGAATTTGAACACGTAATTCTAAGACTGTCTCTCAGGCATCCTCCATTGGCACGTGGGCCTTTTCCAGCTCAAAGGAGTAACCTCATCTGTCCTGTTCTCTCTGAAAATCCCTGTTCCAAAAGGGCTTTCTACATTCCAAGCCAACTTCGTTTGCTTTCACATCAATACCACACTATCTTAACACACTTGAAGGTGTGTTAATGCAGATTAAACATTAAGAAAGAAAGAAAACCTCATTCTCTTGCTCTTTGTCTCCAAGGGCTATTGTGGGAAAGAACGAGATGATGGGTGTTAAGTGTTTTATACTGAGAGCGATGGTACATGATCAATCCCCAGCAGATGTTAAGGCATCCACAATGTGACTAGGTGCGAAGGAATGTCCCAAAAAGGGGGCAACTGCAGCCAAGTCTCCCGAATTTGCTTCCTTGGGGCCCCTTCAACACTCATTCTGCACCCTCCCATATGACCCATATCTTCACTCTCCCCTAGCTACAATTTGAGAGGCACACAAAGCAAGCACTGTACTTACTTCTTAACTGACCCATCCCCGACACACAGGGAGACTTCAGTGGAAGCCTTGTAAATAAGAGTGACATGCTTACCATCCCACAGCCATTTTTCCAGTCTGCTTTTTTTTAACCACTCACCTGGCAGGCCCTGGTATGTTCCCAGCCAGCAGCTATTTGTAAAACCGGTCTGCCTCCCTATTTCCACACGAAAGATCTGAATTCTTTAGTAGGAAGGGGAGTATTCTAAATAAAACAATTAGCAAGTCACCTAGAATTTCCACCCACTCCACAGAGACACACAAACAAGAGAATTAATCCGATTTGTTGTTTACCCACCACAGAGCCCCAGAGGTTGGCACAGGATGACTAATTCCAAGTTGCAATGGTTACAAAGGCCTAGTTCCCTAATTTCAAACTCTGTGCTGAAATTTGAAAGCATGTTTCCCCACCCCATCTTCCCTTGCATACTTCTGTGTATCAATCCATTAGGAATCTGAAGTGTAATTTATCTTATTCACTATTATCCTGTTAAATTGCTCTATAGCTGCCATGGCAGTAATTGCAGTGATCAGTGATTCAGACTTCATGAGCAAAGGGCCTTAAGTAGATTTCATTATTAGAATTTCCAAAGGTTTTATTATTAAAATAAGACTCAGAGCAGTATGCCTCCATGGGGCAGTCATACTAATGATTCTTGAGTTATGAAGGGATGTCGGTCCGATCATCAGTGTTTCATTGGTGAATACCAGTAATTGAGAATTTATCAACTAATAAAACGAACCAGCATTTCATGAATGAAAAATAATAATCTCACTTTAAATAGCATACACAGCAATGTGAAGCTCTTTAAAAAGCTGCCTTTGTTCATTGAGCTATTTCTTGTATAGCAAATACTGTAAACAACTCAAGTGTTATTTGGAAGAGACTGGCTCAATAAACCAGCAGCCAGCCATTCGTATGATAGAATACTATGCAGCACCGATAAAAGAATGAGACTTTTCTCTATACCAAGATAGAAAGATACCCAGGACATTCTGTTAAGAACCAAAAGCAAGTCACAGAATAGGTTATATAATGCGCTACCTTTTGTGTTAAAGAGTAGGGGCGGGGCATGAGAACACATAATCATATTTGCTTGTATTTACATAAAGAAACACTGGACAGAGATCCAAGACACTATCATGAGTGACATATAATAAAAGAAGGGGAGTGAGGCTTTATATGAGCCAAGACAGGGGTAGAAGTAATACTTCTCAACATAAACCTTTCAAAATACTTTTTTCATGTTTTAATTTACCTTTACTATCGATGAACTGTATTTGATGGTGGGGGTGGGGAAATCAAGACTCTGTTTTCTATGTTTTGGGACCAGGTGGTCGGGCTTTAGTCTTCTAACCTTGGCCTGGCATAGTCACTAACTTCAAGGCAGGAGTAATTCAGGGCAGAGGAACGACAAGACTATTGTTTAATTGTTTCCTTGGAGACAAAACCTGTGGGTGTCTAAATTTTGAACACTACATGACTATGTAAGACAGGACTAACTCAGCCCTCTTGACACTACAATGAAAACGGACAGGAGGTAGAAGAACCAGGTAAGAGTAGTCCTCTTTCTTTTCTATTTTTTTTTTTCCGTCCATTAAGATTCTTTTTTTCACACACACACACACCCCACCCAGATGAATGCAATACCCAGGGCTGGTTCAGGCCAAAGCCAAGAGTCAAGAGCTTTATCTGGGTCTCTACTTGGGTGATAGGACCCCCAAGCACTTGGGCTATCTTCTGCTACTTTTCTCAGGCACATTAGCAGGGAGCTGGATGGGAAGTTGAGCATCCGGGACATGAACTGGCACCCATACAGGATGCCACATCGCAGGCAGCAGCTTTACCTGCTATGCCACAATACCAGCCCCTCCAGTGGTCTTCTTTCTGTATGCAATTTATGATTTTCATTTTAGTCTTAGGTTACCATAATAGACTTTTATAAAGAAGAAAGTTACATCCAAGTTTCATATTACAAGTATCTTCAGACCACTTTCAACACAAGTGCTTTTTTAATGAATCACTTCTGTGGTTCCCCATTCCCCAGACTAGACGGGAAAAAAGAAAAGGAAAGAGGCAACTACTGCTCAGGGTATGTCAGGAGTTTAGCTCTGTGGGTTCCGCCATGCCCTTTCTCCTCACACACTACTTCAGAGCGCCCACGTCAGCTGATGACTCTGACATTCCTGTTCCCACCAGCGCAGACCGCATGCTCTAGCCCTGTCTTCCAAACTGCCTTGCAGACATCTCTACCTAGATGTACTGAGTATCACTTGTTCAAAGATGAATTCATTATGTTCTATTTCCACTTTTCTCAGCTCAGCTAGTGACACTGCCACACAAATGACACCTGAACCAGAAATCCAAAGAGCATCTTACACCCCTCCTTTGCCTTACCTTTATTTCTAGTCACCTGATCAACAATAAGGTATACTGATTTTTCACTTCCAAAATCTCTCTCAGAACCTCACTTCCCTTACCATTTTCCTTGACACTGCCTTATTCAGCATGTCATCATTCAACAATATTTAATGAAGCTAAATCACAGGTAGGTGCTTTTAAACAGGATAGAAGCAGCTATGATCTCTGTTTTCTGGTGCCCCACATCCGGTTATTTCTTACCTCAACTATCCAGATGCACTCTTGTCTCCTACCATTCATTCTTTACCAAGCATCCAGATAGCCTCCTCAGAACCTAAATGAATCATTTAATTCAGGGTTCAGCAAACTTCTTTCTTTTTTTTAAGATTTTATTGGCCGGCACCGCGGCTCAATAGGCTAATCCCCCTGCCTGCGGCACCAGCACCCTGGTTTCTAGTCCTGGTCGGGGCACCGGATTCTGTCCCGGTTGCTCCTCTTCCGGTCCAGCTCTCTGCTGTGGCCCAGGAAGGCAGTAGAGGATGGCCCAAGTGCTTGGGCCCTGCACCCACATGGGAGACCAGGAGGAAGCACCTGGCTCCTGGCTTCGGATCGGCACAGTGCGTCGGCCATAGCGGCCATTTGGGGGGTGAACCAACGGAAACTTTCTCTCTGTCTCTCTCTCTCTCTCTCACTGTCCACTCTGTCAAAAAAAAAAAAAAAAAGATTTTATTTATTTATTTGAGAGGTAGAGTTACAGACAGTGAGAGGTAGAGACAGAGAGAAAGGTCCTCCCTCCGTTGGTTCACTCCTCAGATAGCCACAATGTCCGGAGTTGCACCAATCCGCAGCTGGGACTAGAACTGGCGCCCACATGGGATTCCAGCTCCGCAGGTGGAGGATTAACCTACTGTACCACGGTGCCAGCCCCTCAAACTTCTTTTTTAAGACTGATCTTTTTCAGTTGATACACACACACACAGATACCTTCCAGCCACTGGTTCACTCCTCAAATGCTTGCAAATGCCAGGGCTGGGCCAAGGCAGAGTCAGGAGCCTAGTCTCCCATGTGGTTGGCAGGAACTCAAGTTCTTGAGCCATCATCTACTGCCTCCCGGGTACATTAGCAGGGAGCTGGATCGTAAACAGAGTAGCTGGGACGGGCCCTCCGACATGGTATGTATACATCCCAAGAGGAACTTTAACCTGTTGTGCCACAACGTCTGCCCCTGCAAACTTTTTTCTATAAAGATCAGATGGTAAATATTTAGGCTTCTGGGTCATATGCTGTCTGTTGAAACGACTCAACTCTGCTCTTCTAATATAAAAACAGCCACACACAATGTATAAACCACTGGGTGTGACTGTTCCAATAAGGTTTATTTACAAAAAGACTTAGGCACTTGAGATAATAGCAAGCCAGATGGGTCGAATGGGCTGTAGTTTTTGGAGCCCTGATTTGATTAATTGCAGTGCTTTTTGCTCTATTATAATTAATCCAAATTCCTTTCCATGGCAAAGAAGGCCCTCTAGCCTCATCTGTGTACCACTGGCTCCTCCAGCCACCCTGCTGCTCACACATGGCACCTCTGTTCCCATCTCAGGGTCCCCATCAGGACCTTTCTTCGCCAGACCCTCTTGTGCCTGCCTCAGCTTAAATATCACCTTTTCAGAAAGGCCCTCACTACCCACTCGAATGCCCAAACATTCTAATCCCCAGGTCTCTACTGGCTTTCTTATGTATCAGCATCTGGAAAACCATGTGTTGCATGTATTTTGTTGTCTTGACCACCACACCACCACTAGACTATAAACTCCCTGAGGGCATAGATGGTCAAACATGCTCACTACTAGGTTCCCAGCACCGAGAACTGTGCCTGGCACTTTGAAGAGGCTCAGTAAATATTTGTTTTCTCAAGAATTATTGCCTCTAATCTCACTCCTGCTAACCAGCTGCTATCCTCACAGCTAGCAGTGATCTTTCTAAATATACAAATGAATCAGTCCCTCTCCTGCCTGAAATACTTCCATGGCTTCCCACCAGCTTCAGGATGCAAATGCCAATTATATAGGAAGGCTATTGTAGCTGTCATCACACCTTCTGAGGTCCTCAGACAGCAGACTGTGAAATCGAAGTAGCAAGGACCATGTCTTGTTTATCTTTTCATTTCAAGTGCCTAGCACAGGACCACAACAAAATTTAAGGGCAATGAAGAAAGATCTTTGAACAAGATCCTTCTTATTCTCCTTTCTTTGGAAGCAATCTGGGTAGGAACTCTGCTTATAATTCTGAATTTGACTTTGGATTTTGTCACCCAGATTGTAGATGGCAGGCACCAACCATTTTCTCAAAGAATGGAAGGGAGGAGGCAGGGAGAAGAGTTAACACAAATCTCTCCAGGCTGTTTCCTGTGAACAGCTCTGGTAAAAGGGTTAGGAAAGGAGACAGAACATTTGTGCTGCAATGCAACTTAGGGATTTTCCATGGATTTCAAGTGTCCACATTTTCCCTGTCATCTATAAGCAAGGAAAACCTAATGCTGGCTTGTTTTGCTACATAAAATAACCCAAGAGGTTCAGGGAATTTCTTCAAAACTGCCTCACCAGTGGAAACTGTTACTTCCAGAAGAACTTCCATCAGCCTTTTGAAATCCTTCAACATTCATTAAGGCCAAGAAGTTTTCACCTAATTCGGTCTGATGGGTACGAGAATAGAGTCTTTCTAGGGAATACAGACTCCCAAATTGTTCGGCTGGGTAGTAAGGAGGGAATTTATTACTCAAAATCAAAGAGAAATGAAAGGAAGCCAGCCCAGAATGTCATTATACTCTTTCTTGCATGGGGGATTGAGTTCCAAAGTCATTCTATTACCTTTACGTGACCTCCTTACTTAGCATCTAAAAGCTTCATGTTCTCTTCTACTCTAAAAGCCAGATAGGTTCTCTTCTAATGTAATAGAATCTGCTTCAGAAAAGCTTATGCTGCGCCATCTCCAGACTCCAGAAATGATAGGCTATAAATTACTGGGGCTCCTGTTCAGTATAATGAAGTGTAAGTTAGTGCAGTATGAATGACTACTCCACACACTACTCTGAGTTGCTGGATGCGATTTTCACTGAAGCACTGTAGCAAGCACCAAACAGAACAGGATCTGGGATTAACTCACATAGAGCCTAGCTCCTCATCCCTCAATTATGGGGCCAGTCATAGCAGTCAAGCAGTGGATGGGAGAACAAGGCTCCTGGGTTTTCCCCTCATGTCTGTGTCTCTTCTACATTTGTAATCTCCGTGTGAAGAAGCTAAACAAGCCAAACTAAAATAACTGAATGATCAAAATGAACCTCCAGAGACCTACAAAACTGCATTCAAACAGTTACACGGTCAACCTCAAGAATGACTAACTGATGAACCAGCAATCTGCCTGATTTGAGACCATATAAAATTCCTGTCAAGGATCTTCCTATATCAACATGGAAGCCAATAACCAACCATTCAAATGTGCCCCGCTGCCAAGCCTCTTTCCAAGGCCTTCTCACATTGCTAAATTTAACAAAACTGCAACCCATTATCTATACTTGATTCCCTTTGCCAATGGTACAGAGCATCCTGCTTCTGGCAGGTAATCAAGAGGACGGCCTACTAAATTCCACTGTAAAGATGCTGAGGCCCCTGGACTGCAAGAAGAAAGAAAAGAGAGAGAGAGTCAGCTCAGCACAGCTGGGCCAAAAGCACACTACACATTCTCCACCTCACCTTGCCTAATCCTAGCCAGGCTGATACCAAGCTGATGAGACGGGCAAAAGGTTCTCCCACTAAAACTGGAACTCTCAAGCTGACTTATTCAGAAATCCAGGAAGTAGCATTAAATCTTTAAAGACCATTTAAGTTCTCTGAGTGGTGACAGGACTTCTGACAAACAGATCACCGGTAGAGCACAGAGTCTAAAAGGGGCAGAAGTTAACTGGAGCCCAAGCAGAGCTTACTTACTGGAGTATTAGGCAAAGGCTGAAGTAGCCAATCCTAGCCAGAGAAACTGGCCCTGATAAGAGCGGCTTGATAGTCTAAGGCACGGCATGCAGAGGGCTAGAAAAATTCACTGTGATTGAGACGAAAATGTTGGAACCACACAGGGGGCAGAGCAGGAGATTCTCAGAGAAGAATCTTTACAAAAAGTGAGGCACAAAGTGAACCACAGTGGTTCCAGGAGATTTGCTAATTCCCAGCGAGAGCTTCATACTGGCTATGAACCCAGGAAGGGTTCACAAAATAATTCAATCTGAGTGCCCAGACTATGTTATCTACTAGAAGAAATCAAGGCCCTCTGGAGAAATGGTAATTTCCACATGTGGTGCAGGATGTAGATTGTTACAATACCTGGTTGTGCCAGAAAGCATGGAGGCTATCAAAAGGTCAAGTCAAAAGGACATGGAGGGTCTGGCACTGTGGTGTAGTGGGTAAAGCCACCGCCTGCAGTGCCAGCATTCCATATGGGCACCAGTTCGAGTCCCGGCTGCTCCACTTCTGATCCAGCTCTCTGCTATGGCCTGGGAAAGCAGTGGAAGATGGCTCAAATCCTTGGGCCTTTGTGCCTGCATGCGAGACCTGGAAGAAGCTCCTAGCTCCTGACTTCGTATCGGCCCAACTCCGGCCACTGCAGCTATTTGGGGAGTGAACCAGTGGATGGAAGACCTCTCTTTCTCCGTCTGCTTCTGCCTACTCTGCCTTTCAAATAAATAAGTAAATCTTTAAAAAAAAAAAAAAAGACATGGAGTCAGCTTGAAGGGATACCTACTGACCTTAGACAATGCACACATCCAAAACAATGAGTAAGTGATGACTGCAATGGGTTGAAGCCCATCAAATGTATGATAATTTGAGTTCATAATGAAAGGAAGCAAAGACTAGCAGATTATATAGATATATAGATTAAAGGTAAGAGTTACATGGACTCCTGTAATCTAGACTGCTTTACCAAAAGCACCACCAGAAGACATCATTAGGCCCGACTTACCTCCATCCACATCTGAGGAGCCACATACAGCACCAGCAAAGACAGCAGAATGAGGACAGCGTTCTGCTCACAGACCAGCTGTCAGTATCCAAACAGACACCAGCCTCAACAGCACAGCACAGCTCCTCCCTAACCACATTCAAGTAGCCAGCTGGGAAAGTATTCAGAGAGCCCGCATCCTGACACACCACTGCCAAACAACTTAAACAGCAAAAAGCAACCCATCTAACACAGCAGTGCTGGCTGCCAGGAAAAGTTGTGTAGGGACAATGAGTAGAGGAAAAGCAGATCCCTCGGGGTCCACCATGCGCTATAGCGCTTTCAAATGCAGACCATACACCTCTGGGGCTGTGGAGCTACAGAGACAGGTTGTCTCCTTCCATCTCCTCAAAGATAAACAAGCAGGCAAGCTGGCCAGAAAACCACTCAGGGCATTCCTCTTGAAAGAATCTTTATAGAGCCAAAGAGGAATGGGTCTCTAGGCTGTATATATTCCCCTTAGCTCCTGGGATGATATCAGAATCCCTTTCCAGATGTGTTTAACACTTTGTGGTCACTTATATTCCTGCCACCAAGCATCAGTACTTTGCTAATTTGAACAGATTCCAGTTAAGGCTTGACCCCAGCTCCCTGGATCTGGTTACCATTAGCTGAGACCGTCATCCATACTGTACCCTCTTTAGAATCCTAAAAACAGCTGTTCACCTACTTTTCCAAGACAAGTAATGACATCTGCCAAAGAAAACGGGGGCAGGGAGGTTGGGGGAGGGATGGGGAGAGAACTGCAAGGGAGAGTACGATTAGCATATGACCAACATAGCAAAAAGTGGAAGGGGAACAGAAACCATGCAAACAGTATGTAGGCTCATATTCATTTCCAAAGCTGGATTGCCAAATGAAGTGCCAACTTACAATTGCTACTAGAAGAAAGAAAAACGCAAATCCCAAATCATAACTTTTAGCATGGAAAACAAGAATTGGTGAGAATTCCACTTCCTGGTGATTTACCCTACAGGCTGAAGACTCACCTCAGCCTTTAAGAATCAGGGCATTTTTATTTAATGGCGGAACTGAAATCAGAATGCAGTAAAATCCCCAAAGACTGAAAACATCAGGATGAGTTCTGACCTCGAGACCGTTTCACTCGCTCTTCGAAAACAAAATATACAAGAACCAAGAGGGAGAGTCCTTCTCACTACCCCTGATGTTGGAATTCAGCTATTTAAGGTCTACCTTGTCCAGATCAAGGGCTCCCCATGAGTGACTGTGACCCCCGACCTGAGAATCACTCAGAGGGCTAAACAGTAACCTTCAAAAACTGATGAATGCAAAATCTGACACAGATCCAAAACACCCCCAGCCCAGCCTGAAAAGAAATCATCCATAGACAGCATAGGTCCTCTCTCTTAATTCCACGCCTTACTAGTTTGCTCAGAGTCTTAGCCCTAAATTTTTCTGATCTTGATTGTTTTGCCAACCTAATTAAGGAAAACTAAGTAGAAATAAATTCTGTCACCAAACCAAATTGAAACTCCCTAGGCAGTATGTCTACTGTACTCAGGAGACTTGAACTTCCCCTCACCCAAAAATAGCTCTCTGGAAGTCAGCATCCTCAGAATACATTTCAGATATAAACTGGAAATATCCTGCTGTAAACTAAAACTGTGGCGCAGTAGGTTAATCCTCCACCTGTGGCACCGGTATCCCATATGGGGGCCGGTTTAGTGCCAGCTGCTCTCTTCCAATCCAGCTCTCTGCTATGGTCTGGGAGAGCAGAAGATGGCCCAAGTGCTTGGGCCCCTGCACCCACATGGGAGACCAGGAAGATTTGGATTTGTGCAGCTCCAGCCATTATGGCCACCTGGGGAGTGAACCAGCAGAAGGAATACCTTTCTGTCTGTCTGTCTGTCTCTCCCTCTCACTGCCTATAACTCTACCTTCTCTCAAATAAATAAATAAAATCTTTAAAAAAAAAAGAGAGAGAGAGAGACTTTGCTTGAGGAAAACTGGATGTGGGGTGGGATGGTAGAAAGGACACAGGAAGTGGTATTAAATATGACAGCTTCTTCATGTATGATTAAGTACCTTCTAAATTCAAATTGGGGTAACATATTACAAAAGAGATGGCAAGAAATTAAATCTATTATTAAAATCTTTTTTATGCTATCCCAAATACATCTTGGTCAGTTCATAAACATATTCCAGCAAATGCTGGAGACGTTTTTCTTTCCTTAAGAGTCTTTTTTCATTTTACCATGCTCAACAAAACATCTTCCACACTTAGAAAGAGGATGGAGACAAGCCAACTTCAGGCCACATGTTGCATGGGGAGAACGGTCCCAAAGAGATGGCTCTACACCCCTCTGACAACTCCACAATAGACTGGCCACACACAAGTGCCTAAAACAAGGAAGTTCATCCAAAAAACAAACAGTTGGCAAGATCAAGGCTTCTGGCCCAAAGGACTTGCAGCTGGTCTGGCGATTCATCAAAAAATCTAAATTTAAATGGAAGACATATTCAAATGTGACATGTAATAAAATAATTGGGGTGGCAAAGAGTCTTCCAATGTTCACATCCTCTGACTTACGAACAGTGATATACTAGGGACAGTTATTTGGTGTGGTGGTTAGCATGCTGCTTAGGATACCTGCATTCCAAATAGGAATGTCTGGGTCCAAGTCCCTGCTCTGCTCATGGTCCCCAGCTTCTACTAATGTGCACTCTCAGAAGCAGATGATGGTCCAAGTAGTTGGGTCCCTGCTACCCAGGAAACCTGGATTGAATTTCTGGCTCCTGGCTTTGGCCTGACCCAACTCTGGCTGTTGGGAACATTTAGGGAGTGAACCAATGGATGAGAGATCTCTACCTGTCCATCTGTCTTTCTTTTTCTATCTGCCTTTCAAATAAAACAAAATTTTAAAAGTGTTTTAAGTAAAAATGTTAACAGCTAAAATGGCTTAAACTTGATAAGAGTCTATTGGAATTTGCTAAGAATTATGTCTATCCCACAGGCAAAGCCATGCTGACCATGTCTTCTTCACACAAGTTTATCATCCAGATGTATGACACTGGTCCAAGATGCTCCTTCTACAAAGTACATTAACTGAGTGACTCAATGAATTTATTCATTCAACCAACAAATATTTACTAAGAACCTTCTAGTCATCAGGGATACAGCAAAGAAAAACAGGCAAAATCCCTTCCCTGGAGGAGTTTACATTCTAGTGAAGAGGGAAAGGGAGTCAGACATTAATCAAAAAGGAAATATGAGACGGGGTATATTTCATAAGCAGCAGTTAAAAAGACCTTATTGATAAAAGATGACTTCAGAGTAGAGATCGGATGCAGTGAGGGAGTGAGCCATGTAGATACTAGGGGAAGAATGTTCCATGCAAAGCGATGAGTGGGGCAGGGTCCTGAGACAAATCTGGGCCATGGTTGCCTGGCATGTTAAAGGAAACACCAGGAGCCCAATGTCGCATGTGTAGATGGATACCCAGAAAATGTTCAATGAACAAATATGGAACTGAATATCTGGTAAAGCCCAAAGATCTGCAGTTTGAAAAGCGATTAAAAGAACAAAAAGCATTTGGCACTAGACATATTCTACAATAAATGAGCCTCTCTCTCTTTTTTTTTTTTTATAAAAAGTTTCCCTTTATAACTCATTTCACAGTAGTGAGTAATGAAGTTGACAAAAACTTCATATAACACAGCAGAGAGTCTAAACAATACAGCCCATTTCCCTAAGAGGCCACAGGTAGTCACTAAACCTCATAACACCTAAAACATAGGGTGAAATAGTCCATGAATAAGCTCATGTTTCAATAAATATTGAGTCATAAGAGAAACTAAGAAGGTATATTTATGAATAATATTATTACAACAAGTAAGAATAACACATGCCACTCCCCTACAGAAGAGGTCAATGGGCTATTATAGAATGTGCTCTACCTCCTCTGTAAAGCTGAAAAGGAGGTTCAACTGTAGGTTTTTCCCCCTGCAACACTGCTCTGAGAAAGGTGACAACTTCCAACTATGGAAGCTTTTCTGTCAAAGTGACCCTTGAGAGTCTCCAAGTTCTTAACCCAAAGTAACCGAGAGGGCCGGCGCCGCGGCTCACTAGGCTAATCCTCCGCCTAGCGGCGCCGGCACACCGGGTTCTAGTCCAGGTCGGGGCGCCGGATTCTGTCCCGGTTGCCCCTCTTCCAGGCCAGCTCTCTGCTGTGGCCCAGGAGTGCAGTGGAGGATGGCCCAGGTGCTTGGGCCCTGCACCCCATGGGAGACCAGGAAAAGCACCTGGCTCCTGGCTCCTGCCATCGGATCAGCGCGGTGCGCCGGCCGCAGCGCGCCGGCCGCGGCGGCCATTGGAGGGTGAACCAACGGCAAAGGAAGACCTTTCTCTCTGTCTCTCTCTCTCACTGTCCACTCTGCCTGTCAAAAAAAAAAAAAAAAGTAAAAAAAAAAGCAAAGTAACCGAGAGAGTGCAAAATATGGGAGCAGAAAATGCAGCACCAAGGAGACATAACAATAAAATGAGTATACACGATACGGCAGCAGCACTTTTCTCTGTTAAGTCGTTGATCATTCTGAAGGACCAAATTAAAACCCAACATTAATCAGGCAGGTTTGTGATTAATCAGGTAGGTGTGAAAAACATCTTATTTACCAAAATAGAAAAAGGAGGAAGATGAGACTTGTGAAGTGGTTGAGACCAATTACATCGTATGGGAAGCTGCAACATTTGGGAGATGAAGTCCTAGACAGATCTGTCAGCTGAGTTGGAAATCATTTGATGTGATCTTGGACTAATTATTTAACTTCTGTGCCTCTGTCTCCCATCTGTGCCTGAGTCTGCCGTTCATTGTAAAGGCAAGCAAATGATTTCCGCCCCCTCCTATCCTAACAGGGATGTTAGGAAGCTGAGATCATGTCTCTGGAAGCTCCAGGGGTTCCCGGGAGAAAGGCACTCCACCAACAGAGGACAGTTTTCGGGAAGATAATGAAGGATCCGGCTGCTCTTAGAACCACCCCCACAGTATGGAGGCTCCCTTCCCTCAGCATCATTTGGCTTAAATAAATAAACCTGCATAACACACAAACTCAGGGTCAGGGCAAGTCTCTTTGCAGATACTGTCAAGCCCTCAATGTGAACCCATTCTCACAAATATAATAACTACTTTCAGGTGTTTAATAAACATTCAGTGATGCTTTCAAATCACCAGTATCTTCACTGAAATGACCACATTGTTGTAGTATGAGGTCATAGAAAGACCATGACCAAGTTCTGACCACAGGCAAGTTCTGACCCTCCATCTCCACCTCTATATTATGGGCCTGCCAGTACTGAAGATGAAATGAAGTAGCATGTGAAACGCTGCGGGCACAGCCCTAGGCTTATAGAAGAAGCAAAATATGTGTCAAAGCCCTCCTCCTCCCTAGACTCTGCTCAATAAATAATGAGTGTTGTTAATCCTTTAATCACAGATCCAGAGGAAAATGAAACAGGAAAAGGCTCACTCATAAATATCTTATCTGCCTTTATAACTCCTCAACTGGAGCAGAGTAAACAAGCCAAACTTTAATTAGGATCATAACATGGGATGTTCCAGGTAAGCCAGGCTCATAAACTGCAGACAATTAGAAAGAGACTGGTTTTCCATGGACTACTCCATACCTGTGCTAGTCAATGATAGAAGCAGACCCAGTCCTTTGTCCCAGCTTCCCAAAGACATCCATTAGTCAGGCACATATGGCTCCAGTGGGATGTGGGGTCAGAGGCTTTCTATTCCGGCAATTGTGGTCTAAGAATAGAACTCCCAAACACAGGGCAAATGGACTCACAAGGATTGTGTTCATCTACTATGCACATTACCATCTGAGGACTATTTAAAGCACAAGGGCCAGAAGCCCTCTGAATGCAGGACTGACGACGGGAAACAGGCAGGGTGTGTTTTTAATATAGTTCTTTTACAACTTAGAAATATACTGCAACTTGTAGAGCCCCCATGTGGGATCCTGAGTTGCACATCCACCCTCACCAGTTCAGAGAGCTAACTTGACTCCACCATCAAGCAAGGAATGTGAAGCTCATTTTACAAATGGAAAAGTGAGACGCACAGAGGGACAGGTTTGCACACGACTAAGTCCACTACTAATAACTGCAACAGCTAAAGCTGACTATGTGCTTCTACATACCAGGCCCTTTGCACCTCAACTCTAATCTCCCAACATCCCTACAAGGTAGCCAGTTACTTGGTTTACATTTTACAATGAGAACGTTGAGGTTCTGGAAGATTAAGCTATATACTCTTGTGACACAATTTATAGGTAGCACAGCCAGGATTTGAGCCAGGATTTGAACCCAAGTCTCTCTGTTGCCAGTTTGTTGTTTGGCCTGTTGTTTGTTTGTGACTACACCATACTGCCTCGCTTGGTTTCTCTCTGCTAATTTAAGAACTCAAAGAACCTATAATCAAAAACCATACTCTAAAACATTAGGTCTCATGCCTTATTACTTAGGTCATCCACTGGTAAGCAAAGAAAATTAAGTAGTTCAAGATCAACAGCAGAGTCTGTAGGGACAGAAATCAGATCATAATTCCGATTAGTTAGACAAAACAAACTCCACATCAAAGGAATCTTTACTAGAAAAAACCAGGTGACCTTCAGTCTCTGATAAGGCTTATCTCATTATTCTTCCCGTCCTGACACCCCTACACTTCAGCTAGCTTCATATATTCTGAATTTGTACCACACACTGATTCGGCACCTTGTCATCACGAATCCAAAGGCAAGTTCCTTGGAAGCAACATGAAGATTTTATTTCTACAGAGCCATTCCCCTGACCAGCCTCTCCGCTACATACCTCTTATCAAATTTCAAATTTTCCAGAACACATTCTAAGCCTTATCATGTTCAATCAACTGATTACAAGGTGTCAGATCAGGGGCAAGATCAATTCTACAGTGAAGCGGGTTAACGCCCTGGCCTGAAGCGCCAGCATCCCATATGGGTGCCAGTTCAAGGCCCAGCTGCACCACTTCCTGTCCAGCTCTCTGCTATGGCCTGGGAAGGCAGTAGAAGATGGCCCAAGTCCTTGGGCCCCTGCACCCACATGGGAGACCCGGAGGAAGCTCCTGGCTCCTGGCTTCGGATCAGCGCAGCTCCAGCCATCAGATGGAAGACTCTCCCCCTCTCTGCCTCTCCTCTCTCCGTGTAACTCTGACTTTCAAGTTAAACAAATAAATCTTTTAAAAAAAAGAAAAAGATCAATTCCTCAGTTCTCTTACCCTCATGTCTCTTGCCAAAAGTGAGCTCTTTGGAATCTTTGGTGTCACTCAAATCATTGACAGCAGAGAGTCGGGGAAAGGGGGTAGAGATGCACACATACACCCAAATTTTAGTAGTGATGATGAGCCAGGAAAGGTACACATGACACAGCCCAGACCAAGCTGGCAGGGTTCTCAAAATCTTTTGAAAATGACTTTATCTGAAGGTTGTAGCATATTTAACTCAGCAGGATGGAAAGGTCTGGGGCTCAACAGGAACTCCTGGCAGCGTCCTCCAGGCTTTCAAAGTCAGGTCTCCAGGGCCTGGCTCTGTAATGCTATCACTTCCACATAGAAGCTGATAACAGTTGGGCACCCTCATTTTTCTACCCTCCAACCCGTCTGATGAAGACAGAAACCGGCATTTGTCTGGTCTAAGGAAGCTAACTTGCAGCAGTGATGTAGTGTGACAAGGAGCACGTATGGGGACCTTAAACAGTCCAATTACATAGTTAACATGAACAGGAGCATGTTACCCATATTAACAGGTGTCAAGTCTATAGCTGGTGTTTTCCCTATACTCATCTCTCACAAACCTTGATCATGAGAGAAGGTAAGAGGTTCTACAATTGCATGCACCACTCTTAAGAGAGTAAAAAAGTTCCCTTTCTTCTAAAAGGGGTGTCCTAGCTGTAATATCTTTTGGGGTAGTTGAATGGACTTTGTATTCTGAGTAAGAGAGATTCTGTTTTTTCCTATTTGTAGAAATGAGGAAGTAGAATGATTTATACACAGGCCTGATCTCTTTCAGAGAGTCTACTTAAAAGTAATGCCACAATTTCGGGCCCTCCTGGAAGAGATACCACCTCTATCAGGTTCTAATTAAAGACATGTCCTTGGGGCCAGAGCCCTGGCTCACTTGGTTAATCCTCTGCCTGCAGCACCGGCCTCCCATATGGATACCGAATTCTAGTCCCGGTTGCTCCTCTTCTAGTCCAGCTCTCTGCTGTGGCCCGGGAGGGCAGTGGAGGATGGCTCAGGTGCTTGGGCTCCTGCACCTGCATGGGAGACCAGGAGGAAGCACCTGCCTCCTGGCTTCGGATCGGCGTAGCTCTGGCCGTGGGGGCCATTTGAGGGGTGAACCAATAGATGGAAGACCTCTCTGTCTCTCTCACTATCTATCTGTCAAATAAATAAATTAAAAAAAAAAAAAAAGACATGTCCTTTTTAAACACCAACATGTGTCGCTCCCCGTCTTCGTGGAGGAACGACACAGGACCCTGCGCTGTTCTTTTGTCTGCTCGGCCCTCCCCGGGTTTGCTGCTGGTTCTTCCCGGGTTGGCTACCGACCCTTCCACCTCCGTGGAAGGGCGGTTCCCCCTGGCCACTTTCCCCACTTCCGCGGGGGAGCAGCACACCACCGGCCGGCTCTCTCGGGGGCTGCACAGGTGTTCCCTCAGATGTTCCTGGTGCATGGTGTCTCTCTCCTCCTTTATAGTCCTCTTCCACCAATCCCAACTCTGCTACCCACACACCGAGTACGCTGCTCTCCTCCAATCAGGAGTAGGTCCTACAGTTTATTGGTTGAACTGGAGGCAGCTGTGTAGAAGCTATTTCTCCCTTCTCAGCGCCATATTGTGGGAGAGCAGATGCATAGAATAAGTCTTAATTCCAGTAACTTAGTCTAGTCCGAGTTGCTCCCCACAAACATGGACTTGTTGTCAATCCTAAATAATAAGTATATAATGTAGGGGCTGGATGTATGTTTCCTATACTATAGTCATCTTGAATAAGTTCAAAATAAAGTGATAGTGGCAGTTACAATACAAATGCCAGCTCATACCATCCCCCATCTGAATCCCATGGAAAAATGCTACCTGGGAACACCTCCCTGTCAGTCACATCATCAGACAGGGAAACGGAGTGATCAGTCCAATTTCTAGACACTAATATATTCAAATCAATTAATCAATAGTCACCAAGTGACTAGAAAGTAGCTGGCACTCCACTGCGTGCTATAATACATGTGAGGCCAATCAAGTTCCACTCTAATGCGAAACACTAAACTGCAAATCAGAGTATTTAAATTGCTGAAGGAGGTGTAGCCAAATAGGCCAATGTGCCCTTCTCCTTCTCAGAAGCTAAGTCAACTAATGAGAAAAGCTGCTCCGTCTACTAAGTAGATCCGGATCCTCTCCATGGAGTGAGTAGGACAAGTGGGAAGCCCATTTCTCAAGACTGGATCTACCCCTTCTGTCCAGATTCCTGTGAGAGACCATCACCCCCTCCCCCTGCTCAGTCTGAGTTTACAATTTTCTACCAAAAGAGGAAGGTCTGGAGGACATTGGCAACCATCAGGAGTTTCCTTATGACTCGAAGCCTCTTGACCCTAGCCTGGTGCGGTCGGAGTCTACATTCTGAAGATTCTTTTTTTTTCTTTTTTCTTTTTTTTTTTTTTTTTTGGCAGGCAGAGTTAGACAGAGAGAGAGAGAGAGAGAGAGAGAGAGAGAAAAGTCTTCCTTTTCCGTTGGTTCACCCCCCAAATGGCCGCTAAGGCCGGCGTGCTGCACCGATCCGAAGCTAGGAGCCAGGTGCTTCATCCTGATCTCCCATGGGGGTGCAGGGTCCAAGGACTTGGGCCACAGCCAAGAGCTGGACTGGAAGAGGAGCAACCAGGACAGAATCTGGCACCCCAACCGGGACTAGAACCCAGGGTGCTGGCGCCACAGGCGGTAGATTAGCCTAGTGAGCTGCAGCGCCGGCCTACATTCAGAAGATCTTGTTTCCCGTCCACCCCTAGGTTAGCACCTCAGCTAAGAATAGCAGGCCATTCACAACCTTTTCATTTGCCTTTTTCTCTTATATATGCACGAAATCCTGTTCTTGTACATTCTCCAAGATAAATGGAAATATTCCTAAATGGGTACAGAGCAACAGTTTAGTCTCAGTGCAATCTACAGAAAGACACGCCTGGAGGAATTCTACTTCAGAGGTGAGTGCCACAGCAACAGCTGGGGCCCAGACTCTTTCTCTGAAGCTCCAGAGACTCACATTCAGACACAGTAACCCGGTGGGCAAAAGATACAAGACGGACAGAACCTCAACCCCGTGTCCATCCTAAACCTACCGACCAGATCATAAAGCTGACTGCTCCTTATTAGGGTGAACTATGTAAAACTACCTACAGAATGGGAATTTCATATAATCTAATCCAACAGAATTGAGAAAACCCAAATCAAGTGTTTTGCTAATGAACAAGACAAAATCTATAGTTTCCAAGGTGGCTCTACCACTCAACCATTTCCTATTAAGTCTTCAGCAACCAGAATAATTTTTTAGGAATTTTGGAATCTATGGAACACCTTGTCAGACAGGCCTTAGCACTGGAAAGAGATAGCCATCCTCACACTCCTTTCATATCCATTTCCATATTCATTCCTGGCCCTCCGGAGCTCAGAGAACAGGCAAGTGAAGAGGCAAAGATAAGAGTTTGGAAACTGCTACTCTCTGACGAGTACAAAACAAGAACTCAGTATATGACTCAATTATGACACTTTTCATGTTATAATTTTGCCTGGTTGTTCCTATGCAGGCCTCACAAATGAGATGATGTACACTTGGGACAAAAGTTGTGACCTCTTTGTTTCTGAATTCCCAGAATCCAGCACAGTTCTCACACAGAGCTAAATGATATTTGTTGAATGACTGAATGATTCTTAGATGCTGAGAGGCCTCCTTGTAAAATGAGGTAAGTAATGTTTCAGTTAGGAAGGTTCTTACAGTTCAGAACAGGCTATTAATTATAGTACTAGATAAAAAAATAGCAGACCCTTGATTACAGAAATGCAAAGAAAAGGAGAAAAGGGTGTGTGGGGGGAGGCATACTTTATAACCAAAAGAAGTCTGAAATTACAGACTAAAGTCTGCCTCCAACAGGGAGTGTGGTGGCATCTTTTTCTCTCTCAATTTAACACCTCTTGATTTCAATGGATTTTCCTTACTAAGTACAGAGCCATCAAGAGCAAAGGAAGCAAAAGTGTTCTGTGAACGACAAAGCCAAACTAGCAGTGCTCAGGTGAGAGGGAGCACTTTCCCTGTGTCCTTGGGAAAAAGCGTGCACTGGGAGGGTTGGAGTGGAGGCAGGCTCTCTTCCCTCGGAGGCCTGTGACGCCCATGGCCCCCTAACCAAAGTCTAATTCATATGGGCACCAAAATATGTAATTTATGTTGAATTAAAGAATCAAGACAAAGGAAGAGATTAAGCTGACTGCCAAGTGGTCAGAGTTGAAGGAGACACATACACAATATCTGTAAAATCCATCCTGGACTTAAAAGACAAAAGTCATTTTGATCACCTTTTCAACCAATGGAACCATCATTTCTAAAAGAAACAGCAGGTAGAAAACTCGCCTCAAAGGAAAAAAAAAAAAAAAAACACCCTCATCTTTCAAAATTCAATATTTTGATGTAGACGCAAGAAGTCTTTCCCTCCCTGCAAATAATCAAAGCTTGCAGCATAGGCCTGCCCCTGACATGAAATCTTTTATCTGCACATTAACTTCTAACATGAGACTGGCCCAAGCACCATACTGCTTTGGAAGTAGAGGAAGTCTTTATCCTAATGAATTGATCTCATCAATTTAACTGCACATTTGATCCCAAGACCCTTTGTGTGCCTTAATAACCCTAGGGAGGCCCTTAAGTGAGGCTGCCCCCAGGGGGGCCCACTTCATCACAGCCACCAGCAGACAGGAAAGGGCCATTGGGGAGGTTATTTTATTATGTAAATCACAGGAAGCTACATTTAGCTCCTCTCTCCTTCTACAGCATCCCCATTTCTAACCCAGGGCAACCAGCAGAGGTGGGAGAGGAAGTCTAACTGCGCAAGTGGCAATGGCAGGCTGGCCCTACTGCCGCAGTGGCTGGGCTCCCACAACATCCAGCCCCTTCTCTCTCCTTTTTTCTCTCCCAGATCCACTTTGGTTGATTTACGAGGGTAATTCAAAAGGGCACGGAAATGAAATCAAAAGGTAAGTGCAAAAATGTTGAGACCTCTGCATAGTTTTTGCATAATCTAGATGTTCTACCAACTTTTTGAACACCCCGTGTACTTTCAAGAAATCCAAGAGGTGACACAAATGGCAAAGGGTTAATGTCAAGTTCAGAGATCCTGTAGGAAAAGCATAGACTTTATGGGTGGACTGGATTTCTGGATTTCAGTTCCTAGGACCTGTGTAAACTCGGGATGTTACTTAAATTCTCTGAGCCTCCCATTCCTCAGCTTGAAAATGGGGATAATAATACCTCACAAAGCTGTCATGAAGATCACATTTATCTGTCTGTTTTGGAGCCAGAGCAGAGGTTTTCTGAGTGCTTTATTACTTCATTCTGTGTCAGGGAAGCAGAAACCAGATATGAACCTGAATGAGAGAGAGAGAAGTCCAGACACAACCGAGGCATGAATAGATTCAGCTTGTGTTCATGGCTAGCATCCTGGCATTTCAGGGAACCAGCTCCTCAAGTTTAAGTTCAAGCTGAAGGAGCCTCCCACAGTGATGGGTACAGCACATTTCCACAGACATGCTCAAGGCCTGCATAAAATCCTCTCCCTATGGGGCCAGTGTAGTGGGTAAAGCCGCTACCTCCCATATGGCTGTTCCACTTCCGATCCAGCTCTCTGCAATGGCCTGGGAAAGCAGTGGAAGATGGCCCAAGTCCTTGGGCCTCTACACGCACGTGGGAGACCTGGAAGAAGCTCCTGGCTCCTGGCTTCGGATAGGTGTAGCTCCAGCTGTTTGTTGCCTGTTGTGGTCATCTGTGGAATGAACCAGCAGATGGAAGACCTCTCTCTCTCCCCCTCTCCTTCTCCCTATCTCCCTCTCCCTCCCCCCTTCCCTCTGCCACTCTGTAACTCTGCCTTTCAAATAAATAAATCTCTTTTAAATAAATAAATAAATAAATAAAATCCTCTCCTTACTCTAGAATTTTTAAGTTGGCCAAAATAAAATCCAAACACTGCCAAGACCAGTCATTTTCTTTGTTTTCAAAAGAGATAATATAACCCAAGAAAGATCCAGAAAATCCATTCTAACACGAAATTTGCCTTATTAATAAAGCTACTCCAGTGATTAAAACTTATAGTCTTTTTAAGATGCCTGTCAAAAATGTACAAAAATGTAACGGCTTCAGACAAGTGGAAAAACTGACCACAGGGCAGCAGAAAATCCCTCTGCCTGAAAAGTACATGAAGAATCTTTGCATTTAACTTCCAGGCCAGGGTGTCTTCAGTTTAAAGCCAGCCACAAAAATAGCTACTGTTCTTCTTTGATCAGGGCCACTAGAGAAGGTGGCCTCTAACTGCTGTCTCCTTCCAACCTACAAAAAGGGAAAAGAGTCAGACATTCAGAATTACCCTTGCAAAGAAATTCTGTTTGCTAGCTCCACAGGCATTTTGTTTGGTTGGTTTTTGCTGCTGTCACTGCAGTTGCCTTTCTGACCAAGAGGCCCACAGACTGGCACTTTTTGGATTCATTTTCTGGCTGTGAGTGCATCTGTAAAGACTGGATTTGTGGTGTCTGCTGGGTCCCCAAGTTGTGGAAGGACAAAAGACCATACTTCTCCTTTTTTTTTAAAGATTTATTTTATTTATTTGAAAGGCAGAGTTGCAAAGAGGTAGAGACAGAGGGAGAGGTCTTCCATCAGATGGTTCACTCCCCAGATGGCCGCAAGCCAGGAGCCGATCCGAAGCCAGGAGCCAGGAGCTTCTTCCAGGTCTCCCATGTGGGTGCAGGGCCCAAGGACTTGGGCCATCCTCCACTGCCCTCCCAGGCCACAGCAGAGAGCTGGATTGGAAGAGGAGCAGCTGGGACTAGAACCGGTGCCCATATGGGATGCTGGCACTTCAGGCCAGGGCATTAACCCGCTGCGCCACAGCGCTGGCCCCCATACTTCTCTTAAATTCAGCTCAGAACTCACCTTGTGCCAACAGCCAGGACAACTGCTTCCATCAATACCGCTCCCAAACAGAGCCTTTCCACCTTCTGCCCAGCTCCCAGCCCAGGCCAAGAGGTCCCCCGCGCTGCTGTTTGTCTTGGCACCACAAGCGGTTTGTTCACAGGCACCCAGACGGCCAGAGCAAGAGGAGTTTCCACAGGGCCCTCCAACAAGGGAGAGGCCTGGGAGGAAAGTGACAGGCAGGGTCTAATGTCTCACAGTAGCTTGTTTCCACTCCCGCTATAGCCTTACCTACCACCTGCCAACGTTATTCAAACACTCTGAGCAATGCCCAGCCACAAGGATCCTTTGTGTTCTCTGGAGTCAAGAGCATGCCTACTCCAGCTCCCAGAAAGCCAAAAGCACGCGCTGGTTTCCCCCTCTAGGCAGTCTCTTTAGATTTAAGGGTTCTTTTCACTCTCCCTAGAAGGATCCTCACCCCTTAAAATATGAAACAGCACTCCAAAAACAAACTGTACACATTACTGCACTGTTCAGACATTAGCCTTGTATCACATCCTTGCTGGCTCCTAGATTCCTCACCTGTAGATGGGAATAATTACACAATACGCCCTGTTGTGTCTTCTTTCAGGGTTATGGAGATTAACAGAGACAATATACACTTAGAACAGTGCCTGGCATATAGTAAGCATGCAATAAATATTAGTTATTATTGATATGACTTTTATAATCCTAGGAATGAAGTATAGTTATTATTAACAAAGTTTCGGGCTGGCGCCATGGTTCACTTGGTTATTCCTCTTCCTGCAGCGCCAGCATCCCATATGGGCGCTGGGTTCTAGTCCCGGTTGTTCCTCTTCCAGTCCAGCTCTCTGCTGTGGCCCGGGAGGGCAGTGGAGGATGGCCCAGGTGCTTGGGCCCCTGCACCCGCATGGGAGACCAGGAAGAAGCACCTGGCTCCTGGCTTCAGATCGGCGCAGCGACGGCTGTAGCGGCCATTTGGGGAGTGAACCAACAGAAGGAAGAGCTTTCTCTCTCTCTCTCTCTCTCTCTCTCTCTCTCTGTCTATAACTCTGCCTGTCAAATAAATTAAAAAAAAAATCATCTTCCTGCAAGACATGTTGTTCCAACCCAAATATAAAAGCTGCACAGGAACTAGGTTCAGTGCTGTGGCATAGTGCGTAAAGCCACCTTCTGCAGTGCTGGCATCCCATATGGGCGCTGGTTGGAGTCCCGCTGCTCTACTTCCAATCTAGCTCCCTGCTAAAACGCCTGGGAAAGCAGTAGAAGATGGCCCAAGGGCTTGGGCTCCTTGCACCCATATGGAGACCTGGCTCCTTGCTTCAGACTGGCCCAGCCTGGGTCGTTGTGCCTATTTAGGGAGTGAACCAGCGGATGGAAGACCACTCTCTCCCTGTTTCTACCTTTCTCTCTAACTCTGCCTTTCAAATAAATATTTTTTTAAAAAAATAATAATCTGTTCACATGAGGTATACTGGTTATTTTACTTGCATATTAAAATTATTATATTAACTAATGAAATGTGACTTGCAAAAAAAGAACTTCTATGAAAAGTAAGTTGAATGCTTGGGAAAGACTTGATAAAGGCAAATTGTTTTTTAAAACTTCCAGGGGTTGGCATTATGGCATAGTGGGATAGTGGGTTAAACTGCTGCCTGCAACGCAGGCATCCCATACGAGCACTGGTACATGTCCCAGCTGTTCCACTTGCGATCCAGCTCCCTGCTAATGCACCTGGAGAAGCAGCAGAAGATGGCTCAAATGCTTGGGCCCCTGCACCCAAGTGAGAGACCCAGATGAAGTTCCTAGCTCCTGGCTTCAGATCAGCCCAGCTTTGGCTGTTGTGGTCATTTGGGGAGTGAACCAACAAATGGAAGATCTCTCTCTCTCTTTCCTTCTGTGTGTGTGTGTGTGTGTGTGTGTGTAACTCTGCCTTTCAAATAAATAAAAAAAATTTTAAAAACAAAACAAACAAAAACTGCTGCTGAATTAGATATGGGCAAGACAATGTGGTAGAACTTAAAAATCTGGAAGTATTCTGTATTTTATTTCTCACATGTACTTAATAGCTTGCTTCACTTAAAGACACTGCACGTGGAAATCACAGGTGTACCTTATTAAAGAAAGTCACCAGCACTCCACTTGGAGAAGCCACACTCTCAGAAAAAGCCCTGGCCTACCTCAAAAGATTTATGAGCACATGTACACTTACACATTTTGAGTTACAATAAAATTCTTAGGGACTGCTTTGTTTTTAAAGACTCTTTGTTTTAACCGAACATTTGGGATTAACTGACCAAATGTCAGTCTACACCCCCACATAAGATATGTCCAATACATGCCTGCTTCTCTTCAGTTGACAGCAAAATGAGTTTGTATTCCCTTAGCCCAATCCAACTATGTTGCTTAGCCTAGGATTTGATAAAACAGACTTCTCGTGGAGAAAGATAAAGTGCAGGTAGAATACTGAATTTTAACCCTATTTTCAGAGACAGCTGCAAATGCTTGTGAGCGTAGGCTGTCCAATGACTACATATAAACTGAAACATGGAATAGAGATAAGGATGTCCCACGTGCCAGCTAAGCTTTGGTCACAGGTATGCAGACAACTCGTCAGTGGATCCAGGCGTCTGATGTCCCAATCTGGCATGTGATGCTATCACTATCAGAAAATGTCTCAGGTGATGTTTTACTGAGAAAAGGTACAGGTGCTAATCACCAAAGGGGAGTAAGCGGCCCCTCCAAGGCCTCCTTATGATCAGTGTAATACGTTTCTGTTTATTTGCACAGAATGCTGGGCTTCCATACCACAGCACAAGACGCCACAGTGAAACTGAACCGACATCATTAGCTTCTCACCAGAGCTTCCAGCCGTCAACATGCAGTCTGTCAAGAGAGGCAGCACAGGGCCTCATCTCAGCACAAGTCTGCAGGAGCCTTCAGTGGAGTTTCAGTCGCCTGACAATATGCTTAAGAGAGATATTTAACATATAGAGGATCCCTTTGATGGAGGAGAGAAAAATAACCACGGATTTTCTTCCTCATTAAAGACAGACATGGGGTGGGGGGAGAACTGGAGAAATCTTTGTATATTGAGAGCTGCGTTTATTTTTACACTCTGTAGGTAATTCTATAAGCATCATTTAACTTTCTCACTAGAAACAAAATAGACTAAGTCAGTTAATGCCTTGCATTCTACACTTGCAACTCCACAATCGCTTGTTTTTTTTCCTGAAAATTAAATTGCTTCTCACAGAATGGCACCCAAATGTGCGCTTTCAAAGGCAGGTCCCAAAACTGATGAGCTCCTCAGTGAGAGTGTGAGAGGCATTTTCCATCTCAATCTGGAATTAGGAAGTCTGTGGGGTTTATTTTCTTCATTAGGGGTAAGCCTCCATGGCTTCTAAAATCACCCTGCTTTCCAAACTATGATTTCGAAGGAACAAAGAAAATGAGTCTCATTTATCACTGTTGAAATGTAAGTCAGGTATCAGCAAGAAACCCCTAATTTGAAAGCTGTCAATCAGTGAAACAGGTTTCAAAATAGGTTGTGGAATCTTCTTCCCCAGAGACAGTTAAAAATAGGCTAGGCAGCCATCTGTCTTGGTAGGGTGCAGCCCTTCCAGAAAGAGAGCATCAGAACCAAACCCTTCCTTCCTCCTAGGGAATCTACAAATGAGAAGTGATCAGGATGATGAGGAAAAATCGAAGGGAAGCAGCCCCCACCTGAGCCCAGGGAAACCTGTGGACAAGGCAGCTGAGACTTCCAATAAGAAAGTGTGAGGTGCAACAAGGAAAATATGGAGGAAAAAAGACATGAAATAACCACAGAGCTCTGAGCTCTTTGGGGAGGGCAGAGCCAATCTGCTTCCCAGCTGTGGCTGCTCGGTTTCTTCCTGGGGACAGGGAGCTCAGCCACAGCTCCTTGGGGAGGGTATTATTCCCCTCCCTGGTTCCCAAAGAGTGTGTACATGAAGCCTAGGCAGAAAATGAGAACTGTCAAGTAAATCCACCATCTCCCCAGGTGCCCAGCAGCACCCAGGGAGTAGCTCCAAAAACTTTTCCTTTAAGATGCACAGTCCTTTTTTTCTCTCTCTTTGCCACCCTCCTTGGCCTTAGTAATCCTATCCATTTCCTGCAGTTCTTAACATTTCTTTCATTGTTATGGAAAGCTCTCCAGGGGCATGAAAAGGAATGAAGCCTTCCTGGACCTTGGGAACCCTAACTCCAAGTAAGAGCACTGTTGCAATGCCTGTGCCTTCTGCCCAACTAGCCCCGTCCCTCTCTCCGCAGACATGAGCGGCCCCTGGCCCCCATCTCACATGCACACACTTGGGGTTCTCCACTAAGTCTTTGTTTCCAGCACAGCGTCTTCCCGAATCACACTGGAGTCAGCCCATGGCACTGTCATATGGCCCCTCGGGTACCTACCCTTGCTGGTAGCAGAAATACAGGAAGCCCACTGTTTTCTAAGCCCACAGTGCAAAAGGCCCAAACAGTGAGGGCAGTGAGGTCAAAAAGTCAACAACAGGGACTCACCAGCAAACTAAACATGGAGGCAAGGGATGGATACCAGCTGTTGAGAACTAAACACTAGGGAGATGGGCCGGCGCCGCGGCTCACTAGGCTAATCCTCCGCCTAGCGGCGCCGGCACACCGGGTTCTAGTCCCGGTCGGGGCGCCGGATTCTGTCCCGGTTGCCCCTCTTCCAGGCCAGCCCTCTGCTGTGGCCAGGGAGTGCAGTGGAGGATGGCCCAGGTGCTTGGGCCCTGCACCCCATGGGAGACCAGGAAAAGCACCTGGCTCCTGGCTCCTGCCATCGGATCAGCGCGGTGCGCTGGCCGCAGCGCGCTGGCCGCGGCGGCCATTGGAGGGTGAACCAACGGCAAAGGAAGACCTTTCTCTCTGTCTCTCTCTCTCACTGTCCACTCTGCCTGTCAAAAAAATAAAAAATAAATAAATAAATAAATAATAAATAAAAACACTAGGGAGAACAAGGCAAAACCAGGGCCTGAGGCTCAGTTCTGTAAAAGACTGTTTTTAGATTGGGGTCGCCAGCTAAAGAGAAACCTGAAGCTCAAGCATGCAGTCTTGGTGGCGGTTTTCCCCCCTTCTGGCAAAGCCAGAGAAATTCGCAAAGATCACTAGAAGAAAATCAATATGGCAAGGCCCAAGTTTTTGTTTTTTGTTTTTTGTTGTTGTTGTTGTTGTTGTTGTTTTTAAGTTTTTAAGCTTTTTATTCAGTGAGAGAAGTGCGCAGGAAGGTGAGGGCTTTATTCAGGGAAGAAGAAGTTTAGAAGCTAAGTTGGGTCCATACCAGACAGAAAGCAGGCCAGGAGCGAGCCACATGGAGCAAGCGTATGAATCTGAGCAGCCACAGGTAACTTAGGGCAGCAAAATGAAGGCAGAGAGCAGGCCATGAGCCACGTGGAGCTAGCTTGCAGGCAGGAAAGCAGAGAGCGGCAGCCCAAAGGCCACGAGCCCAAGGGAAGGGCTCAAGTGTGTTCCAGGCCTTTTATTTACTCCCAAAGGGAGAGGGGTTACATAGTCTGATTGGCAGGTGGGCATACAGGTAGGATCAGGTAGGGGCATGAGATCACACAGGAGGCGTGGTCTTCCAGATCACAAACCTAATCAATTTCATCTTATTTGCCTGCCTTCCTCACTCCCCTCCAGAGATTCCAGACCTTAATCTTAAGGGATCCTGAAAGGCCCAAGTTTTAAGACAAGTCTGCAGAGGAGAAATCTGAGTTTGTTCTGTCCTGGTAGCTGTCCAACATGGGGCTCTTACACTAAGAGAAGGTACCAGACTTACTGAAAGGAACAAAGAGATAATGAATATGAAAGGGCCCTGAAAACTCAGCCCAAGACAAATGACAGCCCAGGGAGCTAAGAGGGAGCAAACATCACTAGAAAAGCAAAGACTATTTTTGTGGGTCATCTCCTGCGGCCACTCTAGGGGGTCAGCTAGGACATCTGTCTTCCATCTTGCTGGGCTAGGGGCAAAAGTGGCTTTGAAAAAGGAAACGCCCCCATCCTTTGGCTGGATGCCACATAGCAACTCCAGGAAGCAGTTATGGCCCAGCACCCGAGAAGACACTCTGACCCTCTGGAATGTTCCAGACACCACGGTCAATATCCAGGACGAGGGAACAGTGTGTCAGGAAGCGTCTCTCTTCAGATTCTAACTCAAGCCCAGAAGGAGAGCTCAGTCTAGGACCTGCTCTATCTTCACAGCTCTGGAACTCAACGTTTGCTCATTTTTCAGAGTTGAGCGCTTGATGCCTCTGGGATTCATTTCAGGTATGGGATTCAGAATGCTTCAGGCCTTGGGGAACTGCAACCAAGCAGCAGAGAGCTGGTTTCCAAGGAGGAGACGAGACTGAGCAGATAACACAAAGCAGGGCATCCTCTAGAGGCTGCTTCCTCTGCCACCCCACCACATCCCTGCCCTTGCCTTTCTGCAGGTTACCGGGAAGCACGTGCAAACAGGTGAGTGTGTGTCCTGTTTTACAAGCTTCCCTGGGAAGGAGAACCTGTATTATCTTTCTATAGCCTGGAGCTGGTAAAAGAAGGGAAGGAAGGAACAAACAATGGAGTAGCCAACCCACTAGCTTCCCATTCACTCCCATAACTGAACATGATGAGGCTGGCTGGCTGCAGGCCAGTATTCTCTCCAGAAGAATAGCAGAACGGCTGTCAGATCTGTGTGGGATGGTGAAGAACTCTGGATTAGACATCAAAAGATGTGGCGGGGAGGAGAGGATTGGTGCAAAGGAGCATGAGGGGGCTTTTTGGAGTGATAGAAATGTTCAATATATTGATCATAATCCTGGTTACACAAGTACATACACTTGTAAAAACTCAATGAATTATATGTTTAAAATGGGCACACTTTATAAATTACACCTCAAAAAAAGTTGTTTTAAAAAGAAAAATTACACATTCAAAATTCTGATTCTGCCCATATTAACTCTGTGACTTGGGGATGTCACCCAGCCTACCTGATGTTTCAGTGTTCCCATTTTTTAATTTTTAAATTTACTTTCTGCCCTGCTTACCTCACAGGATTTTTAAGATCAAATGAGATAATATATGTGAATCCATTTAAAGTTTATTTTTATTTATTTACTTGAGAGGCAAACAGATAAGAGCTTCCGTCTACTAGATAATACTAGATAACTTCCCAAATGCCTGGCCAGTCAGGAGCCAGGAACTCATTCAGGTTTCCTAGGTGGGTGACAGGAACCCAATTACTTGAGCTGTCATGCTGCCTCCCAGGATCTGAATCAGTAGGAAGCTGGAATTGGAAGCCAAAGCCAGGAACTGAATGCGGGTACTCTAATGTGAGATGCAGGCATCTTAAACCAGTATCTTAACTGCTAGGCTAAACACCTGCCCCTGAATCCATTTTAAAAAGCATAAAATGCTAAGCAAATAACTATAAGCAGATAACTATAATTATGCTTGTTCCACAACATTTAGGATCTCCTTTGCTATATACATCTGGGTCTTACGGAGGGCAAATTCTGTTTAATTGATGATGGTTCAAAAATCTTTCCTACGGAAAATCTTTCTGCTTGCTTCAGACTATCTGCTTGCTCACATCTCCGACTGGGGATGTGTAATTCACTGTGGGCACACAGGCCCTTCTGGCTCCCACAGATAAGCACCCCAACGCAGGAGCACAGCCACCGAGCACAGGCGCCTGACCAGGACACAGACACCACAGCAGATACCATTCAGAAACAGCACGCTTCCCTTCCTGGGGAAATCGTGAGTTGGCATCTTACATGCTGCTAGAGAGAACTGTTTCTGGCAGAGGATATGGGAAGAAAATGCAGGACCTCCTCACAGGACAAAACAGGGGGAAACAGCAAAGACTGGGCAGTTAGATACAAATCCACCCAGCTAGGCTAAATAGCTAAACGGGACAGCATGATCTCATCTAACACCTTTAGTTTAAAAGTTAGGAAACTAATTCTCAGAGGACAAGAGTTTAGGGTTAAGCAAAGCTGTTAAATAGGTCCAACTGCACAGGCCACAACCTTCTAGTGCCAGCCCTAATACCTGCTTACTTTCCCCTTAGGGAGCCCTTGTTGCCTGAACTGGCATCTTAATGGTCTTAGACCCTTATCAAAACTACATATAGGAAATAAGTGCAATCTCCTACTAGATTATAAATAAACAGTCTTTTGAGTGGAGTATAGGAAAAGAATATTTTAAAGGGGTAAAACTAACAGTACAAGAGCTGTCTTTACTCCATCTGCCTATATTATATCCAGGGGTCCTTAACAACAGCCCTAAAATCACATCTAAAAGGTGATTTTCTACCCAGCCTAGGCAAATAGAGTGCCAAAAGCTGAAACTCTCCCAGATAAGTTCAAGTGAGGCTTACAAAGAAGTTCAAGTGGGCCTGCAGAGCTGTGGGTCTTATCTGCCATCCTGCCTTCCCATCTGACAAAGCCTGTGCGGCAGCAGCGACAATGTCCTATGCAAAGGAGTTATACATCTTGCACAAACAGGAATCTGAGCTCCATAGACATCCCTGCTATAACCACTATTCCTTGCAAATGTTCCTTTTTTAAAATACATGTATACATATAGTATATAGATATATAAAATACATACACATACATATATTTATTTGAAAGGCAGAGTAACAGAAAAAGAGATTTCTTCCATCTGCTGAATTACTCCCCAAATGCCCAAAACAGCCAGGGTTAAGCCAAAGCCAGGAGCCAGAATTCCATCTGGGTCTCCCACATAGGTGGTAGGGACCCACAGACTTGGGCCATTATCCACTGTCTTGCCAGGCACATTAGCTGAAAGCTGGATCAGAAGCAGGGTAGCCTTGAACCAGCATAACCAGCACTCTGGGCATCCTAAGCAGCAGTTCAACCCACTGCACCCCAACACCCACCCTGCAGATGCTCCTTTAAAGTTGAGGATATTATTCATTCTGGTTTCACCTAGTAGAAAGAGAAAACAACTCAGATTTACCCAGTTTTAACCTGGTCCAAGCCACCATCATCTCTCATTTGATTACTGCAAGAGTCCTGCAAATGGTATCCTTCCTTCCACTTTTTTACCCACTACCTTCCATTTTCCACACAGCAAGCAGATGATCTTAGCAACATAAATAAATCAGATGCGTTACTCCCCTGCTTATTGTCGTCCTCGGTTTCCCACTGCACTAGAAATCAAATGCAGAGTCCCACCAGGTCCTTTGAGCTCGTGTGGCCTGATCATCCCTGCCTATTCCACTTCACTGTCTCCCTCTCTACTTCTCACTGCCCTGTTCCTCCCACATACCAAGCTGCCACTTCAGAGCCTGACACCTGCTGCTCCCTCTGCCCCCAGACCTCCCCTAGGCTGGCTCCTTTTCATCACAGTATCAGCACAGGTGTCACCCCCAAGAGACCCCCCCCCCAAGCCTACACATGATTAAATAAGCTCCTCATCTCTGCCAGAGCACACTACCTTGTTTCCACTGCCTTCGGAACACCCGACTACCTTCAACTACCCTATTAATCCATCCATTCACTTATCATGTATTTCTCTCACTAAGATTACAGTTCCATGAAGGCAGAGACTTGCTCTGTCTTGCTGATAACTCTATCTCTATCACCAGACTAGAGCATGGTACCTAGTGAACATGCTTCACTAGGTATTGAATGAATTTGTTTATTTATCTGTTTGTTTATTATCTATTTGAGAGGCAGTGACAGAGAAAGAGAGAAAAACAGAGCTCCTTTCCACTGGTTCACTCCCCTAATGTTCACAAGAGCTGGGGTAGGGCTAGGCCAAAGCCAGGAGCCAAGAACTCAATCCAGATCTCCCACGTGAGTGGTGGGACTCCATCTACTTGAGCCATCACCTACTGCTTTGCAAGGTGGACATTATCAGGAAGCTGGAATCAGGAGCAGCCAGGACTCAACCCCAGGCACCTGAATATGGGATGCAAACATCCCAACTGGCATCTTAACCACTAGGCCAAACGCCCACCCAGGAATGAATTTTTCAATGAACCAAACCGATGTCTTTAAAGACAGGGTGAGGCCTTCTGGTAGGCTACTGAGCTCATGCCCTGAACCACGTCTGCACTCACAAGAAGTGCCAATGCTGGCATAAGCTTCAACGGAAACACATCTATGAAATGCAGAGGTGAGATCAAGTGTTTCCATCAGGCATTTCCATAATTAATCATTGGCACTGAGAGGCTGAGATACCTATAATATCAACTTTAGCATTGATCCGAAGGATACCTATTCACTTAAACTGACAAAAACATGCTGTGATTTTCTTCTCCATCACAAAGCATGCCAATGTAGCAGAAACACTGTTGATTGAACATTTTTCTTGATACAAGTGGCATTGATCAGTTTTACCAAAGGACAAATAGTTCTCTTCTGACAGGTCAAAAGCAGAGAAACCTTTTTTCTTTACTTAACAGGCATAAGTAAAATATTTTAAATATATAAAAATGATAAATACTTAAAATTCTCTTTTTGGAGACATTAAACTGTCACTTATTTTGTTTGGAATAAGGTAACGTGTATGTGCACACACGTGCACACACACATTGAAAATAGAATTAAAAGACAATTTTTAAATCTATGCATAGTTTTTTCACAATATACATTTTTGCATGAACTTTTTGAAGACCCTTCATATGTACATGTTTGTGTACATATATAGCATACAAACATATGAAGTCACACGCTGCCTAACATTCCAGTCAGTGACACACCACAAATACAGTAGTGGTCCAATTAAGATTATATCGGAGCTGAAAAAGTCTAATTGCCTAGAGAGATTGTAGCCAATCATAATGTCATAGCACAATACATTTCTCACATTATTGTGCTCATGTTGGTATATACAGTACCGCCCATGCTGTCAGTCATTTTTAAGTATAATACATGGGACAGGTATTTGGTGTAGTGGTTAAGATGCTGCTCAATCAACCCTTATCAGGGTGCCCGGGTTCCAGTCCTGGCTCCATTCCTGATTCCAGCTCCCTGCTAATGTGCAGTCTGGGAAACAGCAGGTGATGGCTCTAGTATTTGGTTTGGTTTCCTGACACCCACATGAGAGATCTAGATGGAGTTCCTGACTCTGGCTCCACCCTGGCCCAGCCCCACCCCAGCAGTTTCTGGCATTTGGAGAGTGAATCAGCAGAGGATAGTAGCTCTTTCTTCCTGTCTCTCCAATAAAGACTTGTAAAAAAGATTCCATACAATTTTGTATAGCACATAATGCTTGATAACATGTTATGGGGTTATGCGTTTACAATACTTTTTATCCTTTTTTAGAGCCTACTCCTACTTAGAAAAGTTTACTGTCAAAGAATATGCCACATTATACCAGCAGTGGCCTCCTATCTCTCACATTCACAGCATCTCTTCTCTTTATTGCATCAAAAGGCCATATCCCTGACTGACCTACATCATTTAGGTTTGTGTAAGTGAATAATACAACCACCTAAGAATGTGCATTTCTCCTAACATGTCCCTGTTGTCAGTCCACACATGGCTCTTTCTACATACATGTGTGTTTACGTGTGTGTGAATAAACTACCAGAACTCCTACTGCAACTGCCTGGGGATCACTGACTGCACAGCCTAGTAAGTGATGCATCACTTCATCTCCATCAAAACTGTACTTCCTGCCCCTACAGAGAATAAACGACATAACAGAACTAAAAGCACTTTGAGCCTCTGAAAGAAAGAAGCTATAGAAATCCTGAGAGAAGAAAAAAAACAAGTGCAATCTCCAAGAGGGGGAAAAAAGGAAGCTGCATAAAAAGACAGGCAAGGTGTTAATTGCTGAAGAGTGCTTCAGGCTGAAGAGACTGATCCTGGACTCCCCTTTGGCATCCAGCAGCCCAGGCCTTCTTTTCAAGGATCTGCACTGATGAGGTTCCCCATACCAATCAGTTTGTTTATTCAGGGGCCTTTTAGCAGCCAAAATGCTAGAAGCTGCTCAGGTGTGGCCCAGCCAAGCAGGCCTGCACAAGTTTCCACCACACCCAGGTGGCAGCTTGGTAGAAAATGAAAATCACCAAAAGACTTTTAATGAGTTGTTAATGATTTAAGTATTCACCGTGATACGTTTGCATGATAAGACAAAAAGAACCTAAGAGCAGTGAAACCAAATCAAATCAAGAATGCATTCACCAGTGGTGAATGCAGTTACACAACCTCTGCAGGAATTTTGGAAGCTCCTGAACTAAAACTGGATCCTAAGATCCAGCATTTTGCCCCCAATCAGAAGCCTACCTGCATCCTTGCTAACAAAGTATGCCTTTCCTTTTAACTCTCCTGAGTGTGTGGTATGCCACAGCTGTCCCATCGTAATTTTATCTTATTGCTCCACAAACACTTGGCTCTGGCTAATGTTAACCCTACCTCTCATCTGCTTACTGAGGACAGGATGAAACTTGAGTTGTTCTCTGTAGACAGAAATATAGTGGTTGACATTAAAGATCACCTATTTGAAGTAAAACTCATTTCAAGCAAGTGGATAAACGCTATGCTTACAGGTTCTTGCACTTGGCTTATTTTTCTGAAAAACTCCAACAAGATAAAAGATTGGGAAATGGTTCCCTTGGCTAGTTGAGAAGGAATGTAATCTTTAAACAGCCTGGATAGAATCCTCCTACTAGAAAATCGGCAGACCTTCGTCATTCTTTTTGTACAATATTTTCACAAGCAGATTTGATTTTGTTTACCCAAATTTATCCAACTTACAGATAAAAATTAGTACAACACTAAAAAGGAAGTATACAAAGGACCTCCAATTTCCCATTCTCAGCTCTAATATAAATTAGTCATTTTAACATTAAGTCAAGACACTTAGACTGCAACTAAATAAAAATGATTCTGGGTCATGAATAAGATGGCATTGCAAATGACCAATAAGAGTATGTCTTAATCACTTGTTGACTGCTCAACACTATGTTAAACATCCGTAGCAGGTACCAAAAAAGTATAAAATAAAATTCCTATCATCACTGTAACATGGCATGTCATTTCCATCTGGAAATAGCCCTCAATTAATCTATCACCAGGGTACATTGCATAATAACATTATTTGTAAGCTTGCTGTTTGAAGTTCAAACACATTTCTCCATAAAAGCCATGCTAAGGTGTTCCTGTTCTCAAGCTGGAACAGAAGTTTATGGAAGACTCACTCTCTCTCTCTCTGCCTCTCCTTCTCTCTCTGTGTAATTCTGCCTTTCAAATAAATAAATCTTAAAAAAAAAAAAAAAGAAATCTGGTGTCACATTAGACGTAGACATGTATATCCTGCCCTGTTAGCTACAAAGACTTTTTCACATACATAAGCTTCACCATGATGACACCTTGGATATGTGGCTATTAGGCAGTACATGCTGTTTTCAACAGTTGAGGAAACTGAGTCACAGAAAGCCTGGGAATTCTTTCAGTCACACAGCTACTAACCCACAGCAGGACTCTAATGCTGGCCTTCAATTCCAATCCCATTCTCTTCCCACTCCAGAAAACCAAAGAAAGAAAATAGGTGTGGGAGTGTTTTATCTTGCTTCCTTTTTCAAAACTAATACCTGAGAAAGAGGAAATTTCATTTGAGAAAGAGGAGGAGGTAAAGGGAGACTTTTAGTGATTCAAAGGGAGGCTTAGGGGCACTGTTAGGAGACCTCAAGGCTGACAGCTTTATTGCTCTCATTGTGCTTCAACCCCTGGGCACAGACTGCCTCCTTTCAGGTTCTTTACTTGTGCTTTTCAAGTTCATCTACCACAGTCAGGGTGTGCTGGGGGAAAGGTGTTTGGTTTGGGTTTTAATTCATGAACACGAACACGTCATCAGAAAGAATGGTTTGAAAAGATTTCCTTGAATTAAGAGTTAAGCACTGGGAAAGAGAAAGGAGGAAGAAGTGAGATGAAGAAGACAAACTTGTATATAAAAATTCTGCCTGAGGGCAAAATAACTGAGTTGAAAGCCTTGAGCAGATGGTGGAGAGGGGTGGGGACTGAGGGAGGGCATTCTTCTATTAAGGAAACATGGAGATGGATGTTGAGGCAGCCCCCATCACTGTGCCATCAGCCCATGGCAGCCTGACTGGAGGCCAGAGGAAGGTGGAGGCAGCAGCACAACCCAGCTACACAAAAATAAGGAACTTTCCCCAGCAGTGACTTTCCCCAATTGAGAAGACATCTATGAAATTAACAGGTGCCAACACAATCCCACATTATGCCTTCTACAAAAATCCCTGTCTGAATAAAACTACAAAGAGTTTCATCCATCCATTCCTCCATCCCTCCAACAAACATTGACTACGAGCCAGGTGCTGCACTAGATGCCGGATAAACAAAGACACGGGAACAGTCCCTTCCCTCAAGGAGCTCACAGTTCAGCAGATGAGAAAGTGCAAACAATAAGAGGCATGAGTTAATTTAGTACAGCATGTGCACAGTCACACTTTAAGCATGAGCACAGCCCATGGGTTCCCCACCATGCTCAACTTGGCAGGCTTGCTACTTATCATCTACCCATCCACATACAGAGACCCACACTACTACTTAGGTCAAACCTACATAATTAATCCCATATTTACCAGCTAAGTCGCTTTCCTGATGTCTACCCTGCCCAAGTCACTGTTGTTGCCAAGGGAGAAGAATGTGTAAAAATCTCATCCAAATTGTGTAACAGTCACCCGAACTTGGGGCGGTACAAAAGGAGTGCACTGATTCACGGCATGTCATTTCAAGCATGGCCCAGAAAGCAACAGGTGACTCATCTTAGCAAACCTCCTTGGGCCGATGTTAAATAGGTCAAGTCCCACTAAAGTGAAGACCAAGAGGCTATTCACCTTCTTCTGTCACAAATAAAAATCTGTATTTTTATTTGTTTGGGCCATGTAATTTACAAATAATTCCTACAGCCTTCTTGGATCCAATACATTTTTTTAAAGATTTATTTATTTGAAAGTCAGAGTTATAGAGAGAGGTAGAGACAGAGAGAGGGGTCTCCCATCCACTGGTTCACTCCCCATTTGGCCGCAGCAACCGGAGCTACGCTGATCTGAGGCCAGGAGCCAGGAGCTTCTTCTGGGTCTCCCATGTGGGTACAGGAACTTAAGGACCCGGGCCATCTTTCACTACTTTCCCAGGCCATAGCAGAGTTGGGATCCAATAATTTAAAAAGTAATCATGGGGGCCGGCGCCGCGGCTCACTAGGCTAATCCTCCGCCTAGCGGCGCCGGCACACCGGGTTCTAGTCCCGGTTGGGGCGCCGGATTCTGTCCCGGTTGCCCCTCTTCCAGGCCAGCTCTCTGCTGTGGCCCGGGAGTGCAGTGGAGGATGGCCCAGGTGCTTGGGCCCTGCACCCCATGGGAGACCAGGAAAAAGCGCCTGGCTCCTGGCTCCTGCCATCGGATCAGCGCGGTGCGCCGGCCGCAGCGCGCCGGCCGCGGTGGCCATTGGAGGGTGAACCAACGGCAAAGGAAGACCTTTCTCTCTGTCTCTCTCTCTCACTGTCCACTCTGCCTGTCAAAAAAATTTAAAAAAAAATAAAATAAAATAAAATAAAATAAAAAAAAAGTAATCATGGGGGCTGGCTCTGTGGCATAGTGGGTAAAGCCACCACCTGCAGTACCGGCATCCCAAATGGGTACCGGTTCAAGTTCTAGCTGCTTCACTTCCAATACAGCTCTCTGCTATGGCCTGAGGTAGCAGTGGCTTATGCCCCAGGTCCTTGGGCCCCTGCACTTGCATGGGAGACCTGGAAGAAGCTCCTGGCTCCTGGATTCAGATTGGCACAGTTCCAGCTGTTGCAGTCATCTGGGGAGTGAACAAGCAGATGGAAGACTCTGACACTCTCTCTCTCTCTCTCTCTCTCTGCCTCTCTGTAACTCCGCCTTTCAAATAAATAAACCTTAAAAAAAAAAAAAAGTAATCATGGCACTGTGGCATAGTGGGTAAATCCACCACCTGCAGTGCCAACATCCCAAATGGGCCCTGGTTTGAGTCCCAGCTGCTCCACTTTTGATCCAGTTCCCTGCTAATAGCCTGAGAAAGCAGTGAGAGATGGCCCAAGTCCTTGGGAAGTGGGTGACCCGGAGGAAGCTTCTGGCTCCTGGCTTTGAATCAGCTGTAGCTTACATCTGGGGAGTGAACCAGCTGATGGAAGATTCTGTGTCTCTCTGGCTCGCTTTCTCTCTCTCTCTCTCTCTGCCTCTCTATAACTCCCTTTCAAATACATAAATGAATCTTTTTTAAAAAACAAAAAATAGAAGTAATCACAGAGCAGTCTGTTCAAAACAGAAGCAGCATTAAAACTTTTGATCCCATGGGATCAGGCCTTTGGGACACTAGTGTCCCATACCAGAGTGCTTGGGTCACAGTCCTGGCTCTCTCCCATGTTAGTTTCCTGCTAATGTGCATTGTGGGGGGCAGCAGGTGATGCTCAAGTACTTGGATCCCTGCCACCCACACGAGAAACTGGGATTGAGTTCAAGACTCCTGGTTTTGGCCTGGCGCAGCTCTGGCTGTTGAGGGCATTTAGTGAGTGAACAAGCAGATGGAAGGAATAGACATCTTACTCACTCTCAATCTCTCTCTGTGTCTTTTCCTGCCTTTCAAATAAATTAAATTTTTTTAAAAAATAAAAAACCATGAAGGTGATGACAGAATCCATTAAGCACAATAACCAATATCTGAAATATACTTACCTATAAATAATATTAGCCTGGCTCCCTCTTTCAAGAAATCCTACACCACAATCTCCAATCAAATCCTCTATCAAACTGCCATCTTACCATCCCCAAAGTTATTCAAATTAAGATGATTAGCCACTGCAGCCTCCACACCCCGAAACGAAAGGCACTAGCACCACCCAGTCATGTTTTGCTAAACACAGCCTCTCCCACACTCCCTGGGATGCTTTAAAATAATGTGTTCACTAGCCAGCTCTTCGGGGCAGTGTGGAAACGCAGGCGGTGGACAGCGCTGGCTGGACTTAACTTGACTTTTCTTAAATTCACGGCTCTCACAAGGGGCCTCCAACTGAATCGTGGAGCAAAGCAGCTCAAAACTCCAAACTCTGCTCTCCTTGCTTCCTGTGCTCTTCCTCACCAGGGTGGGTGAAAGAAAATGCTATTAATTCCTGGATGCAAACACAAAGTCCCCTTCAAGGGAAACAATTCTCAAAACTGAAACGTAAAGGAGCTGCAAATGAGGTCAGATGTTTGGCAGCATGGGAGGTGTCATCTATTTCAATTTCTCTGCAACATTCCCAATTTAGAAGAAAAGAAAATGACAGTTTTAATGGAAGAGGGGGAGGAAGGGGGCTAGCACTGTCACTTGCCTAACGAAATTTCTGTTTGAATCTGTCTCCTCGAAATAACGCACTCTCGTCAACTGCACCATCTTTTTCTGATTTCTCTGTGTCTATTTCTGTCATTGCCACCATCGGTTCCCAAGCTGGGAAGCTCAGGCACTCCTCTGAGGTTGCCCCTAGTCCCCACCCCTATCTCTGCAGCCCCTGTTCCATCGCAGTGCTGTCTCCTGACACAGTGGTCAAACATGGTATCAAGGGTAAAACAACAAGCCAGCTCAGGCAGATGTCCGCAACAGTCTCCACACAGTCACAGGTCACTATCGCCTGGGACCGTCTGCCTTAACTCAAGTTTCTTGTGCGGTAAACAGAGAAGCAGGCTTCTTTCATAGGTGGCTCTGAGAATCGATCACGTTTAGTAATCGGCTTGCAGCACCGACCACAGGGCTCAGCACAGACTAGTGGACACTGTGTGGACAGGACCAAGCCTCCCTCTCCCGTCCCCGCCACACTGCCCAGCGAGTCCCTCTGACACATGACTTCATCATACCACCCTTCAACTCAGACAGCCTCCATTGTTCTCTACTGCTCAGCATGAAGCCGGACTCCGGCTGACCTTCAAGATCACCAACAACTAATGCAGCTCCATCTTAACTTCTGTAGGACTCCTCTGCTCCAGCCAAGAAGCCTGGAGTATCTACTCCCTCACCCACCACACATTCACTGGGTGCCTACCACGTGCAAACACGCTGCTGGGTGCTGGGAACACTGAACTGAAAGGCTGTACTGCCTCCTCTCAAAGAATCCACAAGCTTTCTGGTAGGGAGTGTGTGACTGGGGGAAGGAGCATGGGGTGGGGTGAGAGAGGATAAAACCATCATTGTATTAAGATGTAGGAAATGATGCAGGAGTGGTGAGCATGGTGGGGGCTGTGGGAACGCCACTGAGGGAAGACACACTGCCTCTGTTCTTCCCTCCTACTCCATAAATCAAGGTCTTATTCATTCTGGCCCACACCTCTTCCCATCTCAGAATTCCTCAAGTTCTTATCAACACTACTCATTTTCAGTCATCCACTGGCTGATGTCATTTCTCACATTGCTGTGGGTTATTTTTTTAATTACTTTTCTTTAATTAAAAAAAAATTATTTGAAAGGTAGAGTTACAGAGAGAGAGGGAGAGACAAGAGAGTTCTTCCTTCTACTGGTTCACTGCCCAAACAGCTGCAACAGCCAGGGCTGGGGCAGGCAGAAGCCAGGAGCCACGAGTTTCTTCCACTGTCCAAGGCACATTATCAGGGAGCTGGATCAGTAGAATAACCGGGACTCAAACTGGCACCCATATGGGATGCCAGCATCACAGGTGACAGCTTAACCTGCTCCGCCACAAAAACAGCCCCTAATTACTATTCATATATGTAGGCTGTTTTTCTCCCCTGGTTTATAGGATCATAGAGGGTAAAGACTAGGCTCTAGACAGCTCTAAACCTCTCATGAAAACCACATAATCATTATTTGTGGCATAGGTGATGGATTTGGAACCACTAACATCATAAAATACTGTATTTATTTCGCTTTGAAAAACACACCCCTCCCCTCACTGTGAAGTCCTGACTTCTGTGTGGCTTATTTGTGTCTAACCCAAGTCAAGAGAAGATGCTTTGGTTTTCACTGAAAAACTCTACAAAATAATTTGCTCAAATGGTAGTAGAAGACATTCTTCAAATAAAATCTCAGATGGATGTCCACTACAGCAAACATAAGAGCACAGCCATTCTGGTAAGAGCTATGATGACAGCCTGGTACTGCTGACCTCAGGAGGCAAAACATTGAACTCCCTCACCAGCAACCCCGGCGCAACTCCAGGGCCACTGTCACTACACTATGATGAAGGATTTGTCTTGCCCACAAATGTGTAGAAACTGGATACATGTTAATGTGACAATGCACATCAATGGGGAAAATGCTGGAAAAAATGGAACTAGGACAGGTAGCCACGTGGAATATAAAATAGAGCTAGATTCCTGCCTCATACCATTCTCAAAAATACATTCCTTATTTATTTAAGACAGATAATGTGACAAGTAACATTAAATCTTTTAGAAGAAAACAGAAAAAATTCCTATGATTTAGAAAAGGAAAGGTTTTGTGTGTGTGGATTTTACATATGTTCAAATAATAAAGAAAAAGTCCGATTTGACTATTAAAATTTGAAATTACTTATACATCAAAGAGTTAAAAAAAAAAAAGTAGAAACATGAGCCAACTCTGGGAGAAGGTATTACAACCCACAATCATCAACAAAGGTTGAGTAAGCAAAATATAAAAGAAACAAATACATACATCAATCAAAAGAAAAAAGAGGGGCAAATGCTGTGGTATAGCAGATTAAGCTACAGCTTGGGATGCCCACATCCCACATCAGAGTGTCTGGGACTGAGTCTACTTCTGACCCAGCACATGACAGCTTAAGTACTCAAGAACCAAGTAGGAGTTCCTGGCTCCTGTCTTCAGCCTGACCCAGCTCTGACTGTTGCAGGCGTTTGGGAAGTGAACCAGTGGGGATGGAAGATGTCTCTCTGTCTCTTCCTCTCTTTGTCATTCTGCCTTTCAAATAAATATATAAATAAAACTTAAAAAAAAAAAGTTAGAAGAAAAATGTTCTAAAAGAGCCATCCCCAGATTGCAACATAAGAACTATCCTGAAGCCTCCAGTTCACATTCTCTCACAGATTAGACAGAACACAGTGATGGAGCATTCTATCCCACTTATGTAGGTTTATATTTTAATATAGTTTATAACATATGTTACCTTGTATTACCTCAGTCTGTCTATACAACAACCCTGGGTTGTAGGCAAAACAAATATTATGCCACTTTATTGGCATAAATTGAGACTCAAGAAGTTAAATGACTGGTCCAAGGAGACACACACACACACACACACACACACACACACAGATTTTCCTTATTGAAAAGCAAAACTTAGATTTTTCTACCTTCTAATTTACAATCTTTCCATTAAAAAAATTCACCTTACTTTTTAAACATTTTGTTCATTGAGAGGCAGAAAGAGATGGAGATGGAGACAGAGACGGAGATATAGATGCCAGACTCAATCCAGGTCTCCCATGTGGATGGCAGGAACTCAATTACTGGAGCCCTCACTGCTGCCTCCCAGGGTCTGCACTAGCAGGAAGCTGGAGTCAGGAGCCAGAGCTGTGAATCGAACCCCAGGACTCCAACGTAGGATATGAGCCTCTTAATCACCACCATAAATGCCTGCTCCAAAAAAAGCTTCCTCCATTAAAAAAAAAACACACAAAAATCTGTACATGAATATTTATAGTACCCCAAAACTAGAAATGATCAAGTTGTTCTTCCATGGGAGAATGGTTAAACAAACTGTTGTACAACTGCACCAAGGAATATCACTAAGCAAAAAAAAGACTGCACTACTGATACACACAATAACTTTGATGACTATCCAGGCAATTATGCTGAGTGAAAAATAAGCCAATCTTAAAAGGCTATATACTTGTGATTCCACTTTTACAGTATTCTTGAAATAACAAAATTAGATAAGGAGTAAAGATTACTGGTTGCCAGCAGCTAAGGACTAAAAGGGTGTGGGAGGCCGGTGTGGGAAGAGAGGGGTAAGTGGGGGAGGGATGGTAGAAATATAAAAGAGCAACATGAGGAATCTTATAGTAATGGAACTGTTCGGTATTTTAACTATATCAGCAGGGGCCAGAGCCGTGGCTCACTTGGTTGATCCTCCACCTGCGGTGCCAGGTTCTAGTCCTGGGTGTTCCTCTTCCAGTCTAGCTCTCTGCTGTGGCCCAGGAAGGCAGTGGAGGATGGCCCAAGTACTTGGGCCCTGCACCCACCCGCATGGGAGACCAGGAAGAAGCACCTGGCTCCTAGCTTTGGATGGCGCAGCGCTGGCCTTAGCAGCCATTTGAGGGGTGAACCAATGGAAGGAAGACCTTTCTCTCTGTCTCTCTCTCTCTGTCTATAACTCTACTTGTCAAATTAAAAAAAAAAAAAAAAAAAAAACCTCTCTTAACTACATCAGCGTCAATGTCCTGGTTGTGATACTGTAGTCTTTCAAGATATTAACCTTTGTAAGAAGTTAAGCTTTGGGGAAAATTAAGTAAAGAGGGGATGGATATACAAGCTCTCTGTATTATTTCTTTTTTAAAAGCTTTATTTACTTATTTGAAAGGCAGAGTGATGGAGAGGGAGAGACACAGAGCAAGATCTTTCATCTTTCTAGTTTACTTCCCAAATGCCCACAAGTGCCAGGACTGGGCTAGGCTGAAACCAGGAGCCTGGAAGTTCATCTGGGTCTCCCATGTGGGTGTCATGGACCCAAGTACCTGGGCCATCATCTGCTGCCTCCAGGATGAAACAGCAGGAAGCCAGATCAGAAGCAGAGTAGTAGGGATTTGAACCAGCACACCACTATGGGATGTTAGTGTCCCAACCCACAGTATAACCTGCTATACTACAATGTCAGCTCTGTATTATTTCTTACAACTACATGTGAATGTACAGTTACCTCTAAATAAAATATTCCAAAACAATCTTTAAAAAAAAAAGGGCCGGGGCCAGTGCTGTGATGCAGCAGGTTAAAGCCCTGGCCTGGGAAAGCAGTAGAAAGTGACCCAGGTCCTTGGGCCCCTGCTCCCACATGGGAGAACTGGAAGAAGCTCCTGGCTCCAGGCTTCGGATCAGCGCAGCTCTGGCCATTGAGGCCATCTGCGGAGTGAACCAGCGGATGGAAGAGCTCTCTCTCTGTCTCTACCTCTCTCTTTAACTCTTTCAAATAAATAAAATAATTTTTTTTTTCTTAAATAAAAGGCCCTAAATCACTCTCCCCTGTTGAAGCACCTTTCTGAAGTTAAGTAAGATGAAGTCCAGGACGGCACTCCAGACTACCATGTGCTCTGCAACACTAGGTGCGATCACCATCTTCCGCCATCAATCATCCTCATCAGCATTCCTCACGGTCAGAGTATTCGCTTGTCCACAGGGCCTTCCACATTCCTCCGCTGTTTGTTGTCCTAGCACTGCACCTGTGTGACCTCTCCATCACTCTAATAGGCTGAAGGATCTTGCAGGAAGAAACCTTATTTATCTCTCCCATGCCACAACCTAGAAGAGCATCAGGTACATAGTAGGTGCTAAATAAATGGGTGCCTGATTGGAATTAGCTCATGATTTTCTTGTATAATAAAAAGTGTCCCAACACTGGAGGAATTGAGGAGTGGAGGGGACTGAGAACACCCCAGCAGCCATAAGCCAACGCATTAAAGTTCATCAACAACCTCCTCCTCCCCAAGTTGTTGAAAACCCAAATGCAGCAGAGGTCTGTTCGGAAGATGTGGCATCAACAACAAAACCATGAGCTCAGCTCATCAGCCCTCTTGTTTATCCTATCTTGAGCTCTACAGTGACGGAATTGACCATTTATAGCTTAGGTCACTGAACAAGATGGGAAGGTGCGCTGTGGTGCAGTCTTGTGGAAAGGATTTAAAGGTTAGCGGACAGCACTTTTCCTGAAATGATTAGACTGAAGAATGGCCCAGGAGCAGAAGAATGTACTGACTGATCTGTCAAGATCTCTCAGAGACCTCAGTCTCTGCCTGAGCAAACATATTTGGCTGGTGGGGTGGGGAGGGGGTTCCCACGCCCTGAAAACAATGCTAGCTCCTCACTCCTACTCCAAATAGTTTTCGAGCATACAAAAGCACAAGCAGTTGCTTCGCTGCTCCTAATGTTATCGGATAATTTTTGAAATTCTTACTCAATTACATATCGCGGGCTTATCTGCAATCTCCACAGGCCAAATAGCCCTGCTTTCACAGCACGCTCACTGAGCCTGCCGAATTCAAGCATCCCTCCCAAATAATTTCAGCTCTCACAAACATGAGATCGTTTTACATTAAGTATTGTGAGTGTGTGTGTGTACGGTGTGTGTGTTTACATGTCTCTGTGTGCACGTATGTCTTGTAGTCAAGGAAGGCTGAAGAGGAGACTGGAAGCCGGGGCAGGTTACAAACTCAGGAGGTTTCTGTTTTCACCTAGATAATGATTAACTCTTTTGCTACTGAATCCAGAAAAGCTGGCATTTCTAGACTGGCAGTCCTACTCCTTGGCCAAAACAACAAAACAAAGCTCACACATGCACATTTACATTTGGAAAGAAGTAACTGGCACACAGGAGTTTCTTGCTTTGGCAGAAGAAGTGCTAGCACAGTTTTAAGAGCTAGGTGTTTCAAAAGTATGCTGTTACTAGCCTTAACATACCCAGATCATGAACCTCACTAATCAAAGTAACAGATGTCATCTACCTCAAATGCTTCAAGGTTGGGTTTTAAATTACTGACAGCAGAGAGCTGAGATAACTTACATCACCATAAGTCGCTGAATAAATGAGAAAGATCAAGAGATATGGCACAACTGACTCCAACGATGTCTAAAACACAAAGCTTATTAGCGTCACTTAAGACATGAAACTTTAAACCAGGAGTAGGAGAGCTGAGTCGGAGAAGCCTGGGTATCTACTCTCTGGTTTCTATCCTTCTCCCAGACAGCACTCAGCATCCACATTCTAGCTGGCAGTTCGCTATGAAAACCATTGTTGGTCATATGTCCTAAATGATGAAGCAAGAAAACAGTAACCCGCCTTCCACTTTCCAGCTGCGAAGCTGAGAATCCCAAAGGTGGAAAGGCTTTGTCCAATATTGCAGAGCTATAATCCTCCCTCCCAATGAATGATATTTCTTAAATGCTGTAATGATAAAAATATGAGCTGTCCACTATTATTAATAGCACTCATTTTAAAACAACAGACTGTTACTTAGCCTATTTATTAGGTGAAAAGAAAACAAACATAAACATGAAACCATTTCAACTCCATATTACAACACACTTCATCACAATCCTCAAAGAAATCCCTTAGTTGACAAAGGGCCTAACACAAAGAGAAGAGGGGTATAGGAGGCAAGAGGCCCTCCTACATCCTAGGAGAGCCTGAAAGCACTTCCCCCACAGCCCAGATGTCTAGATCTACCCTTTGCTACCACTACCCCAATCTGTCCCAGCCCAGATGTCAGGGATTAAAAGCCTCCCACTTCCTTATTTCATTTTCATTCAAGACAATCACCCAACTTCTTCTTTCTTTTAAATTCAAGTACTGCACACAACACTTACATGTCTATAATACCAAGAGTTACACAACATGGTTTCCAGCCCAACACAGATGAGGAAAACCATACAAACCAGTGACAGGGAATTCCCTCACTCTGGAAATCCGAGCATACTGCAATCCTAAGTTTAATACATTTACCCTGATTAAAGTATTCATTATCCTAGTAAATCTGTCAATTCCACCTCCAGGTCCATCAAGTTAACTACTCCTCCCTCGATTTCTCCAACTGTGAGGCACATCTTCCTATTAGATCAAGTTGCCTAACCAAGGGTTTCCTCCACTGTTCTCCAGAACTGACTCCCCCTGGAGCCCACCTCTGTGTGTGCAGCAGCCGGGGGTGGGCAGAGCGCTGTTTAGACCACAAAGGCTCCTGTGCCTACAAGTCTGTCTGCTCAAGAGGGGTAACCCATCATCTTAAATAGCTTAAGTAAGCTTGAATCATGAACAATGACGCTGGAAGGATCTCAGACATTTCCCAATTTAATGCTTGCTGTCCTAGATGAGAAAATGAAGGTAAATGCAGATCAAGCACCTTTGTACTTTTCCAATGAACACTAACTTTTTTTTAACCAAGATAATAGGAAATGAGACCAGTCAACTAAATGCATATGGCTTTTTATAGCTGCAAAGTTCTTTGAAATGAATTCTTTCATTTCAGCCTCACAACAGTGTTAAGTCAGCCTGGGTTCATAGTCTTTTCATGACTTACTAGTGCTTTGGAGCAAGTTATTTAATCTCACTGTACTTCATCTGTAAAATGGGGATAACAGTACTCATCTCAGAGGGCTGTTGGGAAATGCAGGACTTGGTACTTGTAAAGCACTGAAAGTAAAGCTTAGATATAAGAAGCACACGATAAATGCTCGCCACCATTACCATCATTTTCAAGGACCAAGAATTATTGTTCTCCCTTTATAGATGAGGAAACTAGAGATTTTGAGGTACTAGGTGAGTCTTCCCCCAAAACCTCAGTGAAAGCTAAACTAGAACCCAATTCTTATTTATTTAGAGAGACAGAGAGGGCTGCTATCTGCTGGTTCATTCCCCAAATGCCAGTGATGCCAGGGTGGGGCCAGGTTAAAGCTGGAAGCCAGGAACTCAATCCACGACTCCCACAGGGTGGCAGGGCCCCAAGTACTTAAGCTATTACCTACTGCCTTCCTGGGTGCACATTAACTGGAAGGTCTTAATAATTAGGAATGGAGCCAAGACTCAAACCTCGGCAACCCAGTATTAGATGCAGGCATCCCAGCAGGCTGAACATTTGCCCCTAAAACACAAGCTTTCTGTCTGGGGATCCAGTACTCTTTCCCTTAGAACCTTTCTGCCTCAGCAGAACCCTGGAGTTCAGTTTGTGATAAGATAACCAATTGACCCCAAAGAAATACTGCTCCTAAATAGTACCTCATCTAACATGTCTGCCCAAAGAGCAGCTCACTCATCTGACAAGATCTGACCTACTAAGTCCCTCAAAAAATAAATATGAAGGGATTGCAAACAATTCATAGAAAACAGAATTTAAAAACAAGTTCATTTTGGTGTAAAAGAATTTTAAAGGATGGGACTGGTGTTGTGGCACAGGGATTTAAGCTGCCACCAGCAATGCTGGTGTCCCATGTGGGTGCTCGTTCAAATTCGGGCTGTTCCACTTCCGATCCAGCTCCCTGCTAATGCACTTGGGAAAGCAGTGGAAGATACCCCCCACCTCCCAACCTACATGGGAGACCTGGATGAAGCTCCTGGCTTCAGCTTGGCCTAGCCCCAGCCATTGGAGCCATTTGGGAAGTGAACCAGTGATGGAAGATAAATCTGTCTGTCTGTCTCTCTCTCTCTCTCTCTCTCTGAAATTCTGCCTTTCAAATGAATTTTTAAAAAAGAGAGAATTTCAAAGTTGTCTCATGACATGCATTTTCCACGAACTTTTTGAATACATACACACAACACACACACGCACACACACATATACACAAAAGAAAAGTGGTAAAAGGGAGATCTCCAAAAGATTTCAATGTTTGCAGAAATTGTTGCCAACTCTTTAGAACCAGGATATATTTCTTTCCTTTTTTAAAAAAAGTAAGATGTATTTATTTATTTGAAAGGCAGAGTTACAAAGACAGAGAGCGAGAGACATAGAGAGATCTTCCATCTGCTGGTTCACTCCCCAAGTGACCACAACAGCTGGAGCTGGGCCAGGCCAAAGCCAGGTGCCTGAAACTCAGTCTGAGTCTCTCATGTGGGTGGCAGGGATCCAAGTTAAGCATCACCTGCTGCCTCCCATAATGCACTTTATCAGGAAACTAAAACCGAGTGGAGCCCAGACACCACCTCAAGCACTCTGGTATGGGATACAGGTGTTCCAGAGGCTTGATCCCATAGGCTTTGAAGTTTTGGTGTTACTTCTGTTTTGAACAGACTGGCTTGTGATTGCCTTTTTTTTTTTTTTTTTTTTAAGATTGATTTATTTATTTGAAAAGCAGAGTTACAGAGAGGCAGAGGCACAGAGAGAGAGAAATTGCCCATCCTCTGGTTCACTCCCCACATGCCCGCAACAGCCAGGGCTGGGTCAATTCAAAGCCAGGAGCCAGAAGTTTTCTCTGTATCTCCCAGTTGGGTGCAGGGGCCAAGCATTTGGGTCATCTTCCACTGCTTTCTCAGGTGCATCAGCAGGGAGCTGAATCAGAAGTTGAGCTGCTGAGCCTCCAACTAGTGCCCATATGGGATGCTGGCACTGCAGGCAGCAGCTTTACTCACTACCCCACAGCGCTGGCCCCAGTATTTCTTAAAGCTCCTGGCATGTGAGTCTTCGCCGCTCATGTTCTTGGGTTCCTTTGTTTTTTGTGCTTTGTCTTCCTATGGAGCCCTGATCACCCAGCCACTCATCTTCTGCAGGGACAGCATTCAGAACCTGCCCACCCGCTATAATTCTAAACACAGGATCCCGGTTCAAACAGCACAGACAGGGTCTCAGCTCTCACAATGCCTTTCATGTCATCTTCCCATTGATTAGTACATTTTTAGAAGGAAAAGAAGATTCTACTTCTCCCTATAACAGATGGCATCCTAAAATAACCACAAAAATGGAGGCGGCACACTTCACAGCTGTTTTTCCTTCCTCACGAATATATATTTCAAGTTCAGAACCATCCATTCAAAATGTGTAAGTAAGGTCAAGGCTGAATACCAAATAATTTGAAAAACCAGAGAGGAGAGTTTTCCCGTTTGTCCCTCCTTGTTTACCATAATCATGCACCTACTTCTACCCAGGTAATACTGCTCTCTAAACACACACTTTGAAAAGTATCACAACAATCCTTTTCAAGTCAACTCTTTTTTAACTCTTAATCAAAACAAATCTAATTTTTCTAAAATGTAGATTTTGAATCCCTGTTTAAAATGGTGAATAAATCCTGGCAAACGTAGAATGTGTTTTGTTTCATTTCTATTTTAAAACTCTTGGGAATTTCAGGGTTAATATTTTTCTTGATTGGTAAGGTAAGAAATGTGATTGAAGAAATTTGATCAACTCAAGGATAGCTGTAGGGTGTGATTTTAAAGGGATAGGAGTGGGTAATTAGGAGAAACCTAAATTGTGGAGAAGCTCAATGGTGCTATATAGTTTGTATTTGTCCTTGTGGAATGATAATATTCACAATGTTTAACCTATTTTGAATTTCAAATTACATTAAGGAGGGAGTGGGCTTTTTATTAAGAGTATGGGGAGAACTGCAGAAGTGTGGCATTGTGGCACTGTCACATCCCACCTCAATTCAGAGAACTGTTCAATGCAATTGACAAAGATTTTAGTTCTTACTATGTGCCAGAAGTTGGACACACTGAAATGAATAAAAGTTCTATCCAGGGGCCAGCACTGTGGCAAAGTGGGTAAAGCCACCGCCTGCAGTGCTGGCATCCCATATGGGCATCAGTTCAAGTCCTGGCTGTTCCACTTCTGATCCAGCTCCCTGCTAACATGCCTAGGAAAGCAGTAAAAGATGGCCCAAGCGCTTGGGCTCCTGCAACAACATGGGAGACCTGGAAGAAGCTCCTGGCTCCTGATCAGTGCAGCTCTGGCCCTTGCAGCCATTTGAAGTGAACCAGCAGAAGGAAGATCTTTCTCTCTGTCTCTCCCTCCCACTGTCTGTAACTACCTCTCAAGTAAATAGATAAAATTGAAGAAAAAAAAAGAATACAAGTAAGCAGAAGCATGCTGCAGCAAGGTGCCATGGAAGCACTGATAAAGTCTGTGCAGAAAGCAAGGGGAGATGCAGGGAATCCTGCTTGAATCCTATGCCGGGTTAAGATCCAGAGAACAAGGATAAGCAGAGACGCAGGAAAGGTTTCCCAGGGATGGTGGTATCACAGCTGGGCTTTAAAGGAAGATGAAGCTTTCCATGTTCAAGGAAGAGGACCCATTCCAAACAGAGGACACAAAACATGGATAAAGCAAAAAGCGTGACATGACATGAGGGAGCAAGGACAGACAGCAGAGGCAGTTCAGCTCTGTGGTCGTATAAAATGAGAGCAGAGTTAGTGGATGCGATGAGTCTAAGCCTTTTATGCATTGATCTTAACAGAGTCACAATTTTATTTTTTAATCACTTTGGTGATGTTGTACAAAGACATATTGCTGAAATCAAATTAGAAAAACTAGTCTATTCCTAGGTCACTCATTCATTCATTCATTATTACAGGCAATAAATACCATCTCTGGGCTACAATGTTGTTCTAGACATGTTTCCTCTCTGAGGTACCTCTTAGTAAGAGCTATTTATTTAGCATTTAACATTTGCCATACACTGAGCTAGGACTTTAAGCACATTTGCAATAAACAGCAAGGTAAGTCTTTTGTTCTCTCTGTGTAACTGAAGAAGAAGCGGGAAAGGAAGGCTGCCTGACTGGTGCAGGCTCACAGAGCAAGGAGGTGATGTTGACAAGACTCCGAGAGCTGGGACCAGAGAGAGAAGACTGAAGTACAAATATTCCAAACACAAGGCAGGACAAGATCAATGCCACCTGAGAACTATTAAGAGATGTACACTGTGGGTGAAAAGAGTGACGGTCATTTCTGGTCATGGTGATCAGGGAAGCCATCCCAGAAAGATAGGTTTATTAGAAGAGTGAGATTCCGGGCCGGCGCTGTTGCATAGCAGGTAAAGCTACCACCTGTAGTGCTGGCATCCCATATCGGCACCAGTTTGAGTCCTGGCTGCTCCACTTCCGATCCAGCTCTCTGCTATGGCCTGGGAAAGCAGTAGAAGATGGCTCAAGTCTCTGGGCCCCTGCACCTGCATGGGAGACCCAGGAGAGGCTCCTGGCTCCTGGCTTCACATCAGCACAGCTCCAACTGTTGCGGCCAACGGGGGAGTGAACCAGTGATGGAAGGCCCCTCTCTCTCTCTCTCTCTCTCTCTGCCTCTCCTCTCTCTGTGTAACTCTGACTTTCAAATAAATAAATAAATCTCTTAAAAAAAAAAAAAAAGAAAACCAACAAGTGCGATTTCAGTTGGTGAAGATGGAAGGTGGGGAGCTGGACAGCCAGAAAGGGGTGTTGCATGAGCAGCACTCAGAACTCAGACTCCAGCAACAGGTGAGGGTCTATTCCATTCTGCCATTCATCAGCTACAGAGCCTGGGCATGTTATTGAGTGTCCTGCACCGCACTTGCAGCATCAGCAATATGGGATGAAGTAATACATTCCTCCTGAAGTTGGTATAAGGATCATGAAATAGGCATTTAGCATAATGCTTAGCACATGGTAAGCCCCCAGCAACAGCAAAATGTTATCTAATAGTATCTGTATTTGAAGAATGACAAATACGCCAGAGAGGCCTCCAGGCCTCATAAAGGAAACTGAGAAATAGGGTTTAAGGGATGATAGACTGCAGTCAGACGAAGGACTGAGTTCCTGTCTACCTGAGCAAGCTGGTCTCTCTTCAGCAGGCAATGGGGAATCAATCATTAGAAGAAAGAAGCCATATTCATAGCATTCTGAGCAGTCTCCCAGGGGAGTGCCCAGCCCCTCCCCCCTGGCATCTGGCTCTCTGTGACCCCTTCTAAAGAGGCCTGATGCCCTGGGGACTGGTTCAAGCAAAGTCCATTGGAAAACAGATATTGTCACTTGTCAGCTCCTAAAATGGCCAAGATTTTTTTCCTTTTTATTCTCCCTCCACCCCGTGCTGTCCCTCCTAAAATACAGTAATGCCCGAGACACAGTTAATAATCCAACATTTCTGGGAGACTGCTTGCCTTTTTTTCACTAAGATTAAACAAATTTTCCAAGAACCAATCTATTTACTTAGCACTTTTAGAAACTTGGTGATACTTGGCTTTCAATTATTTATCTTTAAGCTGATGTCTCTTCTCAAACATGGCTACTACTGTATTCATTTATTAATACTTTATAATGAAGAAATATTTAGGAGTGATTGCTATGTTTCTTTAGATTGTGAGGGTCTCAGGAGTATATCACATATGCAAAAGATGATCAGATTGTATATCTGAAACATGCAATTTAATAAATGTCAATTAAATATCAATAAAGCTATTAAAAATACAGTAAATGTTTACTAACTCATGTTATTATTAAAAGGTATAAACCTTAATAATATGTAATGCTCAAATTATGAACATAGATTCACATTCATAATATGAAAATGAAGGCATTTATTAAAACCTTAACTCTAGGGAGCCAACACTGTAGCATAGCAGGTAAATCCACCCCCTGCAACGGTTCGAGTCCTGGCTGTTCCACTTCTGATCCAGCTCTCTGCTTAGGCCTGGGAAAGCAATGGAAGATGACCCAAATCCTTGGGCCCCTACACCCACAAGGGAGAACTGGAAGAAGCTCCTGGCTCCTGGCTCCTGGCTTCGGATCAGCACAGCTCTGACCATTGCAGCCATCTGGGGAGTGAACCAGCAGATGGAAGATCTCTCTCTCCCTCTCTGCCTCTCTGTAACTCTGCCTCTCAAATAAACAAATCTTTAAAAAAAATTTAACGCTAAAATATTTATCAGGACAAGTAATTATATAGAAATATATGCAAGGACACTTCAAAAAATTCATGGAAAACAGGATTAAGAGACAATCTACATTTTTCCACAAACTTTTTGAAATATCCGTCTATTCAGGTTTGCAAAATCTCAGTATCTATTGAGGATTTCTTTTGAAAAGTAAGATACACCTATGTTCATAATAGCATTATTCCAACAGGCAAATGGTAGAAGCAACCCAAATATCCACCAACAGATGAGCTAATAAACAAAATGCGCTACATACATACGACTGGATATTATCCAGCCTTAACAAGGAAAAGAAATTCTGCATGCTATGTGGATGAATCTTGAGGACACTACACTAAATGAAATGACAACACAAAAGGACAAGCACTGTATGGTTCCACTTACGTAAGGTACAAAAAACTGGAAAAGGAGAATGGTGGTTACCAGGGCCTGGAGGCAGAAGGGAGTGGGAGTCATTGTCAATCAGGTATAGTTTCAATTTTGCAAGATGAAAAAGAGTTTTGTGCTGGGAATGGTGGCAAAACAATGTATATGGACTTGGTAGCATTAGACTGTCTGTCTAGGAATGCGTAAGATGATAGGATGATCTTGTGGCACAGCAGATTAAACTACTGCTTGGGATGCAACATCCTCTACCAGAGTGCCTGTCTGGATCCCGCACCTCCACCTCCCATCCAGCTTCCTGCTAATGTGCCTGGGAAGGCAACAGATAACGGCCTGAGTGCTTGGGTCCCTGTCACCCAAGTGAGAAAAACGGATGGCATTCCTGGCCTGAGCCATCAGCTGTTTTGGGCACTTGGGGAATGAGCCAGAGAAAGGAAGATCTCACTCTCCCTCCCTCTGGTTCTTCCTCTCTCTCCTTGGCTTTGCCTTTCAAATAAATAAACAAATAATCTTAGAAAAAGAAAATGAATGGTTAAAATGATAAACCTTACGGTATGTTACCACAATTAAAACAAGAAAGGGAGACAGGAGAGCTCCCACACATTGCTGTCAAAGGTGTTGTTCTGTAAATGTTGAAAATGTTTTAAAGCACTCCCATTATTTATTTTTAAATCAACTTCCAGGGTAACTTTTCAAGACTCCCCAGGTCTGGATATCAGGTTAAAATCGCTCACCTGACTTTTATTACCAGTGGAAATCTACCTATCAAGTGCTTCTTCACAACATGACAATACTTCCCTAATGCAGCCTTCAGGGGTCTGGGGTGTAAGGAAAAAGCAATTTCCATGAAGAACCTCTCTTCCGAAAGGCGAACTCTACAGATACTGAGCTTGACTGGAATGAAAAGATGGAATTAAAGTGGGGTGTGGGCACCTGCTGATTTCAAAAGGGTGTGGACCCTACATACCAGGACCAGGTCTGACCCTGTAAACTTCAGAGTGGATAAAGGATCTCTCCTCATCTTATCTTTCAACCCATACAGTGCAAAAGGGATGAGGCTGTAACTACCAGATAGGCTTCTCCAAAGGAAATGTCTGTTCCCATTCCCCAAAAGAAGGTCTGAAGTTGGAAAAGCTAAAGATCCCTCCTGAATTTGCAGCTTCGAATAGCACACAGCATCCCCTGGCTCCTGGCCCACCACCTGCTCCAGGGTCTTTCAACTCTGAGATGCAGAGTACTCGAATTTTCCCAAGAGCTTCATTTTCTTCCAGGAATCCACCTTACTGCAGAGTTGCTATTTTCCCTGAGCAAGGGAAGAGGAGCCCTCAATCATCTCACAGGAAGATGATAGCATCTGCTTGGGGATTCCAAGGGGATGTTTTACTGCAGCTTTTCACAAACTGATTATATTTAAAGCTCCCTTGGGGTGTGGGGGTTGGGACAAAAGAAGCTTCGGAAAAGACCTTCATTGGCATAGTGAAGAACCACTCAAACCTCCCTGGGGAACAGGCTTGTTTAAATACCAGCAAACAGCATTCCCAAGTGCATGTGTGTGCACACACAATATGACCAGGGTTTGAAATTTCATCTCCTGCTCTCAAAGGGTCCTGAAAGGGTTAAAGTGTTCCCAGCAAAGGCCTATGCTTTTTCTATCAAAATGCTCCAGATGGAAATTGCAAAATTTCACTTCTCAGCTCTGTGGTGCACACACACCATTCTCCGAAGATATTTAAAAAAAAAAAAAAAAAAAGACAAGACCCCCAATGTTCTCAAGAAAGAGAATTTCACTGCTTAGTACACAGTGCCACTCTGTTTCAGACTATTCTTCCTGATACATTTGCACTAACTGTCGATTTCAAGCCTTCTGAAAGACTAGAAAAACTCAAGGTATGGAGAAGGAAAAGGGAGGGGGCAGAGTAAGGAAAGAACAATAGCTAGGACTGTATGCAGTGATATGAATTCACCCAAATATCACCAAACGATCACCCCTAGTAACCAGGGTGTGCTCCTTAACCACAGTGTTCCAATCCCAGCAAAGAAGCTAACAGGCTAGAGGTCAAAGGCCCCAAGTTATGACCATGAATCTTACCAAGGCTGTAAAGAATTTCCAGAGATTAATGTCTATGAAAGTGCTTTGTAAATTGGAAAGGCCTATGTAAAAAAGCTAAGAATATTGCTTTCGAGTCAGACACTGAGAGGCATGAACTTTCAAAGGAATCTGAACACCCACAAACCAGAAACAATGACGGTTTTTAAGAAGGCAGCTACAAGGCAGGCCGATGAAAGAGGCATGCCCCTTATGAAACCACACTGGGGTTGAGCTCGGCCCCAGCCTCAGACGTCCTCCAGGGCTCTTGTAAGCAGGTGGTTTAAGGAGAGGCGAACACCAAAATCCATTTAGAATTCACCTGCTTCAAACCATTCCAACTGAAAAGCAGAAGCCAGGTGAGAAGCAGGAGCAGGACTCTGGTAGCCCAGAGACGCACAATTCATCTGTTCCTTTTACGCAAGAGGCAACTGATGTCCAAAGGGTTCATATGACGGATGCAAGGTACCTTTTGTTACTAGTGGATGCTCTTAAACTAGAACCCAAGCTTCCTTCCTAGGCTTATGTCCTAATACTTACAGCTAGAGCTCTGGGAGTGAACAAGCAATGCAGTCTTATTAGTTGGCCCAATTCAGCTAGAAGGAAGGCTCACCAAAAGATAAGTGGATTGCACCATTCCAGCACTCACGAGTGCCAGATACTGTGCTAAACGATGCACTCATACTATCTCCTTGACTTCTCACAACTGCATTAGGAAACGCACACTATTTTTCCTGCTTTTCTAATTAGGAAACAGGCTCAGACAACCTGCCTGATGTGAAAGGCGAGATTTAAACCTGGATTCCTTCAACTCTAAACCTGCGCTCATAAACCACCAAACCAAACTGCTTTACTATTACAGCAATTTTCTTTTTTCCCTTGGCATCTCTAAGACAAGTAAGGCAGGCAGCAGCACGGGTCTCATATAATACAAAAAACCCTGAAACTCAGAATTCTGACCCAGAGCTTCCAGACAGTGGGGGCGGGGTGGGGGTGGGGGGTCAGGATCAATGTAGAACCCCAGTCCTTTATTTCCAAGTTCTGTGTTCTTCCATAAAGAGCACAAGTTCTAGAATATAAACTCTTTGAGGGTAAGGGCCCTGTCTTCTTCACTGTGGTGTCACCAGACCACAGGACACACAGTAGGTAGTCAATAAGTGGCTGCTGAATAAAAGAATGAAGTCAGACTGCGGTGTTTGTGTGACCTTGGAAGGGCAACCCTCTCTAAACTGTTTCCTCCTGAGGTGAATGGAAGGTGATAATAATACCCACTTCCTGGGGTGACGTGAAGATTAAACCAGATCATTCATGTAAAAGCACTTGGGACAGGCTAGAATATAATGAGCACCCAAATGTAAATTATTGTTATAACTACTATTATTCATTGACTGATTTTAGTTCCTTAAAATTTGTAATTTTTTTTTTGTCTCACCCTGGTCAGAGTGTTTCATCATAAATACAGAATGGGGAATTGGGAATCAGTAAAACCGCTTCTAGTCTAAGATCTGCTACCACCTAGCTAGCTGTGTGACCTTGGCCAAGCCTCTTCAGTTCTCTGTATTCTTTTCAGCTGTAAAATGAGGGATGTAATGATTCAAATCAGCGTCATAAGCATTCATGGGGTGCCTTCTCTGAGTAAGACATCACACTCAGCCACCTATAAAATTCTATGATCCTGAACAGCGTCAATGGAAAAATATCAGAGCAAAGCAAAACAGTCTCCTGCCTATGGCAAGGTTGAAGAGAAACCCCAAAGAGCAGACTGCATTACATCATCTCAATGAGCAACGTTTGTAAATACACAAAGTGTTTAATTTTGAGACACTCGTGAGAAATCCTTTACCAACTGGCAGACACAGTTCTATTAAAATCTATCAGCCCTGAACCATCTAAAAAATAAACATGTAAAATCACTTTGCACCTTAGTCAACTGGCATGCTTCTGGAGAGAAATCTGGGAAAGTCAAAGTTATTAACACTCCTTACGGCAAGAGTTAAGAATGGGATATGGAGGAAAAAGAAGGAAAGAATGAAAAAGAAATCTCTGGTTAGAGCTGCAGGGGGCATTCCAAGAGCAGAATGCAGTGCATCGGGGACAGGACACCAAGGCCAGTGGCCTATTGTTTACAAAAACAGGCCGGGATTAGGAACACTGACAAGAGGCCAAGACCTCAATTATAACTCACAACCACACCTCTCTCAATCCCAGTTCAACTGAAGCTATCAATCAGTCCACTCCCCCACCTTTGTAATAAACCTACCAATATCTGCAGCCAAGTGGATAGAAGGTCCCTTAGGGCACCTACAGCACTGACCAAACCGATGACATAAAAAAAAAAAACTCCTGCAGGCACAATGGAGACTCCAAACTACCTTCCAACCATGCAGGAGATGAGAGAGCTGCCCATTTCACACTCTATCCCTACCCCCCACCCCAGGCAATCATTATCCAGGAGACAAGGCCTTTCCCAAGTCCTCTATGATAGGAAAAAAGTCTCCTTGCATTGGTGCAGGGAAAGGAGGGGCCCCTCCCTCTGTACTCTGAAACAAAGGAAAATCCAGAGCTCCAACCATGTGGCGTAACATTCAAGGCCACCCACCTCTCCCACTCCCCAGTTAAGGTCTCAGAGCCTCAGCCACATGGCTCTTTCCAGTAACTGACCAGGAAGGGACAGGGCCTTGCACAAACACAGGCTAGGGCTCATTCACTGGCAAGCAGCCCTCCTAAGGGAACTGCTGGCTAAGAAAAGGCTACCTGGACATGAGCTCTAATGGACCAGCAGAGTCAGGCAGTGGACTACGAGGAGACAGGTCACTGGGCTTCTCCACACCCACATTGTTGCAGATCAGTTAATGGGGCTTTGAAAACGTGTACTCCAGAGCAGAGGGGCACGACACAGAAGGGTTAAACAATTTTGTCTTCCCACTTTCCAGAATCAGCGCCACCCAGCAACCCTAACACCCAACTCTGTTTAGATTGAGGTGAGGCGGGGACCGCATGTGGGTGGCCTTATTCTTCCTGTTCTCTGCTCTGATTGCACACAGGGTGGGTGACCCGGGATCAGGCAGGTACAAGGTGCGCCCAAGGTGGCTATGGACTCCCTGTGCCCAGTGCCACAGCAAATCTCCCGTTTTAATAGAGCGCATCAGAAAAGAAAGCCCCGCCCCTCCCACGGCTCTCCACGGGGTCCACCTTCTCTCAAGGTTGCCTTTCTCTGTATGGACTGCTCTTCACCCTCCGGAATGAATGACCAAACACCTGTCAGATCTCAGTTGTCCTTCAAGGAAACCTGACCCAGACATGTGGAGGCAAAGTGCCGCCATTCTCTCTCCAAGAACCTCCTGCCCCTCCCCCACCGGGTCCGGCCTGGGGGGAAAGGGCTGCCAAAATTATGGCCAGCTCCACAGGGGCACCCCTAAGGCCCACTCTGAGAATTCCTCTCCAGCGCCTGTGGCATCGGCACTGCCCATCTTCAGCGGCTAAGACCCACCTAGGAAACCCACCTCTGGGGTCAGCTTGCCCCAACGCGCTCCACCCAAAGAAATGCACAGCCTGCTGATGACAGTAGCAACACACGCCCCGCCAGCCCACACGGTCCATGCATCTGCTGTTTTTCAAAGCCCTTACCTTTGACCTGAGTATCGTACTCCGCTATGATCTCCTTATCCTTTTTGAATTTGGCTGGAGACGTCATGTTTTCCCTCTTTCTTCCAAATTCGAATAATGAATTGATAGATCCACGGGAAGAATCCAACCACCGAAATCAATACCTCCAAGACCGCTTCTCCAGAGGGCAGAAGGGGCCCCCCGCGGTGGTCTCCAGCGCGGCGGGGAGCGCGGGCTGCGGGCTGGGCAGGCGGCTAAGGCGGGCACATGCAGACGGTGGAAGCCGGGGCCGGGTGCGGTTCCTGTGCTAGCGGAGCCGCAGCCTCAGCATTAGCCGGGAGAACTGCAGCGCCCGGAGGCTGGCCTGGGGTCTGACATCAACGACACAGGCAGGGAGTGGAAGTCCTTCCGCACAACATGATGTAGGGGTGCGGGGGTGTGGACGCGCCCAGCTGTGTCCCCGGGAGGGAGTGGGTGCGTTATCGGGGTGCCGGGGGAGGGCTGGGCGTGCTTCGCGGGTTTTTTTTTTTTTTTTCTTTTTTTTGTCGTACAGGCTCGAAGATGCTGCAAATCAAATCCCAAACGGGAGCCGCAGCAGCGCGGACTGGATCGGAAGTCGTTTGCTCCGGTTCACTTGCCTGTAAATGCAGGAAAAGGGGGAGGGGGCGATCAGCCCCTGCGCAGATCCTAATCGCCGCGGGGGTGGGGTAGGGGACGTCGCCCGGAGCCCGGCCTGGGCCCATTCATCTCGGCCAACCGCCGCCTGGCCGGGGAGCAAGGACGCTCCCTCCGGGTTTGGTTTTAAGGCTCAGAGAAAACACTGTGGAGCAGCCGCCTGCGCGGGCTCCGGGCGGGGACTGCGGCGGGAATGCGGGGCTCCGGGCGGGGACTGCGGCACCTCGGCGGCCTCCGAGCTCCGCCGGCGCTGGGCAGCGGCCAGCCCGAGGGGGCCCTTCCCGGCCCAGCCTCCGACGCAGTCCCCGACCCCCGGCTGGGGCACCTCCCTGGACATCAAAGGGGATCAAAGCCGGAGAGGGACACGCCGCCCGGGCACAACTTTTCTCCGCTGCCGCCCCTCCTCCCCGCTGTTTTGTTTTTGGTTACTAGCTTCTCTTGGCAGCAAAATGGGGCGCGGGGGGGGGGGGGATCTGCAGGAAAAAGCCTGCTCGGCACGGGACACATCCAGGAAAACAATGTGGTCGGCAGAAGCAGGAAACGGGTTAGAGGCGAGGGTCGGGGCCGGGAAACCGAGGGGCGGGGGGCGGAAGGCAGCCATCGCCTCCCCCCAAGCCACGGGCGAGAGTGACTCCAAATGCCACCCCCAATATTTTTTGTCACCCGTGCCCAGCGAGCCCAGATACCGCACCCAATCCCAGGCTCGGGGCGAGGGGAGGAGGAGGAGGGTCGCAATCCCGGCTCCTCGCGCCAGGAGGTGCCCGCGGAGAGCCCGCCGCCGCAGCCGCGGCCCAGGAGGCCGGAGGGGCGCGGGCGGGAGCGCGGAGACGGGCGTCTGGCTCCCCGGCGCGCGGCGGCGGCGACCCTTCCTCCTCCTCGCTCGCCCCCTGCCCTCTGGGAGCCGGGAGGAGGGGCTCGCGCCGGCGTCTCCCGCTTCCCGCAGCCGGAGGGAGGCCCGCACAGACAGGGGCAGGGAGAGGGAGCGGAGGCAGCGTGGCTCGCGCGGCAAGAAGCGCGGAGGCGGGCGTGAGCTGGGGTCCCGAGGCTGGCCGGGAACCCGCGGACGCCTGGAGCTGCACATGCCTGCAGGGCGGGCGACGACGAGGGGTTGCCATAGGGGCGAGGGGCAGGGGGAGGCGACCACGAGCTGCCGCCCCCGGCGAAGGGCACGGCTGTTAGCAACTCCGGGCGCCGGGACGCGGGTCCGAGGACTGGAGTGGGGAAGAGAGCCGATCGGGGCGGGCCGGGGGTGGGACAGGGAGAGAGCCCCGGAAGCTGTGGGAACACCCATCCTCCTGGGTCCTGGGCTGGGACCCGGGCTGTCTGCCAGGGCCTGGAGACAGGGGAAGAGGCCACTCGCTGCTGACGGATGATGCCAACGGCGCTGCCCCGAGGGGCCCCGCGGCGCGCCCGTGCGGAGGACCTGGGGAGGGGGCTGGGTGCGGGCTGCGCTGCGGTTCGCGAACCCGGGCAGACTCCCAGGCTTGTGCGATTATGGGCGGAGAGACAGGCGGTCCTGAGAAGTATTATGGGTTGCACAGGGAGATTCGGAGAGGGTCGGGGACGGGGGGGGGGGTGGTCTGAGGGACTCCGGGCGGCACCGCGAAGGCGCTGCCGCGAGCAGCATCCGTACCCTCTGCTTCCCTCCCCAGCCCGGGTTTGTTCAGTCAGGGCTCCAGCCCGGCGGCCGGGAAGAAAGAGGAGAGGGAAGGAGCCTTTACCTGGCTCTGACGCGACGGGTCCCAGGCCCGCGGCTCCGCTTCCCACTCAGAGCTCTCCCCCTCTCTTGCCCGCCACCCGCTTCTACGCAGATCGGCCCCCCAGTCCCTAGAGAAGCCTCCGCCAACTCCGCAGGACCCCGCCGGGAAGCAGAACCCACCCCCTTGCCAATCACCGCCCGTTTTCTATCGACCGATAGGACCTCTAGCCAATAGCAGTAGCCGATTCCGAGAGGCCGGGAATAAGGGGGAGGAGCTGACGAAACTTGGAGGTGTGACTAGCGCTCACTGCCGAGGCGTGGTCACCGAGTCAGCTCCGCCCCAGGTTGTCGAAGCCCAGAGCAGAGTTGAGGGGCGGGATTAAGAGGGAACGAACAACCAAACCCAAACTCTTGAGAGGAGGCACGACCAATTGGACCGCGGAAGAGGGGCGGGGCGTTGCGGGGAATTTTAACCAATAGAGAGTAGAGCCTGGCGGGAGCTGTAGAACAACTTCCAATAAGAAGCGGGAAGGGCGTGTCTCGGTCCTTAATACCAGGGCGGGAGCAGGGTTTGCCTAACCTGCCGAAGCCGACCAATAAGGAGGGAGGCGGAACCTCGATCGCCCTACCAGAAATCCGAGCTGATCCCGGCACCGTTACTGGGGCGGGGCGTGCGGCCTCCACGCCCCTGAGCTCGGATCAGGGGGCCTTCCAATGCGGGACGTGGGCGAACTCCAGCTCCGCCAATCCGTGCGCTGCGCTGGCAATTCAAACTGACAGCCGGTTGGAAACGCAGAGAAGGCGGAAGAAGTAGCCCAAAACGGCGTGTTCGGTGACAGATCCCAGCGTAGACCCAGCCCAGAAAGAGACCTCCGCCCCGCGCCGCGGACCACGCCGCTCTCTGGGGGAGCGGCCGCTCCGGGAGGCAACCTGAGGAAAACGCGCGGGGTTCCCGGCAGAAAACGGCGCGGGCGAGAGCTCGCTGAGGGCAAGGGCTGCCCGGAGAGGGGCTAGCGCGCGGGCTGAGCCGGGGACTGGGGGGAACCGGGGAGGGTCCCGGGGGGAAGCCGAGGGGGTTCTGAATCCCGGGAAGCGGACGCGATCCGTGAGAGGGGCTTGATGCTGGGCCAGGGAGAAGGCGGAGGCGATTCCTGACGGGAGAACCCCGTGAGCCCGCAGAGAGGGCGAGCCGTGCGTGGGGGGTTCCCTGCGGACCCCACTCCCTTGCTGCCGTGCCCTGGCCCTTTACTCCGCTCCCGGGAAATCAGCAAAGGACTCTCCTCCCGCCCACCTTCAGGACTCGCGACTTGATTTTTCCTCAGTCCGGGGCAGTCGCTGTGGGTAGGGAGGGCTGCGCTCTCGAGGCGCACACCTGCTCCTGCTCGGGCCGCCATGACCACCGGCAGCTGCAGCTTCGAGGACCGCTGCGTGTCGGTGCTGTGCTGCAGGTTCTGCCAGCAGGTGCTCAGCTCCCGGGGAATGAAGGCCGTGCTGCTGGCCGACACCGAGATCGACCTTTTCTCCACCGACATCCCACCTACCAAGTAAGTGAGGCGCGCGGCGGGGCCTCCTCCCCGTGGAGGGCGCGGCTGGCGTCGCTGCTTACCGTATCCCTGCCCCGACCACTCCCCACCGGCTGAGGACGCCCCCGGGTATCCACGAGGGGCAGCCTGTCTGGGCAGAGCTTGTGGTTTGGCCAAAGCGGTCCGTCCTGGTGTAATCGATCATCAGTGCTCGGGGTTCAGTGATAGCCACGTGACCGCGGCGCCCTCAAGTTGGATCCCTGGGCGCGGTGCCCTTGCCCAGCCATCCCGTCACTGAATCAGGTCCCTGACCTAAACCCTGGGTCAATTCAAGCAAGATTTTCTGGGCTTTTTAGAGGAGAGGTCGTTTAAGTATTTTGGCTTTGTCCATAAAGTTTTCTCCCACAAAACAAAATCCGTTTTCCAACATGATTTGCAGTTGGTATGTTGAATCTGAACCATTGTCTATTGAATTCAATAATCTTTTTTCCAAAGAGAGAGAGAGCTTGAGATTTAAACAGCTTTTTATGCGTGGAAAAATTGAGACTTGGCCTTAAAGTAATCCCTTTCTCCTTCAAAGCCTGTTTGGGATATTATACCTTTTATTTGCATAATTGAACCCTTTTAAAATCTGGTTTCAGCCAATACCCACTTTTGAATGTAGAGTCCTTAAGAATTTGCTTTCTGTTTAATAAAACAGCCATTTTTATTTGACTCAAATATACATGTTTGTATCTCAAAAGGTACTTTTTTTAGATATAGTCAACATATCTGTGCCCCACAAGATTTTCAAGATTTAGTTCTTTATTGAAGCTTTGTTATTATAACTAAAATAATTATTCAAAATAAGAGTGAACAGCCATTCTCCAAGTCTTGGGACTCAGAGCCAGAAGAATCAGGCAGATAAGTGTAATTCATTGTAAATGAATTCTATGATAGTGATAGAAACATTAAAAGTTATAAAATATACCCAAGTAAAGCTGTGGCCTTTACCTCCTTTGAAACCTTTTCTGAATTATCTTTAGTGTAGTTATGCCTAACAGCAAGCCAACAGTTCTCATTTGTTGCAGAGTTAAATGGGTTAATAGTTCAAGTTTGTATGTGTTTAAAAAAAACTAAACAATAAATCAAAACCTACTGTTGCAAAAGTTCTATGATTTACTTCTAGTACTTTTTCCTTTTAGTACTATATACATATACAAATTTAAAATGTTAACCCATTCATTTTTGCAAAAGTTATGGTTTTAAGGCAGTCACAGAAAGGCTCAGATAAGGGAATTCTTATAGGTTAGAGCAGTTTAGAATCAGATATTTTCTATTGTCTTCTTTGAAGGAGTTATAATCAAGATGTGTATGAATCAGTGACCACAAATTAATTTTTAAACAAGGTTTGCCAGACATTTAGTGTAAGCTCAAAATATTAACTGATTCTTACAAAATATACTATAGCTCTACTTTAGAATCTCTTTCAGTACTTTGGAACTATAAAGTGTATGCTAAATCACAATTAAATGTACATTTGGTGGTAAGAATGTGGAGAAACTGGAACCCTTATGTACTATGAGAATGTACAATGATATAGCAATTTCGGAAAATAGTATGGTGGTTTCTCAAAAATATTAATGATGCAATTACTATATGATTTAGCACTTGCACATTTGGGTATATATCCAAAAGAATTCAAATCAAGATCTTTTCTTTTTTAAAAAAAGTATATATTTTAATTTTATTTGGGAGACAGAGATCTTCCATATGCTGGTCCACTCACAAAGCCTGCAACAGCCAGGACTGAGCCAGGCTGAAGCTAGGATCCCAGAACTCAATCCAGTTCTTCCCTGTGGGTTGCAGGAGCTTATGTACTTGAGCCATCACCTGTTGCCTCTCAGGGTATAAACATTAGTAGGAAGCTGGGTCCAAAGCAGAGGAGCCAGAACTTGGACCAGGCAGTCTCAAAACACCAGGCAGTGTCTCAAAGTGCGACTTAACCACTGACCAAACACCAGCCCCTGAAAACAGGATCTTGAAGAGACACTTGCACATCCATAGTCATTGCAATAGCCAAGGGGTAGGGTAGATGCAATCAAAATGCCCATTAACTGGACAAATAAATGGAAAAACAAATTGTGATGTACATATAATAGTATATTTATTCAGCTTTAAAAAGAAAATTTTGTTACACGCTACACCATGGATGCTAAGTGAAATAAACTAGTCACAGAAAGACACGTACTACATGGTTTCACTTATATGAGGTATCTACAAGAGTCAAATTCACAGAAATAGAAAGCAACATGGTGGTGACCAGGAACCTAAGGAAAGGGAAATAGAGATTTGTTTTTGAATAAGTATAGAGTTTCAGTTTTACAAGATAAAAAAGATCTGAAAAATTCATTGTAAAATAATGTGACTGCATTTAACAATTCTGAACTGTATACTTAAAAATAGTTACAATGAGGGCTGATGTTGTGGTAAAGTGGGTTAAGCCACCACTTTCAGTGACGACATCCCGTATCGGCATGCCAGTTCAAGTCCTGGCTGTTATGCTTCTAATCTGGCTCCCTGCTAATGTGCCTGGGAAGGGACCAGAAGGTGACCCGAGTACTTGGGCCCCTGCCACCCACGTGACAGATCCAGATGGAGTTCTTGGCTCCCAGCTTCAGATGTTTGCAGCCATCTGGGTAGTGAACCAGCAGATGAAAAATCTCTCTCTCTCATTCTCTCTCTCAATAAATACATTTTAAAGGAAATGATTACAATGGTAAATGTTATGTGTGTGTGTTTGCCACAATTATTGTTTTCTTGAAGCTCATTTGACTGTCTCTAATCCTTTCCATCCCCAGTGCAGTAGACTTCATTGGAAGAAGCTATTTCACCGAAATCTGCAAATGTAAACTGAAGGACATCGCATGTTTAAAATGGTAATTTGTGGCAATGTTCCAGACAGCCCTGGGTTTGGAAGATGGATGTTGGCACAAAAGCATAGAGAAAGGTTCAGTGGGCTGCAGCAGGCACTGATATAACCCATGCAATGAGCCGTTGAAAAACCATTTGTTACTTTGAGCTATTTTTTAAAGAGTCTGTGGGACTTCACATTTGTATATGATTTTGTAATTTTTCAAAGTGCACTCACAGGTATCTGCTTTAATTTTCAGAACACAACAGTGTAGTCTAGGGTGAAAAATACTTGGGCTTATAGTCGTAAAAGTGAGACTTGAGCCCAAGTTTTACCCCTCTTCATGTGATCCTCAGTAAGCTCCTTTAACTTTAAACCTCCAAACCTCTGTTTTCTTGTTTAATTTCTTCTTTATGAAATGTTTATTTATTTTTATCTACTTGCAAGGCAGAGCAAGAGAGAGAGATCTTCCATCTGCTTGTTCACTCCCCTAATGTCCACAACAACCAGGGCTAGGCCAAGCCAAAACAAGAGCCTGGAACTCCACCTGTTCTCCCATGTGGGTGGCAAGGGCCCAAGCACTTGAACTATCATCTGCTGCCTCCTAGGTCACATTAGCAGGAAGCCAGATTGGGAGCAGAGGGGCCAGGACTCAAACCAAGTAGTCCAATATGGGATGTGGGTACCCTTGGAGGCAGTGTCCCAAGGATGTGGCCACAACACAATGCCCACCCCTCCTTATTTAATTTATATCTTCTGTAGATATGTCTTCTGTATTTATGTTATAAAATTATGAAGATGAAATGAATTATAAATTACATCACATATAAGAGCTATTGTTATCTTTTCACAGGTAGATCTGTGTTACTCCTATTTTTTTTTAAAGATTTATTTATTTATTTGCAAGTCAGAGTTACGCGAAGAGAGAGAGAGAGAGAGAGAGAGAGAGAGGGCTTCCATCCTATGGTTCACTCCCCAGTTGGCCACAACGGCCGGAGCTGCTTCGATCAGGAGCCAGGAGCTTCTTCCAGGTCTCCCACGCAGATGCAGGGGCCCAAGGTCTTGAGTCATCTTCTACTGTTTTCCCAGGCCATAGCAGAGAGCTGGCTTGGAACTGGAGCAGCTGTGTCTCAAACTGGCGCCCATATGGGATGTCAGCGCCTCAGGCCAGGGTGTTAACCCACTGCGCCGTTGGCCCCACTATTCCTGTTTTTGAGAGAAGAAAATTGCGATTTTTCTCGTTTAAATAATATTTGGATTATAAATTATAATTCTTGTGATTGAAGTCAGCAAATTCTTCTTATGGGCTTATGTCTATTTGATTTCATTCATTCAAGCTATATTTATATCAAGGAACTACCATGTGCTAGGGACTAGAAACACAACAATAAACAAAATTCAATCACTGGCCTTTGGGCATCATATTCTAGTGGGAAAATAACCAATAAATAAGATATTTGAATAAATAAAGTATGTAATATGGTGGGAAGTACCCCAAAGGAAATAATAATAATATATGACAGAGAAAATAGAAATTGGGAAAGTGGATGTTAGCTATTTTAGATACTGTGGTCAGGGACATCTTCTTGTAAAGAGGTAATATTGTAGTTAAGTCTGAAAAGATGAGAAGGAGCTAGAGGAAGAATGCTCTAGGCGTGAACAAATGAAAGGGACCATGACAAGTTGCTTAACATGTCCAAAGGATCAAAGGCAGTGGGTGTTTGGCATAGTGGTTAAGACCCCACTTGGGACACCTGCATCTCCTACCGGACTGCCTAGGTGGGACTCCTGGCTCCTCCTCTGATTCCAGCTGCTGGTTAATTTGTATCCTGGGAGGGAGCCAGTGATTTTTCAAGTACTTGTGTCCCTGCCACCCACATGGGAAACCCAACTGAACTCTCAACCTTGGCCTGATCCTGCCTTGACTGTTGGCTAGCATTAGGGGTGAGCCAGCAGATGGAAGATCTCTGTCTCTCTGCCTTTCAAATAAAAATAAATGAGTAAATGGAGTAAAAGATGATGGCTGGTGTGGTTGTGACATAGTCACAGGAGAGGGGCGTGAGTAGGTTAAAGATAGAGCCAGAACCCAGATACTCACAGCAGTGTTGCGCAATAGAAATATACAAGCCACATAGGCAATTTAAAAATTTTCTAGTAGTAATAGTTTGAAAAGTAAAAAGAAAGAGGTGAAGTTAATTTTAATCATATTTTATATAACCCACTATATCCAACATATCATTTCAACATATAACCAACATAAGTTATTAGTAAAATATTTTACATTCTGTTTTTTTGTTCTTAGTCTTTGAAATTTGGTATGTGTTTTACAGCACATCTCAATTCTGGCCAGCTTCATTTCAAGTGCTCAGTAGCTACTTGTGGCTAGTGGCTATTATTTTAGACAGCACAGATCTAGACCTTTTTATAGAGGGTTTTTTACTATTATTACTATTATTTTTAATTTTTCTACAAAAGATTTATTTTTTGGAAGACAAAGCAACAGAGAGGAAGAGAGAGAGAGAGCGAGGAAGAGAGAGAGAGAGAGAGATGGCTTCCATCCACTCCACTCCCCAAATGGCTGCAGTAGCCCAGGCTGGGCCAGGCAGAAACCAGGAACCAGGAACTCTGTCCAGGTCTCCCACATGGGTGGCAGGGACCCAAGCACTCAGACCTTCATCCGTTGCCCTCACAGGCACATTAGCAGGCGGCTGGATCTGAAGCTGAGAAGTCAGCACTCCAGTGGGCACTCTGATATGGGTTGCTGGCATTGTTTGCAAGCAGAGGCTTAACCCACTGCACTACAACACCATCCCAGGGCCTTTAATTAACAGGCGAACAGAGGCCAGGCAAAATTTAAGCCATCATTTAGTCATCAGCTCTTGTAAAGAATCAAAATACTTCGTTTCCTACGAACAAGATAACCGGGTAGCAATGGGGCATACTCTTCTGGGGGTGAAGTTACAAGGAAGCTGTAGGTTGCAGTAAAGGCTGCAATGTTGATTTTACTTTCCCGTCCCCTCCTTTCCTTATGGCAGCTCTGTGTGTCTGAATCTTTTCCAGGCTCACATTGTAAGGCAAAGTGGGTTTTTCTTGGAAGTGCCAGTATTTTTTGAAGCACGATCCCAGTACCACACCAGTATAAAAATCACTGGATTCAGGGTAAAAATGTTGATTGGGGTGGCCTGCCTAAGAAATGCTAAACTTGGGGCGGGCACTGTGGCATAGAGGGTAAAGCCACCACCTGTAGTGCCAGCATCCCATGGTTCAAGTCCTGGCTGCTCTGCTTCTGATCCAGCTCTTTGCTATGGCCTGGGAAAGCAGTGGAAGATGGCCCAAGTCCTTGGGCCCCTGTACCCATGTAGGAAGACCCAGAGGAAGCTCCTGGCTCCTGGCTTCAGATCAGCACAGCTCTGGCCATTGCAGCCAATTGGGGAGTGAACCAGTGGATGGAAGACCTCTCTCTCTCTCTCTCTCTCTCTCTCTCTGCCTCTCCTTTTCTCTCTGTGTAACTCTGACTTTCAAATAAATAGATCTTTATAAAAAAAAGAAATGCTAACCTCCCCAGTTTTTTTTTTTTTAAGATTTATTTATTTATTTATCTGAAACAGCAATATAGAAAAGAGGAAGAGTCAGAGAGAGGTCTTCTATCCACTGGTTTACTTCCCATATGGCCTCAACAGCCCAGGCTGGGCCAGGCTAAAACCAGAAGCTAGGAACTCCATCCTGGTTTCCATGTGCGTGCCAGCAACCCAAGCACTTGAGCCAATCTCTTGCTGCCCTCACAGGCATGTTGGCAGGAAGCTAGATAGAAAGCAAAGTAGCTGCTACTCCAACTGTGCACTCCAAGGTGATGCTGTGATAGAAGCAGCAACTTAACCCACTGGGCCACAATGAGAATTTCTGAATTTCTGGAAGATCTTTTTTTTTTTTTTTTTTTTTTTAATTTTAATTTTTGGCCAGTGGAAAACCACTAATGGGGGTTTAACAAGAGAACAAAATAATCCGATTTATCCTCATTAGAGGGTTAGCTCCATGAGAACCAGGGCTTCATTTTATCCATTGCTGGATTCTAAGCACCCAGAACAACTCCTGGCAAATAGTAGATGCTCACTGAACATTAGTTGAGTGGGTGAAGGAACGGAGAAAGAAATGAATACAGGTTCTACTTAAAGCAGGATTTACTCTAACACTGTAATCTTCCAAGAACAGCTCTTGTTTTCATTTGGTTGCCTTTCAAGCAGGTTATAATGAGATAGTATATTTTAGGTGAGCTGGTACCTTTTATAATACTCTTTATAGGTCTCACAAAAGTGGCTGACTCCCACATCTAACAGGATTAGACCAAGTTATAATAAGAATTTTTACAACTCAAGGTAAAGACAGTTCATGTTGCTATTTTAACAAAAATACAAAAACATGGCTAATACGTTTTCTCTATGTAATATGTGACCAGTAAAAAAAAAAAAAAAAATTGTTAAGCTTGTTAAGCAGAGAGGTACTTATATTCAGCTGGATAATGCTGAAGACAGTAAAAAACTTTTTCAACTTTCTCTAGAGGCTTTATTTCTGAATTCCTTCAAAAACACTGCAACTAAAATTAGAGCATCCAGCCTGTGTTTGGTGTACAGGGACTCATGCTGTCTTCCTACTCCTCCATCTGTTGAAATAGTTATTGGCTTAGAACTAGAACATTTAAGAACCCAACTTGTCACAGTCCTGGGGATAATGTAAACTTTTACCCTCAGGTTTGAGTTTATTTAATATATTTTGTCTGTACAAAACAGCAATTTTGGGTGCTTTACAGAGCAAATCACAACTTTTCGACATCCAGAAGCTAACCTGTGGAGGCAGAACAAATAAAATATTACTAGCAAAGAAATGTGAGACTGTTAGTATTATTTCACTTCATGGAAAGACTATTTTCCCATTAGATGGCAGAGTGGCAGCCAATATCAGAGTAACTCTTATCCCAGCAATGGAGGTGGTTTGCAGTAAATGAGGTCTAAATTATATGGTCTGTTTACCTGAGTACATAAAAATGCTTATATGCCCAGGCATCACATGGCATCTCATAATGTTTACTGTCTTTCTCAGTGGAAACATTGTAGGCTATCATGTGATTGTTCCATGTAGTTCCTGCCTCCTTTCCTGCAACAACGGACACTTCTGGATGTTTCACAGCCAAGCCGTCTATGATATTAACAGACTGGACTCCACAGGTAAGAACGATTGACTTACACATTCAAAGACGTTTCTCTATCAATACCTGAGTGAAAATCCCAAGAGATCATTTCAGGATTCCTCCAAGGCCTTTTTAACTAGATTGGATCAGCCAGAGTGAAACTTTAATCCATTTTCCTGAAACGTTCACTAATGAAAAACAAATTTCATGGCCATTTCTATGTTCATCATTGTATTTAAAAGGCCTCAAACTTTGTTGGAATTTTGATTTTTGAAATTAATATCTTAATAGCCTTAAATTGTTACCTTGATACATATTCTGACCCCAGAGAAGTCTCAGGGCTACAGAGACACAAGAAGAGCTCCTGTCTACCAGTTTACTCCCCAGTGCCCACAACAGCCAGAGCAGGGCCTGGGCCACAACCAGGGGCCAGGAACTCAATCCAGTTCTGCCATGAGGGTGGCAAGAACCCAATCACTTGAGCCATGACTACTGCCTCCCAGGGTCTACAATGTGCAAAGCAGGAATAAGGAACCAGAGCCTAAAACTGAACCCAGATACTCCACTGCAGGGCGAGGATGTCTTAACTACCATGTTAAATAGAGATTCAGTTTGATAGTGAAGTATTCATGGATGTGTATGTGTGTGTAAGAAAGGGAGGGAGAAGAGGATGGAATAATGGAGGTTGGGAGGGAGGTCCAGGTAACCTCTCTATTTGGTGGTACTTTATGATAAAAATAGATATTTTGATGCCTATATTAATAAATTATGCTAGAATTTTGGTCAAGGGAAGTATTTTAAAAAATATACTCATCATTTTGATAAGAAAATATACTTGGCAAGTTTTTGGCCAAGTGGTTAAGATGCCATTTGGGGTGCCTGCATTCCATATCAGTATACCTGAGTTCAAGTCCCAGCTTCATTTCCAATTCCAGCTTCCTGCTAATGCACCCCATGAGAGGCAGCACGTGATGGCTCAAGTATTTGGGTCCCTGACACCCACATAGAAGATTCAGACAGAATTCTTGGCCCAGCCCTCCTTATTTTGGGCATTTGGGGAATGAAACAACAGATGGAAGATCCTTTCTGTCTGTTTCTGTGTCTCCTTCTGTCCCTCTACCTTTCAAATAAATAAATAAGTTTCAAAACAAAATACACTCTCAATTCTTGAAGAGTATTTACATAATACTTCCTATATAGACTGGAGCCTTCTGTTTTGTTATAGGACACATGTTCCCAATGCCTAATATCTATTTACATAACAGACCAAGTTCACTTTAAGGAACTTGACAGTCTAAGTTGGCATTTATACCAGGTTTTAAATCTATGTTTTAGTCTTCTTTGGAACTTAAAATATATTCTTTTTAAAAAATATGACTCGCCTTCACACACCAAAAGATCATGAATTGCAAACTTGGTTGTCAGTTCTTTAAACCCTCCAATTATTTTTGGATTTTTATAGACCATGATTCTTTTTTATAATCACCTGAGATTCAACTGTGGCTCTCAATCCATCATTTGGGGGTCTTAATTTAAGACCAGTATATCAAGAGGCCCATTTTCAAACAAGAACTTAAGATGAATTTCCCCAAGTGGGATACAGGTTTCCTAATTTAGCTCTCTAGTTTTATATTTGTGTTGCTCATGGATACATTAAAGAAAGTTTCTGCTTTGATACTATTTTTCCTGCTTCATAGGATTCAAAACACAGGGTGGAGATTTTTCAGTTTTGATTTACTTTTTAATATTGGTCAATTTTTCAAAGATGAAAGCCCAGCGCTGTTCCGTTCACACTGAATCTAATCCATGAGAAACAGATGCATCGCAGGACTTCCTTCCTCCCTTCTTAACAGAGAAAGGGAGGTGCTGCTTCTGTCAGATCCAATCTCTTAGTTTATTTTTCCTCCTTTGAACCAATTGTACGGAGCTGCTCCGTGGCTTTGAGCATCAGCTCCAAGAATGCTGAACTCCTCTGGGTAGCCCTCTGTAGTGTGACTTAAAGCAAGACTTTCTAGATGCTTGCTATAAAAGAGGCTTTCTCATGATATCACAACTGTCCTTGAATCACCTGGGTCTGTGGTACCCAAGGAATGCACACATACTTGGTAGGATTCTGGGGTGGTTTCAGACCCCAGGGTGGTCTGTGTGCCAGTCTGGCCTTCATATACCAACCTGATTTCATAGAACTTTCCTGAGGAGGCTGAGAGAACCTCAGCTCAGAGTCCCAGAATTGGCAAATACTCTCAAAAGCAAAATAGCTTCAGCTCTCCCCTTGCCTTTATGCATTCTCATTTTCATTTTATATAACATAATACTGTATAGAAATAAAAGTAAATGCACTAAATTTATGCATAGCAACATAATCCTCAAAAACAGAATGAGTGAAAAAAGCAAGTTAGACAAAAATATGTAGTTTAATACCCTTCTATAAAAATTTAAATACTCCAAACAATAATATATATTTGCATACATTTGTGGTAAAGTAGTAAAACCATCTAGAGAGTACTGGTACTGGTAGAAATTAGATTCAAACCAAATCCCCAAACTCTGGTTTGCTCCATTCCATCATGTAGCTGGAGTGAGTTTCCACAGCTGCTGAGTCCTCCTTGTGCCCACACAAGTGGACAGCTTGAGTTTTGCTTTTCATGTTGAATTTCATTGGCTCCCCTAGAGTTCAATTTTTTTCAATGTGTTGCTTTTAAGTTAAAATACAGTATGTGCCCAGAATAAACCATCTCATTATCTTCTACCATATGTTTGGTCTTGTGCTATATAAGGGTACTTTGAAAAGTTCATAGAAAATGGAATTAAAAGATAAGTTTATTTTGGTACAAAAAAAAATTTTAAATCTACTTTCTTGAGTATGCCGCTACTGGATTCTTCATAAGAAATCTCAATCCTTTCTCAATGAGATTGTAGATTATTATTTTGCTTATTGTATTAATTGCTGTGACCTGGTATTATTAAAGTTTACAGTTTCGGCTTGGAACCCTTTAGGTTGAAGCCCACCTATATCAGAGAAATGGCACCAGCCACGTCTTTCCTTCTTGAAGGATCAGGAAACTTATTCAGGACTTTCCCTATCCCTGCCAAAGAGGCACTTAATCTGAATGAATCTTGTGAGTTCTCCATCCTTAAAGGTCATTAAAGTAGATTAGAATATCATCAGTGTAGAGTGATTCTGGCATAACGTGGAAGGAGGCAGGGTTTGAGTAAATGGACTGCTGAGATGCCTTAAGTTCTCAGATTCTGGAATTTAAGTCCTCACTTAAAAAGGCTGAAAGAATGTTCATGTCCTAGATGGATCACTTAGATAATTTTGTTTTCAGTAAATACAGTGGATGTACTTTTTGCTATACTGTTCTCTGCTAATACTATTGCTTATATTAGAATGTTAACATATAACATTTCACATGTCATGTTCTGGACTGCAACAGTGGTAACTTTTATGACTTCTTGTTTTCAGGTGTAAACGCCCTGCTTTGGGGAAACTTGCCAGAGATAGAAGAGAGTACCGATGAAGATGTGTTAGATATCTCAGCTGAGGAGTGCATTAGATGAATGGAATTAGGATATGTGATATTCTCATACTAACTGTTTACTATTTAAGATATATTAATGAGTCAACCTTAAAATTATTATTAAGGATTTGCCAGTGATTTCTTGGAAAACAAAAATTTATTTATTTGCTATCCCAAATTAGTTACCTCAGTTGAATTTCTGCCAATAGGATTTTCTTTTCTTCTACGTGTGCTTCTTCCTCGCCCTCTGCGTCCTGAAGGTATATTAAATTCAGATAGGAAGAGATTCTGTACAAGTCACAGCTGCTTCCCCATCTGGAGGAGCTTTTCTTACAGCTTGACTCCAGGTACCATCACATTGCTGAATAAAGGGTATTAGCGCCCACCTGGGTATCAACCACGCGTGTATGAAGCTCACCTGAGCATCACCAGGCCATTGGAAGCATGTGGCACGGTGGCATACTGTGAGCTTGGGACGCTCACGTTCCATCTCCAGTGTCTGGACTGAATCCCAGCTCCTCCTCTTCCAATCCAGCTTTCTGCTAATGTGCACACCAGGAATCATCAGACAATGGCTCAAGTATCTGGGTTCCTGCAGCCCATGTGGGAAAAACGGACTGGGTTCCAGGCTCCTGGCTTCTGTCTGGCCCAGCTCGGCCCTGGCTGTTGTCGACATGTGAGGAATGAACCAGCGATTGGAAGATCACTCTCCATCTCCCTGTCTGTCTCTCTGCTTCTCAGATAAAAACTGAAAATAAGTAAACTAAAAATTAAAAAAAAAAAATAGGCAGCTAGGTTTCTATGGGTACTGGTGACCAAATGTTATATTGGGGATAACTGCTTTAAGATGGAGTAAGACTTTGTGACAATCAGCAAACAGGAGAAATTAAAAATTTTAAATACAGTTTGTGGAAGAATCCCCTTGGATCCTCAACATGACATTAGATACATGAGTTTATCAGAGAATTATCAGCAGATACTGTTTGCCAATGTTATTTATTTACATTCTTATAAAGCCATTTTTATATTATTTTATGAACACCAGATAAACCAACCCTCTGTCTTTAAGTTATCCCATTCTCTAGGGCTTTCTCTGTAAATAGCAAATTTTAGATGAATAGCCTCAATATAACCCTCAAATAGGAAGAAAAATTTTAAAAGTGGTTTGCTTAAGTCATTGTACCTTATAGAGTTTGAGTTTCTCTTGATTTTGTGTTGTTTGGTGTTTGTTTGTTTGTTTGTTTGTTTGTTTTAAGACGCATTCAGAGCCACTCAGGAACAGGAAACTGGAATAGTGTTGTATTCTGGTGTCCTGTGAAAGGCACAATGTATCTCTTTTAGGTAGGATCTCAGTTGTATACATGTTGTCAATACTAAAGCAGACTGAGTTACTGTTTTGTAAATAAAGTTTGTTCTAAAAATGATCGTCCCTTCCTTTAATCTTTACATACAATACACAGTATAAGGGCCAATGCTTATTGAGTGCTTAATGTGCCAGACACCACAATTCTAAGTGCTTTGCACATTTAAGTCACCTAAGAGGTAGACACTGTTATTATTCGTTTTTTTTAACCGATAAGATAGTTGAGACACAGAGGTTAAGCAACTTGTAGAAGGGTCACATAACCGGTTAGAGGTATGGCCTGGTTCAAACGCAGGCAGACAGAATGACTCCAGGACTCCCACTCCTAATCTGTATGCTGTACCCTTTGAGCACCTCCAGACGTGAATCAGTTATGATCTTAGTTAGTCAAGACACGCGCTGGTTACCTACATGGTTATGTACCCCGGGTGAGGGCAGAAGTCATTGATTTGAACGTTAAACCAGCTCATGCTGGTCCTAGGGAAGAAGTGACCTTAGGCATCATTTGTTGTAATGATGCCTACACAAAAGGTGCTTCAGGAAATGCTGTTACTGGCATGTGGAAAACCTTTCCAACAGTTTTCCAAAGGAATGGGTGTGGAACAATTTGGCTTGGGATTTTTTTTTCTTTTAATCTCATTTAAATTTCTTCTGGAACAAGGTGGGCAATAATAGATACATGGTGGGGAGGAAATGAGTTGATTCTGCATTATACACTTCTTCAGTTAAACTTGTTCCATTAGAGAAGAAAAGTGTAACCGTAGAGAATGCAACAAGTTTAAAATTCAAGAGTTCATCTGGTTTCTGTTCAGCGCAAGCCTTCAAAGGCCATGGTTGAGTGAGGGGCTCTTTGAAGAACAAAAGCAAGGCAGAGGGGCACTGATTGACGCAAGCCCCAGTGGGATTGCACTCCAGCTGGAGAATATTCCCAAGTGCTCACCTACCTCTGGCTGACTGCATCACAGAAAAGCTAATTTTAAGTAGAAAATGAGTTAATAAGGTTTTATCTAGAGAAATATATTCATGACACCTTTTTTTAATAAAAGTAAATTGCATACATTCTGTTAAGACCAAAAGTGGGGCCCAGCATTGTGGTGTAGTAAAGCTGCTGCTTGCTGCACTGGCATCCCATATGGGCACTGGTTGGAGTCCTGACTGCTCCACTTCCAACCCGGCTCCCTGTTAATGTGCCTGGGAAACCAGTGGAGGATGGCCCAAGTGCTTGGGCCCCTCCCAACTATGTGGGAGACTCAGGAGAAGCTCTGGGCTCTTTGGCTTCGGACTAGTCCAACTCCAGCCATTGCGGCCATTTGGGGAGTGAACCAGTAGATGGAAGATCTCTCTCTCTCTCCCCTTCTATCGCTCTGTAATTCTGCCTTTCAGGTAAATAAATAATTTTTTTTAAGTATCATGTGTGTGGATTTAACATACATTTTCAGGTCCCAGTGTATTGTGGGGAGCAACTCGGACTAGACTAAGTTACTGGAATTAAGACTTATTCTATGCATCTGCTCTCCCACAATATGGCACTGAGAAGGGAGAAACAGCTTCTACACAGCTGCCTCCAGTTCAACCAATAAACTGTAGGACCTGCTCCTGATTGGAGGAGAGCAGTGTACTCGGCGTGTGGGTAGCAGAGTTGGGATTGGTGGAAGAGGACTATAAAGGAGGAGAGAGACAACATGCACCAGGAACATCTAAGGGGAACATCTATCTAAGAGGAACACCTGTGCAGCCCCCGAGAGAGCCGGCCGGCGGTGTGCCGCTCCCCTGCGGAAGTGGGGAAAGTGGCAGGGGGAACCGCCCTTCCACGGAGGTGGAAGGGATGGCAGCCAACCCGGGAAGAACCAGCAGCACACCCGGGGAGGGCCGAGCAGACAAAAGAACAGCGCAGGGTCCTGTGTCGTTCCTCCACGAAGACGGGGAGCGACATGTGTAATTCCTAGGCCTAGAAAAATCTATGTATGTTTTGGTCCTCTTAATTTTAGGATATATTCAATAAGCCCATATTATTCTGTAGTGTGGCAAGAATTGCACAGTGACATGCTCACACTTGCTTTCAGGGAATATGCAGTGAGTTAGAGGTTAGAAGCCCATGAGTGCATCTCATTTACTAGGTCAAGTAATTTAACAAAAGCTGAATTGCTTTGACTCCCTAGATGAAAGAACCTTCATTCTGAGTAGTTGGAAAGAGTGGGAGGTGAGAAAGCTATCCAGAAGAAATGACACTTAAGGCATTATACTTGTTTTTTCCTTGAAGCACAATTAGGAGTCTACCAGCTGGTGTAAGAGTTTTGGGCAAAGAGAGAGAGAATAGTGTTAACAAATGAGAGATTAAAAGTATCTTCCACGGGGTGGGCTGCAGATGAAGCTCTTACTTCCTGCTCCTCCGCTTCCAATCCAGCTCCCTGCTAATGCACCTGGGAAGGCAGCAGACAAGAATCCAAGCACTCAAGTCCTTGCTACCCATGTGAAAGACAGGGATGGAGTTCCAAGCTGCTGGTCTCAGCCTGGCCCAGCTCCAGCTGTTGCAGGCATTTAAGGAGTCAAACAGTGAGTGGAAGATCCCCCTCCCTGCTCTGCCTTTTAAAAAAATAAATCTTTAAAGGTATCTTTCATCTTTCTTTGGGAAATTACAAGCAACCTCCCATGCCTTCCAAGATATGGAACAAGAATTAACTAGAACATGAAGCTAACAAGAAAGGTTAGTTTCACAACATGAAGCATATTCTATGCTTTTATAAGTTTAGACTTGATCTGGTAGTGATGTGCTGTCATTCAAGATTTATGCAAGAGAATAAAACAATCGGATTTAGTATGATAGCTCTGATGGTAAATTATAATACAGTTTAGTTTTCACAACGTCCTTTCTTTGATGCACTTAACAACTTGACCATGGAAATTACATTTATTGCCTTTAAGAACCCATGTAGTCCTTTAAATCCTCCTGAGTTTCATGGAAGCCCTGGTCTGCAGTGGGTACGGCCTTTGTTCCTCCCTTCCATCTCGCCATTCCTGAAGTTCAAGGAGGGGGCAGTGACTCATCAGCTTGCCCACCATGGTTCTCTCTGCGACTTTATCTTTTTCCTCAAGCCAGTTTCTCAACTTCAGACTCGGGCTCTTGCTGAGGCATCTTGGGTGGGGCCTAATCTGAAAGCCATAATATTTCACTCTGCGGCTCAGAAAACCAGATCCTTAAATATTAGTAATTAGGGAGATGACTGTGTGAAGAACTGCTCTTTTGACCCATGAATCACACATGGTTGATTAAGAATAATCTCGATTGCTTTCCTTCACTGAAGAGGAAGTCACCATAATGTGTAGACCGTGATACAGGAAGCAACAGACTTATCAGAAGGAAACTAGAGTGGGGGAGGGGGGGAGGGAGAGACGTAGATCAAATTATCTTTCTTCAGTGGGGAATTACTCGGTGGAGGCTTTTCCTATTTTAACATTCATGCTTATAAAAGGAAATCATTTCCTTTTCTGCCCTTTTTTTTTTTTAGCCTAAACCATAGCTTCTTTCTTGCCTGGTATTGAGTATATGCCAAATCTACCCTAAACTGCACAGATGGAAAAAATTAGTCTATGTCTGTGCTACCTCTGGGGTTGAATATTTTTAGTTACTTAAATCTTGAGCTGAAGATTTTTTTTCTTCCAACACTCTCAAAGAATCATTTTATTGTCATCCAAAGAACAAACTGCTTAAGATAAAAATTAACAGCATCATGCTTTTTGTTTGTCACTATAATTAATTGTGAACTTTCACATACACTTTAATTCAATTTTCAGAATAATCTTGGAAGCTATCATCCCCATTAAGAAAGAACCTCCAGCCGGCGTAGCGGTTCACTGGGCTAATCCTCCGCCTGCAGCGCCGGTATCCCTGGTTCCTAGTCCCGGTTGGGGCACCGGATTCTGTCCCAATTGCTCTTCTTCCAGTCCAGCTCTCTGCTGTGGCCCAGGAAGGCAGTGGAGGATGGCCCAGGTCCTTGGGCCCTGCACCTGCATGGGAGACCAGGAGGAGGCACCTGGCTCCTGGCTTTGGATTGGCCATTTGGGGAGTGAACCAATGGAATGAAGACCTTTCTCTCTGTCTCTCTCTCTCACTGTCTAACTCTGCCTGTCAAGAAAAAAGAAAGAAAGAAGGAAGAAAGGAAGAAGGAACCTCTTAGTCCCAACAGCCAAAGAGTTAGAAAGATCTAAACGTGAAACTGAATCTTCTCAAATTAGCTTAGGGTTCTCCTACCTCCCAAAATGACTCTAAACTGAGGCCTGTTTTTACCTCATTAGCTATAAAACTCAGGACAAATTTCTTTTGACTTTTGACCTCAAAGTACGGTTTAAATTGATCCATTCAACAAATATTTATTGAGTGCTTACTGTAAGCAAAATAGATGCAGGGAGACAGAACTAAAGAAGACACAGTCCCTACTGTCTGCTGACGGGTAGGGAAGAAAGTGGAGTAGCTCTTATTGAGGGTTTGCTGTGTGTCAGGCATTGTTCTAAGTGTGTTACATGCAACCCCAGACAGACAGATCTTATTAGCTTCCTTGCCATACAGGCTAGGAAACAGACACATACAGGCTAAAGACCTTGCACACACAGCCTGTAAATGACAGCACTACAGATTTGGAGAGGCCAGAATTAATTCATTTAATAACTATGCTTCCTTTTTATATTGCAGTGAGGTTGTCTACCATTCAGATAAAGTCAAGTTTTCCATTAGCAATCTTCCTATATACGTATTTCCCTATTACACCTTAGTTGATTTTTGTTTTAAATTAGGTGAAAGCTGTGCAAAACTATATTTTTTAAAAAAGATTTATTTAGTCATTTATTTGAAAGGCAGTGTTAGAGAGGGAGAGACAGTAAGAGAGCGAGTGAGTGAGAGATCTTCATATGGGATGCTGGCACTGCAGGTGGCAGCTTAACCCGCTGTACCACAATGCCGACCCCTGTGTAAAACTCTTAATTTCCAGCTTTGCTGTACTTCAAACTGAAAACAATCTTTTTTAACCAGTTTCAGGTTTTTATCCTGCACGAACCAAAATTTTACACAAGAGTAAATACTTATTCTTTAAGCTATTTGCGCATCAAAAATATTTCGTAATGAAAAGTGGTTGAAATAACCACCTTTTGCAAATTGCTCTAGTCTCAGCCTGCCTTGCAAGCTTTACTTAAAATCTACATATATGGAATGCCAGAAACCTTGCCTTAAATGAGCACTACTTTCAAAGAAGACTATATATTTGTTATGAGGAAAGCAAAAACAAGGATCAAGCCCATAGTCAAATTATGCATTTTGAGACTTACAAGAACGGGTTGACATGTAGCTACCCATTAACTGCATCTACTCGGTTGACGCTTACCCACTAAAACGCATCTCTCCACCGCCACTCTTCAACGCACGTCCCCTGGAAAGAGGCCCACAGTAAAAGCAGGCATATGGGAGTGATTCATTTGGGGAAAGTTGTACCCGGAATATCAAAACAGTGTGCTTTCAGTCTCCATATCCTTGCCATAATTCTTCCACCCGGAGGAGCCACCTGCTATTATGGCTGTGACACCTGAAAAGCTTTTTGTATATTGCAGGAGATTGCTCACGTGTGGGTGGATTTTCAGGCTGTTCAGTGGTATTTTTAAAAATGGTTCTTTGGGGGGAATATTCTCAGAGACTGGAACATTGCCTTGTCTTATCAAAATTGCTCTGTAGCCTTGTTCACGAATACCTTAAAACACTGAGCTCCAGATGGAATTCCGTAGAAGACACACTGAGCTAATTTCCTCTGTGTGACATTACCCAGAGAAACCAAGCTGTCAGGAGCCTGAAGAGTAAGCTCTCAAAGCAAGACCGTGGCCAAAGCTTGGGAAGCGGGGATAATTACAGTGCCTTCCCTTCAAGAGCTTCGTCCCACTCTCCCAAACTCATCTTTAAATGAAAGTTTATTACAAAACAAGTGAACAAGCAGACCCAGCTTGTTTGATTTGAGTTGGCTGACCAGTGATAGTGAAGATGGCAAGAAGTAGGCTGAAAAATGTCTTAGATCCTACATCTTTCTTGACACTTCACTGTGCGTTTATAAGGGAGGATGCTAAAGACACAGGGTTTTAGCATATAGAATGTCAAGCTCTGGGCAACAGGAGACAATCACTTCCAAGTTCTATCTTCCCTTCATCAAATTTCAGTTCCATCATTTCACAAATATTTAATGGACAGCTCTCATGTGTGGGCACTAGTTTAGGTGCTACACGGTGAATAAAACAGTAAAAAGAAGAAAGCCCTTGCTTTTGTGCTGGTCTGAAGCACATAAGCTTTTTTAAAAAGCTAAAATTTGCATTTCCCAGACTCCCTTGCAGCTAAGGGTTCAGGTCTAATTTTCTTTTTATGAGCTATATGCACAGGCATAAGCCTTGATTTCAGAAGTAATTTAAGTGTGAACAAGTTAGTGATGGCTAATCTAAAATGCTAATCTAAAATGACTCAGTGGTAGGGTTCTGGACAAAACATCTTTTAGTGGCTTCCTGTTGCACGGATCCTGACTAAGGTGATATGTTTCTGAAAGGGACTGGTTGATGGCTTCTTGGTCTGGTCCTCAGATTCTAAATTATGACAAACAGTTCCACTTATAGCCAGTTCTGCAGTATTAACTCTGGGGTTCGTTCCTGGAGGCCACCCCTAGAGCTTTCCCTCCAGTCCTCTATTGGTTTCATGTTGGTAAACATGGGGAGTCCTTGGAGGCACCTGGTAACATCATACAGTCTAGGCTCCTGGTCCATCAGCTCTGATTCAGATCTAATACAGAGGCCTGGCAATCTGAGTTGTCAGCAAGGCAGCTTATTTCAAAGCAGGCATTTGCATGTATCCTCTAAAAAAGCACTGATATAGATAGCCATCATCTATCAAAAGCATGTATCGGTCCTTAAGTTCCCGAATGCTGCTTTTATTTATTAATTTATTATTTATTTATTTTGAGAATCAGAGCTATAGAGAGAAAGAAAGAAAGAAAGAGAGAGAGAGAGAGAAAGAAAGAAAGAAAGAAAGATCTTCCATCTACTGGTTCACTCTCCAGATGGCCACAATGGCCAGTGCTGGGCCACGCTGAAGCCAGGAGCTTCATCCGGGTCTCCCATATGGGTGGCAGGAACCCAGAGACTTGGAACTTGTTCCACTCCCTTTTTCAGGGCACTAGCAGGGAGGTGGATGGGAAGTGGAGCAGCCGGTGCTCACATGGGATGCCGGCATCCACGGTGGCGGCTTTTCCCGCTGCACCACAGCACTGGCTCCAGGGTGCTGCTTTTCTTTCTCCCCACTTCCTTTCATCCACCAGACATGAAAGACTTCTGTAAGACACTGAGGTGGAAGCTGGGCCTTTTCTTTCTCCTGACTGCCTTCTACATGGTGGGAGAGTTACCTGCAAACTCCTGCTGGAAAAAGGAGTGAGGATCCAGGTCTAAAAACAGTGTCTGCTCTCCGAAAGAGCTGTCTTCTTCAAACCCCCAGAGTGATGTCGGATGGTAACAACTGATGAAACAAAACCCAGAGCCAAGCCAACACTTCTTTGTCCCTGAGTTAGCAGCAGCGCGAGCTCCTTCCGCATGGCAGGGAGTGACCAGCAGTCACACTCCCTCCAGTGTTTCACCGAGGATTTGAGAGATGAGACGAAAAGCAAGTGCGTAGCAGCTTGCAACAGATTTTACTTTTCTATCAGAATTGATGCTGATTAGGGCCTCAGCGACTGAAAAACTGCCATCACTGGTGCAAGAGTGAATTCTTATTTACAGAGAACCTGTGTTTCTCAAAAAATACACATGTGAAGCTGTTTTCACTCCCACCTAGTCTGGGGCTGTAGACCAAATGGTGATGGTGGTAAAATTATACAGACATATTCTCCCCTTCTACAGTTCGGCGGCTGCAAGGCAGCCTGAAGCTGCAGGAGTCATGTGCTGCAATGACTGCATTGATTAAGTGCCAATTACTCCTGGACACATTTCAAAGGCCTCTGCTGCACAGCTCAAACTTTCTGGTATTAGACAGAGCCCTGCAATCCGAGGCCGTAGCTTGGTTGGGATCTCTAGCAATTACTTGTGTCATGTGCTTTAATCAGTATTATGCTCGCCATTATAAAAAGTCTCCACGCCCACTTGGAAGCATTACTCAGACTCTGTCCCCTCAGCCCCCAGCCCGGCTCACATGAACCTGAGCTTCTGACCCACAGATGACTAGGTCACTGCGGTGACTCATCCTCAGTGGCATGGGGCAGCCTTCCCAGTAGAACCGGATCCTTCACCAACAAGGTGCCTGTCTGGAGGGATGATGCACCCTATAGGCCAAGCCAGAGCTCCAGATACTTGTCTTGGGGTCACCACTGTGGT